>NC_080717.1:20489835-20857335 GCF_019097595.1 Hemibagrus wyckioides
GTCCCAAAACCTTTGGCAATTTAGTGATTGTTCATATCCCTCCATGAAGGGAGCAAAGGCCAGTGAGTGAACACACAAGCTAAGTATACATAATAAACTGCCAAAAGTGAGTCTATAGCTAACTTCACTCTTAATTTCACAAATAAGTGCAAGAGGAGAAATCATGATCACTTACCTTTATAGATAAACATTAGAATTTCAGCTACAAAGAAGGCAGCAAAATACCAGCTGTTCAAATAAAACAGGACCTGAAGGGGCATGGAGGACAACTGATATTTTGTTAAGAAGACTAATATCAAATTGGGTTTCGGCTGACACACCCTAGACGATATGAGTCTTCTTCTTTCGGCTTTTCCCTTCAGGGGTCGCCACAGCAAATCGTCTCTCTCCACCTATCCCTATCTTCTGCATCCTCAACACTTGCACCAATTAGCTTCATATCCTCATTTATTACATCCATACACCTCCTCTTTGCCTCCTGCCTGGCAGCTCCATGTCCAACATTCTCCTACCAATATACTCACTCTCCCTCCTCTGGACATGTCCAAACCATCTTAATCTGGCCTCCCAAGCTTCCTGTTCCCCAAACATCCAACATGAGCTGTCCCTCTGATGTACTCGTTCCTAATCCTGTCCAACCGTGTCACTCCGAAAGAGAACCTAAGCATCTTCAGCTCTGCTACCTCCAGCTCTGACTCCTGTCTCTCCCTCAGTGACACTGTCTCTAAACCATACAGCATGGCCGGTCTCACCACTGTCTTGTACACCTTCCCCTTGATTCTTGCTGATATTTTTCCATCACACAGAACTCCTGACTCTTCACCCATTCCATCCTGCCTGCACTCTCTTCTTTACCTCTTTCCCACACTCTCCATTACTGTGGACAACATGAAACAACATAAGAGTACAGAAAGAGCAGCAGGAGATGATATTGAAAGGATACAATGGGGTGCCGTCCTACAAAAAAAAAAGAAAAACGGTTATAACTTTGTATCACATTAAATGTGATGGTTTATATACTGAAAATAGAGAAATGAATAAAATACTGAGATTACGCAGATCGTTAGTTTAAGCAGGCCATAATTTCATAATCCCAACATACAACAAGGGCTTGGGTAAAGTATGATCCTTCATTAGAATACGACAGAGGCTTTATAGTTACATTAGCAAATCTAAGTGACAACTATGAGCAATTCTAATAGCAGGCACAACGATATTTCTAAAATAATAATAGAAATAAAAATTATAAAAGTACGTGCAGACAACAGCCTTGTCTGATTTTGTTAGCCAAACATAAGACCCGCTGAAACTAAAACAACATTTAGTTTAGTCCAAGCCTCTTACCGTGGGCCGCCATCTTGGAATGCCATGGAGACGGCGTCGTGTTAGGAGAGCTGCCGTTATTTCTCCTCCAAAGAAAATCCGTGAAATACGCATGTGACTGCAGGCCAATCAGAAATCAGCGGACGGGCATGCGCAGTAAAACACAGCAGTGTAGCTCAGGCAGCTGGAGTTCTGTATATCTCAAGTCTATCTATCTATCTATCTATCTATCTATCTATCTATCTATCTATCTATCTATCTATCTATCTATCGATTTATTTACACTTATTTTTGTGTATATGTTTATTTTTTTCCCTTACAGATTAAGAAATGCCATTAACCCTGGATGAAAGAGTATAGACAGAGCTTGGAATCATCCCTTAAACTTTTACATGAAATAACCAACTCTACATCCATTTCATTTTTAACATTAGTTCTATGCGTGCGAATGTATCGGTCAGTGAACTTGTCTATTCATGCTGCTAGATGTTTTATATTAATTGCAATGTACAGTTTCTGTTTATGTAAAATGTATAGTACAGTGTTACCATTAAATGTTTAAATGTGCAGGACATTTGGCATTTGGGAATGACAGCTACAATGTGTTCTATGTGGAAATAATATTCTGGTAACCCTTCATACCAGCCCATCTATCTATCCATCCATCCATCCATCCATCCATCCATTCATCAGTAACCACTTCATCCTGGTCAGGATCATAATGGATCATAGATCAGATGGGAGATAACCAGAGAAAACCCACATGGACACTGAGAGAAAAGAGAGACAGTAATCCAAGCTCAGGATCAAACCGGGGACCCTGGAGTGGTGTGACCTGTGAAATACAGTCCTGTTCATATAGTATTCTAAATAACATTTCTCACATTGCTTCTGCAATTTTTTTTTCTATTACCAAAACAGAAAGAAATGTGCACATATGTAGTTAAACAGGCAGACACGGTTTAATACACATTTAAAAAAATCTATCAATTTCAACAGTAAATAAAATATTTTAACAATAATAATGTGCCATTGTATTCAGTTGAAAGCATTTCATCAACAAATTCAGCTGAATTGAATACATCCATGGCATACAATTAATAAAACAGATGAACACAAACACAATTATAGTACAGGACAGTATATGATGAGGACAAGAAGAGGCCTATGACAAGTTGTACCACCCCACCATGGACAGTTTTTATGTGGCTCAGGGTCAGTTGAATATACAATCCTTGAAAAAATGTCCTCTCACAGACTTTTATGTACATATCACTTTTTATTTTTCACAGAGCCACTTTTTTCCTTGTGTTCCTAAAACAGACCAAGAAAAGATATAAAGGATCAGTATAAACAAGAATATCTTTATTGCTTAGAAATATTATGATTAAAACAAACACCGGAAGACTTACCTTCACTTTCTCACGGTGTGCTGGACTTTTGCAGTGTTCGTCTTTTGCTTCCTCTTCAGTGGCATAGATGACATTGCACAGGTTACAGAAGTAGCCCACTACAGGCCGGACAAACTCAGTTCCTGTGAACGAAACATCAGAATCGGTCCTAAGAAGCAGCACACCCCATTCTTAACCAATTATACAGCTTAATATGTAATAGCAGGAAACAATACTGTTTAACTTACCTACTGGCTCATCAGTTTTGAGAGATTCATTTGAAGAATCTGTGTTACCATTTAGCGCATCACTCTGCTAACAACATAACATAAAATGCAACAATATTTATATATTAGTAGAAATACATTTTTTGGGCATTAAATAAGACAAAGATATAAATCATCTGGACACACATTATTCTTTCATTCATTTACCAATAAGCCCACTGATCTTCCATACATACAACAGTTCATTTTTAAGAAACATTTGTAGTCTAAGTGCATATTGTTGTGACTAGCCAAAGAAAACCCAGCCTTTAGCAACTCTGCAATGTGGCACTGAAAAAATGTTGAACAAAAATTCAATTCTTTTCCAGCATGACTAAGATGCTTGCTGCTTTCCTCACATCTAATGGGTTCAGAAAGTATTCACGCCCTTTAGAAACAGTTTTATACCCTCGTTCCTTGAGGACCTTGGATTTGGAGCATTGTCAGACCCAAAACCAAATCCTTCCGCTTTTTCATACAGAAATATAAATTCGCATTTTAAGGAAATCTCTGTGCATCTTTGTAGGACAAACACGAAGGAAGCTACTGATTCCAGGTTTCAAATAAAATCTATGACCCAGTAAAAAGTCTGAATCCTTTCATAATGTTACTTTTTGACTTAAAATCTACGTCATATGTCTACAACAAGGATCTGGACTCACCTTAGATACGTCTTCCTTCATGATCTCTTCATCATCAGAATCAGACCCAAAACTACAGCTAGAGAAAGACAAGAACAAGCAAGACTACATTTTATTATAAGGAGAAATGGTAAGCTGTGCCAAGATGTGAACTAAGACCCTTGAACTTTTTCGAGGTTGAAAATCATTTAATAACACATAAGGGTCAAATCCTTTATAACCAAGTTAACAGTATATTAATCTTAACAGTGACAAAAAATCTCTCATGAATAGTCCTACTTACAGTTAAAAAGGATAAATATACTTTAAAAGAATTACCCATCTTCTGGCAGATGGCAGTATTTCTCAGATACTTTAATCTTCAAGACTTTACCACGTAATGCAATATCTTGATTTTTGGAATCAGCAGCAACTCTCTCAGCATCAGACGCGAGCGCCATTTCAACAAACCCCTATAACATTAAAAAGTTAGTTTAACAACCAATTTTGTCCGGAAAATAAAGACGGCCTTTTTTAAGCAAAGCAAATAATTATTATTCCATCACACAGGCCCTCGATAAACATTACCCCTTTTAGCATAATGAAAGATTCTATAGCTGTTATATCATGTGGCAGTATTGCAAAGCATAATTATAAATTAATTAATTTAATTATAAATGCTTAATTGCATAATAAATGCATAATTATAAAAGAAAATAAATGAAATATCTCAAATGTTATTCTGCTTACTTTTTTGTAACTTCGAAACAGCACATGGTGCATGATGTCTCCATATCGCTTTATGATGTTCAGAAAATCCAAGTCTGTATAGTCTTCAGCACTTGGTAGATTTTTGACCTCAAGAATGTTGCCAAAGTTTTCCTGGAAAAAAAAAAAAAAGACAAAGTTATTTCTATAGATGTAATAATAAATCTGAATTCTCTATACATAAAAATGAGAGGGTGAACAGGTTTGTTTACCTTGAGGTCTTCTGTCACTCTCTCCTGGTCATGTTCCTCTTTAGGCTGAATAACAGCATCTTCTGGGTTCTCTGCGGTTGTTTTGCTGGTACATTGTTCTTTAGGTGATTCAGGTTCTTTATCACTTTGCTTTGTACAGGAGAAAGGATTCGTGGATGTGGTTACTTCTGATGATCCCATAAATATTTAATAAAAATTGTGTGTGTGGGGGCAAAAAGTGGATTGCATTTCGTTACAGACTATTAGGAAACTGTATGGGAGAAGACCTAAACTTCCCACACTCCCTTTCAGGTGATCACTAAAAGAAATAAAACAGTTTCCAAAATATGAAAAAAGACTAACCTCATTTTGTAGGATTGAGGGCTTTGCTTCATCTGATTCTGAAATTCAAATAAGAACAGATATTTACAAGAGCTACACAAACAATCAAAAGCAGCCATGTTCTGACAGATGTGAAAAGAAGACCTTGACAATCTGAAAAGTTTTCTTCTGTGAATTCATCTAAGGTCACACAATTTTCAAGGAGATTGGAGAAATCATGGTCCTCCTGGGAAAAAAGCAAAGCAAGCGAACAAAGAAACAAGGTTAAAAAAAAAAAAAAAAAAAAAAATTCATTTCATGTATATACATTCACTGGCCACTTTATTAGGAACACCTATACACCTGCTCACACGTGCAATTTATCCATTCGAGTGACGGCAGCACAGTGCATGAAATCATAAACGTGATGCTCTTGCCTTTAACCATGGCATGGCAGCTGGTACCCGATGTTGTTTCAGGAATTTTAACGAACGCTACAAATTTTTTAAGACATCTGTAGTTTACATGAAACAAAAAACAACAGCAGATCTGCAGGTGAAAAATGCTGCGCTAATGAAAAAGGTCAGAGGAGAATCACCACACTGGTTTGAGTGGACAGGAAGGCAGGACTACAAGAGTCATTCTCCTGAAACCTCTCACAGCAATAAGGTGATTCTGTCCATACAATCGCCACTCACTTAATGTTTTTATTTTTCACACCATTCTATGTAAACTATACTGTGTGTTAAAATAGCAGATCAGCATTTTTTTTTTAAAACGGCTTATCTACCACCAATTACTATGCCCAAGTCAAAGTCACTCTATTTTGAGATCACCCACATCTGATGTTAGACAATGAAATACTGACCTGTATCTGTATGATTTTATGCTTTGAAATACTGCCACATGATGGTCTTATTAGATAATGCATGAACAAACAGGTACATGTTCTTAATAACATGACCAGTCAGTGTATGTATGGTTTACATCACATTTTCAGTAAAAGTACCTCTGTAATTTCCTGTTCTTTATGTTCATCAAACTTTTGGTCCTCCTTCGGACAGTTCGATATCTCTGGGGTATCAGCATTTGGAGAATCTTCTCCAGTCTTTACTTCTTCCTCTGTGTGAATGTCCGTTACATCCATTGGTTCTGATGGTAAATTCTCCTGGTCACTTGATGTGAGCTCATAATCATCAATGTCACGTGCCAATTCTTCACCATCATCTGCTATCACTTCTAACCCTTCAAGATCACTGTCTGAATCCATGTTTTCAATGTTGTTGTTGCTCACACTTTTCTGTTCTTCTGTATCTGCACTTGATTTTGTACTTTCAGCTTTAGCAGCAGGGCTTGAGGTACTAGTGCTCTCCCTGGATTTTTGAGAATCTTCTCCCTCTTTTACTTGGTGACTCCTAGAAGAGTGGGTCCTCTCTAATGAATAACTTCTTTTGGGGCTAGTATGGGTCCTCTGTGATGAGCGTCTTCTCTTGGGGCTAGAATGAGTCCTCTCTGATGAACTTTTTCTTTTGGGGCTAGAGCAAGTCCTCTCTGATAAACTTTTTCTTTTGGGGCTAGAATGAGTCCTCTCTGATGAATGTTTCCTCTTGGGGCTAGAATGAGTCCTCTCTGATGAATGTTTCCTCTTGGGGCTAGAATGAGTCCTCTCTGAAGAATGTTTCCTTTTGGGGCTGGAAGAAGTCCTATCTGATGAGTGTCTTCTACTATGGCTAGAGTGAGTCCTATCTGATGAATGTCTTCTTTTGGGGCTAGAGGGAGTCCTATCTGATGAGCGTACTCTCCTGGGACTGGAAGAGTCTCTCTGAATGCTGTGAATGTCTGGGCTAGATCTTCTTTTGGTGTGAGAATGCCTGGATTGCTTTGTGTCATTCACTTCTGCCTCTCTGCACCATTAAACATTGTAAAGAAATAATTATAAAAACTTCATACAACCGATAAGCAAATCATCAAATGCTACAAATTGCATGAAGGCCATTATATTATATTCATATAAATGCATGAAAACTTGCCTTAGTGAGTTATATTCATAAGCGTAGGTGACTTGAATTAATTTTCCTTTTAATTTCAGTCGATTGGCTGAGTAATGTTCAACCAATTTCTCGGCTTCTGCTAAGCAACTCATTTCCACATAACCCTGTAAAAGAGATGACATGAAGTGTTAAGTAAGTAAGGGGGTTATGTTAAAAGTACAGTTAAGAATGAATTGTCCAAAAAGTCACATTTTGCTATTTGATTTTTGGGGGGGTTTAGATGATGTTCTGTCATGTGCAATTTTAAATGAATTACATTATACACCGATCAGCCATAACATTATGAGCAGTGACAGGTGAAGTGAACAACACTGATTATCTCCTCATCATGGCACCTGTTAGTGGGTGGGATATATTAGGCAGCTAGTGAACATTTTGTCCTCAGAGTTGATGTGTTAGAAGCAGGAAAAATGGGCAAGTGTAAGGATTTGAGCGAGTTTGAAGAAGGGACTAGACCACTGGATCAGAGCATCTCCAAAACTGCAGCTCTTGTGGGGTGTTCCCGGTCTGCAGTGGTCAGTATCTATCAAAAGTGGTCCAAGGAAAGAACAGTGGCGAACCAGCGACAGGGTCATGGGTGGCCAAGGCTCATTGATTCACATGGGGAGTGAAGGCTGGCCCGTGTGATCCGATCCAACAGACGAGCTACTGTTGCTCAAATTCCTAAAAAAAAAGTTAATGGTGGCTCTGATAGAAAGGTGTCAGAATACACAGTGCATGACGGGTCAGGGCCGTTTTGGCAGGTAAAGGGGGACCAACACAATATTAGGCAGGTGGTCATAATGTTATGCCTGACTGGTGTACATTCAAATGAGCAGGAACATGTTATCTTACAATCTAATCACAGTTTAACAGTGAGTGCTAAAGGATATTTATCTTCCACATATGCCATGAAATTGCTACCTGGTTTGTTAGAAACAAGGACTTTCTGACAGATCCAAAACGTTTGGCAATGGCTGTCAACTCTGACGTGATACCCTCTCCAGCAGGTAATGGTGTGAAGCTCACAACTCGAGAACACCCCTAAAAAAAAAAGAAAAAAGAACTGAATTAAAATAAAGAATTACAACCACATCATTAAAATATACAGTAATAAATAGCAACATATAACCTACTTCATCTTTCGCATGCGACATCTTCATGTCTGAGGTATTTCCTTTTGAGGTTCCATCTTGGACAAGATATAACACAATTACTACATGATAATAGGAGAAATAATAGATTTAACATGCTCAGGAAAAGGTGAGGACTTTTACCTCGCGTGTCGGTGGAGCCGTGACCGTCGTTTCTAATAAAAAGACAAAGAATTAGTCTACAAAATTATTGTATTTTAAAACTTTGCTTAGTAAGTGCATTTCTAATTCTTAATCAGATTTGTTTACCTTCTAGAAGATTGAACAGTCCCATCCCACACTGGGTACCTACAAAAATTGTAATCACTTTTAATGCAAATCTAATGAACAGTTTGGATATATATATATATATATATATATATATATATATATATATCTTGACTAAGAATAGTTTGGTGATTTCTACATGCCATAAATTCTCTATAACCCAGTCATTAATCAAGTAAAAGGTTCAAAGCCGGTAGGTCAAGTCTGTTGAGCCTGGTCATCTCTAAAAGATATCTTAGTAGTAAGAGGAATAATAAGAGCCTACAATGCATATTATACACTATGTTTACAGCATATGTATATTTTCTAGTATAAAATCTGTTTTACAGCTAAACATAGAACCAGTAACATGGCTGATAACTGACTGAATGATGACTTACTTTGCCATAAGGTCAAGCTGACTCTGAGCATGCTGACCACTTGTAACATGTGCAGACCAGTCCTACAAAAAAGAAAGACATTGCATACATCGGAGAGCACAGAACCACAGCAGTGTCACTCATATCAATCACATGAAGCTACAGTGCAATGGAGGCATGCATGAATGTATCTAGCAACATGATCTAGAGAAAACGTAATAATGCTGCCTCGATGAAGACTACTCACCTTTTCAGAAAAGACAGTGATGTTGCAGAGAACACACAAGTATGGAAAAACTGGGGGAACCACGCCATTGAAGTCTGAGGCCTCCTTTCTGGTTGGCACTTTGTAAACTTTCAAGACATTAAAATAAATGAACACATTAAGACATTTAATGACTTCAACAGACAGCCAACAACCAGTTTGTGAGGCCTTTGGTATTATCTACATTCCTGCATGAACGGTTCAGAAAACACGATTGAGTATTAATAACTTATACAGCAGTCACATTAATATTTTGTACATGTACTGTCAAAACATTATATGAATGCAGAAGATATGGAGAGCCATGTTGTGTGTATGTAGCCGGCCTGAGTGATACAGCAACATGAGATTATGTGATGTTTTAACGAGAGATGTGGATTTTACCTTCGGAGCTTTCATTCCTGAAATTACAAAAATATAAGAGAGTTGTATATTTCTCCTTCTGAAATAGTATAACACACGTTTCATTACATAAAAACACAGTGTTAAAGTAATCTGTTCATGTTTTACAGTATAATAGTAATAAATATGAACGCAGATGTCTGTATTAATTCATGATTGTCCAATACACACTGTTTTAAATCAGAGTGGTTTTACTGTAAATAGTGAAACCTGTGAATCTATTCTCTTCAAATCAGTGAATAAACAAGTGAACTGTGATTAGTTCCTTTTACAATATTTATTTACCTTGCAGATTCAACAGTCTGATCCCACTTTGGGTACCTATAGAAAGAATATATGATAAATTCACCAACAATGCAAACTTTGTAAAACAATCAAAATACAGTATATTGTAACAATAATGCTAATTAAATACAATAAAATAATAAAACATAATAAAATCTAATATAAGTTCATATAATTGTGGAGGTGAGGGCATGGTGGATCACCGATTGGTTGAATGAAGATTGGAGCCAGGAAAAGTGAGTGGCAAGGATTTACACCTGTATACCTGATTTTCTTGAACATGTGTTCTGTCTTTCAGTGAGCGGCAACAAGGATGATAGATGAGAGCCGTGGGAGAGAGCTGAGCGGCACAGAGCTGAGTGTATGAGTGTCGGATAAAAATTGCCAAAAAGCGAAGGTAGTAAAAGGAAAATAAAATGCATTTTTGAGCTGTTCCAAGTCTGCCTCCAGTTTCCTCAATTCTGGTCCGAACTGTGAATATCACAGTGGTGCTGAAACCCAGGTAATTGAAGAAAATACGCCATCATGTCGTCCTTGCCCCTTGTGGTGATTACAAAAGATCCACCAGACGCAACTTCAGGCCATCCTTGAGCTGCACACAGAACAAGAGCAGCACTTCCAGGGCCCTTCTCCAAGCTTAGACAGAGGAGTTGCAGAAGCAGCAGAGTCAGGTTCCGCTAACAGCTACTCAAGCAGCAGCCCCAGTTGCCATGCCCCACATCAGTTTTCTAAGATGGGATGTCATGAAAGCGTTTATTGAACTATCTGAGCATGCCACAGGACCATATGGCCAGTCAGACTCATAGTGGGTGGTCCATTTGCTGCCACTACTGTCAGGGGAATCTCAGTGGTGCTGGAGCTGTTGCCTGGGCACTGGAAGGGAACACAGATTTGGTCCAGTGCCACCATCTGGCATTGCTAAAATAGGCAGTACAACTCACAGAGGACCATTTAGTGGCATATAATAAAGCAGGTGACCTTTGACAAAGTTTACTGTTGATTATTTGCAGGGTACATAAGACGCATTGGTGGATTTAGACTGTAACCAAACCTCAATTCACTTATGCCTGGTTGAGACATGCACAGTGGGTGAAGGTGAGGTGTGTGCATGGGGATTTGCACAAATATCCCCTATTGACCATCAAGATTCAATTAAGGGGAGGATAAAAGACGTTTTAGTTCTTGCTTGACTCATCCAGTGCATTTCAAGTGTTGTTAGGGGAGGATGCGAACAGTATTGACTGAGGAAGCGTTGCCTGGGCCAATGACATCAGCTTCTTGTTAAGAAGTCATGGAGGTTGAGAGGAAAACCTCAGGCACACCTTCGACCAAGTAAAAGTTATTAATGGTCAGTGGGTCTAGCCCAACATTGCACTCTTTTTCCCCTTTTTTACAATTATTAAAGATTATTATTAAAGATTATACCTAGAGATGCAGAACACTCAAACAAAAAAAAGATAATACCCAGTTATTGGTCCCAAAGGGCTGTCAGGAAACATTCTCCAAGTCGTCTTACCATAATCTGAGGAGGGGCATTTGGTTCAAGACAAAACACCAAATCAACTCCTGGCCTGTTTCTATTGGCTAGGCATTCATTGTGATGTTTGCAGGTGGTGTGTGGCATGTCTAGCAAATGTAAGATTAGGCCACCCCAAAAGAGCCATTGCACCATTCCTTTTACTAGAGGTCCACTTGGGGCTGAATGAAAGCATCACTTTGTGCCATACCCTGGAACTTAGTGACTTGATCTGTACCAGAGTTTACCACCTCCAGATTCGTAAGTTTGTACAGGAGAATGCTTGGAATTGGGGAAAGTGAAATTCTTCATAGTATGAGATGTATGAGGAGGGAGCAAGCCTTGCAGCATCTTAAATCTGGAAACTGGGAGAAGGGACCTTTGGAGAGCAAGAATGAAATTCAGTATATTCTTGAGAGTAAAACTCCTCATGTTAGTGCAATCAACACAAGAGAATTTTCACAAAAGAACATCAATCCCAGCTGTACAATAGGGACTCTTGCCTACAGGACTTTTCACAGGTGCTTGTATTATTACCTACATTGATTTCCAGTTTGTTTGTTATGTGGCAAAGGCCCTTTGAGGTCACAGTGCAGGGGGCACTGACTATTAAGGCAAGGTAAAGGAATAGAGGCATGGTACAGCAGATATACCTTAAACCATGGAGAGAGGTGGTTCCCTTGGCTTTAGAAGTGCTTGTTCCATAGAGAGGAGTGAGGACAGAACAAAACAAGGACAGAAGGAGCTCAAGGCCATGCTCAATATCAGGGTAAGAGAGGAGTCCTAGAGTGACTGGGACCAGTGTCCAGAGGTCCTGGTTCCCAAAGCAGATTGCTCGGTCCAGTTTTGAGCAGATTTTAGAAAAAAGTCAACATGGTGTCTAAAATTGATGCGTACCCAATGCCCCTCAGTGACTGCTCAGTCGGTCAGGTGTAGTTCGCTGCACAGAGTGGTGTGTGTGTGTCTGTGTGGTAAGATAATATAGTTTAAAAGCAAATAAAGAGCCTGTTTTAGTTGTTTTAAACTTTGCTTCCTGTCTCCGCATTTCCAATCCAAACCATAAAATTGTCACTATAACATGTATTATAATGTAAACCACATAGCTTTCATGGCTGAGGCACACACTTACTTTTTCACAAGTTCAAGCTGACATTTAGCATGCTCACTACCTCGAACGTGAAAAAGCCAGTCCTACAAAAAAACGGAAAAATGAGAAACAAAAATATATCCATGTCGCATAGAACTGGATGAAGCTCCAACAAATACAGTACAATAAATACATCTTGCTGCATTTTCTAGATAATTAACCTCACCAATAACAGGATTTTCTTTTGTACCTTGTGTCAAACATCAAGGTTATTTTTGTTAAAACAATGGTAAACCACTGCATAAACTAAAATGAGCAAAAATGAATTGAAAATAGAAACGTGATAAAGATAATTAAAATAAAACACAATGTAGGCATAACTATTTCTATGCTTTTTAAATCTTAAAAATATGGTGAATTTTAGGTAACATTATCAGACCACTTCATGTAGCCAGAATAGAGAAGATTATTAGCATTTTTTAAAATAGCGGTAAAAAAATTGTTATTTTAATCTTTGTATAAGGGGGGCCCAAAAATTTCTGGAATTCGAATGTGGCACATGCATTCAATATAGTTTTTGAACAAAATGTAGTACATGCTTTCAGTCTGTGTGGTATTTGTATCGTTCGTCTCTAAGGACTTGCTTGTGAATTGACAATTTAAAAACTAAAATAAAATTTGCACCAAAAAGCTATGATCCCACAAAACCTGCTTACATCGTTGGCAAGCCACATTTGCCACAATCGAATTTGAGAAATTATCTAAACTTATTATTAACTAAAATAAATATTGATATTTCTCATTCATTATATATATATCAAATGGAAAAAGTGACTTAAACCTACAAGAACTGAATGAATCCTTTTGAAAAATAAATAAATAAATAAATAAACTGCCAATGGAAACATACAACAAATAAAATTAAACAAAAAAAAAGTGATTATTAAAAAAAACAATCATGTGCTGAAGAACAAACATCACAGAAACCTCCCAATAAACTTACCGAAGTGTCCAAAGCTGATATTAATTTACATCTTTAGTTGGTTTCGTGACGAGGCGGTAATGTTAGCTGTATAAAAACTCAACACGCTACTTACCCTTGAAGAATGGATAGAAATGTCACAGAGTTGACACACGTGAGGAAAAGCCGGGGGAATTTTGCAATTGAAGTCTGAGGCCTCATTCTTAGTAGGCGTGACAATAGGTGGCTCTAATTTCAAAGAAAGTAGTGGCCTCGGCTTGGAATCAACAAAAGAGTGTGATGAGGGCTCTGGTGATTCTGTGGCATTGCAATATGGGTCAGAGTCCATGGAGATGCTGTAGTCTGGAAAACTGCCGCTTTTACTGCTGGAACAGCCGATACCGGTGGTTAATGAACTCGTTCGTCGAGGATTCCCCCAGCGGTCTTGCCAGGTTTGAACTTGCTCTGGAGGAAGAGGGTACACCGGATGCACAGGTCGATCGATCGGATACTCAACAGGTGTGGTGTGACTGCTACCCTCCCAGGAATGAGCTGAGGTATCGTCAAGAGGCTGACTTGTGCTGGGTCTAGATGATGAAGCGCTGGACAATTTACGTTCTTTGACCTGTAAAAGCAGGCTGGGAAGTGTCTCAACTGTGATGAGATGCTCAGGAAGTTCTGCAAGGTGGGCGAGGTCGCTCGGGTCCAGTCCACAGCTGTGAAGAAATGACAAAGCCTTCCCGGGCAGGTTTACAGGAGAGTCTACAGTTCTGTTTGAGGATGCTGTAGAGCGGGTTTGCTCCTGAGACGAGGACATAATGCCAGGCTGGTATGTAGTAGGCGGTCTCTTGTACGAGTCTGCATACATGTCTTGATGAGACAGATAGTCATCACCTGTGTTCGTGTAGGGGTATTTCTGAGACATGCTGCAGGGGTGGAGATTTCAAGATGACAAATCTGTAGAGGAAGTAGATGATCAGCAAGAGCAAGGAAGAGAAGTTGGTGCTGGCGGAGTTGCAGATTATCATTCACCTGTCGATAAAGGTTGTAGATAAGTAAGTGTAAGTCACTTTGGATAAGGGAAGTCTGCCAAATGCCGTAAATGCAAATGTTGATAAGAAGAAAATCATGCACCCATGGTCCTTCCGGCAGCCAAGTAACGAGCCAACAAACACGGACTTACCTCCAAGCATCAGTGAGACAAAATCATTCAGATGCTGGTGCTTTAAGCATTCATGTCTGAAACATCATCACATGGGGATTATGAAATAGGCGTGTTGATAATTGCAAGGCTAGCTAGATTGCCGCTCCCTGTTCTCGAAGGAATTTTCAAGGCAGACATGTATCTTCTTTTCACTGGTCTGTTAAAGAGTTACCGTGGTTCTCATAATAAAAAAAAAAAAAAGGTGTGTTGCGGACTAGACTCTGGCTCCAAACAAGTGCACCAAATTGGAGTACATTTCTTTGTAATAAAGAAACAGGAGTGACAATATCAACAGAGGCTACTGTTTTCCTGCAAGTCCATTCCAACATTTGGGGCTCTCTAGCTGGCTTCACTCGAATTATCTACATGTCAGGTGGATCCTACCCACAGTGATAAGACTGTATCAAGTCACATCACTGTCTGGACTGATCAAAGTCTGTAATGGCACTGCACTAATTACTGTATGAGGAATAAAACATGAGATAAGAAATGTGTAATCAATAACATGGTGGTGTTTAATCAACTCAAAGTTGATTATTATCTTATAACGTTACATTCTGAGGTGTCATTTATCTTACACTACTCTAATTTGTCAACAACTACAAGTTTTACATTTAGTAATGAATGATAGGTCATACTTTTTAACAGCTGGTACTTACATTTACTGTTATAGATCATCCACAAGGTGCTTTTTAACACTATAAACAGTTGCTCAGCACCCCTTTTTACTTTTATTGGCTTTAAGTTATTGAGCTTGTAATTTAACAGAGAAATCACACAGAGTGACCTCCTTTGTCCTGAGGAAACATTACCATAATTTTAAAAATGCTGACACTGGACATGCATGAATGATAAATAAGCATCTCCTTCATCAGTCATATCAATGATTATGTGTACATTCACCATCCACTTTATTAGGAACATCTGTACACCTAAACATTCATGCAGTTATTTAATCACGTGGCATCGGCGCAATGCATCATGCAGATAGAGGTCAAGACTGTGATCTCTGTGACACTGATTGTGGCATGGATGTTGGTACCAGATGGGCTGGTTTGAGTATGACCAGACTGGTCTGAGCTGACAGGAAGTCTATAGTAACTCACCTAAACATTCTTTACAGCTGTGAAAAAGCATCTCAGTTATGCACAACACATCAATTGTGGTTTCCTTCTAGTCAGGCAGGAGCCATACCTGCTTCCTGTTTAATCAGTTAAGCTTGGTTTTCAGTAGACTCATGTATGGTTTCTGCCTTGCTGGAATGAAAACCTGCACTTACAAAAGGCCCTTTCTGGATAAGGCTGTACAGTGCTGGTACAGAGACTAGTGTTTGTATGAAAAACTCAGAAGGTCAGCAGTTTCAAAAGTATTCCCAGCATCTCATCTAGTATCAATGACCATGCTGCATCACATTTTCCCCATTCTGATAATTGATGTGAATATTAACTGGAGCTCTTGACCTGTATCTGCATGACTTTAGGCACTGTGCTGCTGCAATATGATTAGCTGATTGAATGAGCAGGTGAAGGTGAGTGTATATGATATACTGTGAGTGAGCTGTTAAGGAGTACATTATTATAAACCTGTGACTTGAATTACACCCAGTATCAGGTCTGAGTATTTAACAGCACTGTGGTAATTCAATCATTACTACTACTGGACTCATTTGCACCCAGGTGCTTTCTAATCCATACACTGCTCTTCTGGGAGCGGGCCATTAGTCAGTTCAGCAATACTTCTTTACCAGTACTCATTCACTGATTAACAATGTCAAAGGGATGACACAGCTGTGTAACATCTGGACACATGTCAGATATTATATGCCTATAATGTGATCTACACCGACCACTGTTTGAGTTAAAAGTACAGTTAAGAATTTAATTGTCCAAAAAGTCCCATTTTGCTGTTTGTTTTTTGGGGGGTTTAAATGATGTTTTATCATGTGCAATTGTAAATGAATTACATTATACACCGATCAGGCATAACATTATGACCACTGACAGGTGAAGTGAATAACGCTGATTATCTCCTCATCGTGGCACCTGTTAGTGGGTGGGATATATTAGGCAGCAAGTGAACATTTTGTCCTCAAAGTTGATGTGTTAGAAGCAGGAAAAATGGACAAGTGTAAGGATTTGAGCGAGTTTGACAAGGGCCAAATTGTGATGGCTTGACCACTGGATCAGAGCATCTCCAAAACTGCAGCTCTTGTGGGGTGTTCCCGGTCTGCAGTGGTCAGTATCTATCAAAAGTGGTCCAAGGAAGGAACAGCAGTGAAACGGCGACAGGGTCATGGGCGGCCAAGGCTCACTGATGCACATGGGGAGTAAAAGCTGGCCCGTGTGATTCGATCCAACAGACGAGCTACTGTTGCTGAAATTGCTGAAGAAGTTAATGCTGGTTCTGATAGAAAGGTGTCAGAATACACAGCACATGATGGGTCAGGGCTGCTTTGGCAGCAAAAGGGGGTCCAACACAATATTAGGCAGGTGGTCATAATGTTATGCCTTGTCAGTGTATATTGTAGGTTTGTGAGCGTGTTGGTCCAGCATCCGTGTTTTGTTGATATTCTAACATTCGCTTTGCAATAACAACAAAGAATCTAATCTGTCTCATCTAATCTGATCTATGTAGTCTTACCGAAGGCATCAGGAATGTCAACATCAATTCATGTTTGCTCAATCTGATAAGTGATCCCGCATTAATGTGTAAACTATAACACATACTCTGATGCCTTCGAGGGCACTTGTTACTCACAATTATATCACAAATATATAACTTATATTAAAATAAGTGGACTGTCCATGTGAATGAATAAAATGCATCAATCACTGAAAAGAGGGAAAACATTTCTACCTCTATTCTATATTTTTGCTTACCAAAATGACTAAATCTAGTCAAATTGTTTACATTCATGTATTTTATGACTGTAGCTGATAATAGAGATTAAAATTATACAATTTTATACCATTGAATTGTTTGTAACTTGTGTACAGAGTTTACAGATTCCAGAGACGTCAAAGTCGACATGTTGCAATAAATACTAATAAAAATCATGATACCGGTTTATATTAAATATTAGTTATGGTCTCAAGTGATAAAAAAAAAATATGCATATATGTGGAAAATATTCATGAAAGTGATAAATGTCAACATTTTTCAAAGATTATACAAGCATTACGCATTAGCTTCACACACACTCCTTCGGTGTACCACATAGCTAACAAGCTAGCTAGCTAACTAGCTCATTTTTACACTTTTGAATGAAAGCTGTTGGATTTCCATCTGCTGCCACGTACCATGGCGATTAAACACCAAAACCGAACTGGCGATGGAGTAAACCACAAATAAATAAACAACACAAACATATGAAAATATATCATACCTGTTGTTGAAGTCAGTGAATGTAGCGTAGCAGCACGGCTAACGCAAATTCCTCCAAAATAAAAGCCCCCGTAAGACAGGAATTTAAAAAATACATAACACCCAAAATTATTCTCCGAATATTTGCAGTTCAATACAAGAAAACTTTCGTTTTGGATTTAGGTTTTTTATTTTGTTTATTTATTTATTTATTTATTTTTACCTTATTGCATAAAACAGTCAATATATGGAACATTACTACTTTAGAGCAGGGATTTTTTTTAGACACATGAAGTTAACACTACTGTCACACTCTCTACTGGAAGTTTGTTACTACACACACACACACACACACACACACACACACCAGGTATATTCTCAGATTATTTGCTTTTAGGCAGATTCAATGTTTTCAACACTACATTTGTAAAACTGGTACCTAACCTGATGAGTTTTACAAGTACACATCCAAGTAGTCTCATTATAACTTGGGATATATTAGGCAGCTAGAGAACATTTTGTCCTCAAAGTTGATGTGTTAGAAGCAGGAAAAATGGGCAAGTGTAAGGATTTGAGCGAGTTTGATGAAGGGCCAAATTGTGATGGCTAGATGACTGGATCAGAGCATCTCCAAAACTGCAGCTCTTGTGGGGTGTTCCCGGTCTGCAGTGGTCAGTATCTATCAAAAGTGGTCCAAGGAAGGAACAGTGGGGAACCAGCGACAGGGTCATGGATGGCTAAGGTTCAGTGATGCACGTGGGGAGCGAAAGCTAGCCTGCGTGATCCGATCCAAAAGACGAGCTACTGTTGCTTAAATTGCTGAAGAAGTTAATGCTGGTTCTGATAGAAAGGTGTCAGAATACACAGCGCATGACGGGTCAGGGGGACCAACACAATATTAGGCAGGTGGTCATAACATTATGCCTGATTGGTGTATGTAGACAGTTACACTAGGAATGCTACAAACCTTCCTCTCTATAGAGGGCTCTGATCTGCAGGTTAATAAGTAAGGGGGTAAAACCTGCTGCAGATCAAAAACTCCGTAGATTTGTAACCCTGTACTGAAATAAATAAACCTAAGATAGGATTTAAAAAATGATTATGATTAATGATGTACAGTGATATTACTAAATACTACTTGTTTGTCTAGAAAAAAAATTAAATGAATAAAAAAAATAGGAGACATGAAAATCATTACAATGAGGAAAACAGGCAGGAAAGAGTCATTGTGAGGAATGTTTTTAATGTTGAACACAACAACAAAAAGAAATCACAATAAGCAAATAGTCATAAAAGGATTCTGGTTCATATATTGAGAATAGGGCAAGTATTCTGATACACATGTAAGAGTAAGAATAAATGGTTAATGAACCTAAAATCAATCTAAAATCAATCCTTGGATAGGAGAGACTAGCCAAACTAAGGCTCATTTACATCCATGTACTGTACAGGACCAGTTACACTCCTCCATATTCAGTTCTTCTCACGATTACATTGTGCTTTGGCCTTCTCCTTTTTCAGGTGTTTCTAGGAAGCAGAAAAATTTAGTTATATATGAATGAATACAGCCGTAATTCATATAATATTTCTGTCTTTAACGCACATATAAAAATATGAGTCATGTGAAAATCACCTTGAGTTTTTCGTAGTGTGCCTGGCTACTGCAGTGAACCTTTTTGGCAGTGTCTTCATTGGAGTAAAAACAGAAGCACACTCTACAGTAGAAGCCCATCTTTACAAACTCCACACCTAAAAATAAACAGTGCAATGTTGTCAGGCATTAATCAGCAGGACTTCTGCATAAACAGAAGGAAAGATGATGACTTACCCACTGGGACGTTTGGCTCGTATGGACCAAGAGTATCTGTAGTGGTTTCAGGTTTTTTGACGGACTCGGTCGGGGGTGTCGGGGCTTCAGTCGGGTCTTGGCTCTTCTCGGACACACCAGCAGAGGATGGAACAGATGAAGACTCGGTAGGAGGAACATCGATGTCACTCTCAACCTTCTGCTCAATGCAGAGAGATAAAGTTAAAAGCAGATTTCACAGGTAGACAAAAACATTTCCAACCCATGCAGACATATTACACTGACCTGTGTTTTGAGCTCCACATCCGGAGTTTCTGTGATGTGTTCCTCTGTGTGCTCTTTGTTAACTTTATCTACATTCTCACAAGACTCAGCTTTGACGCCCACCTCCTCCTCCTTCTCCTCCTCCTCCTGTGGGGAACTCGAAGCTTTCTCCTCACTGGGTTTCTCCTCTGTAGCTTTTCTGGATTGAGGTTCTTGTGTATTGTCTTCAGCACTTGGTAGATTTCTGATCTGAAGGATTTCCTAGAAAGTTGTTATTCTTATTCTTATCATTATTTTATAATATATCATTATTCTATTAATAAGTATATACATTATACTACTACTAATAATAATAATTATAATATAAACAATAGTAATAATAATAATAATAATAATATTAGTGATAAATAAAACAATTATATAGTCACAGACTAGTAGAAGTCTTCAGGGTCAAGACCTAATCTGCCCTCACCCCCCCTCAGGTACTCAGTTTCCAGTATATGAATAAAGACTAACCTCAGTGTTTGGGATTACGACCTTTGCTTCATCTGATTCTGAAATTCATAAAAGTACAGTTTATTTATAAGTCTATACATCTGCCTAAACAAACAAGAAAAAGCTGATGCGTTCTGACAGACCTTGAAAATCTGAAGACTTTTCTTCCATGAGTTCATCCAAGCTCACACAACTTTCAAGAATCTTGGGGAAGCCCTCCTGTTAAAAAAGACAAGACTAAACTTGTCAGAAAATTCATATAAAAATGGATATACATTCACTGACCTCTTTAAAACACCTGTACACCTGCTCATTCATGCAATTATCCATTCGTGTGACAGCAGCACAATGCGTGAAATCATGCAGATACAGGTCAAGGGATTCGGATTTTGTTCATATCAAAATTGAGAATGGAGAAATATGTGATTTTAGTAGTGCCTTTATGCATGGTATGGTTGTTGGTACCATGATTGCTGGATATTTCAGAAATCACTGATCTACTAGGATTATTTTTAACATGAAACAAACATAAATGTACATGTAATATAAAAATGCCACGTGATTGTCTGATTAGATACATGAATTGGCAGCTGTACTAAAAACATGGCCAGTATATGTACTGCATGGTTTATATCAATAATACAGTACCTCCTTTATTTCCTGGTCTTCATGTTCAAACTTTTGGTCCTCCTTCAGACAGTTCGAGGCTTCTGATGAAGCGGCATTTGGAGAATCTTCTCCAGTCTTTACTTCTTCCTCTGTGTGAATGTCCGTTACATCCATTGGTTCTGATGGTAAATTCTCCTGGTCACTTGTGGTCGGCTCATAATCATTAATGTCACGTGCCAATTCTTCACCATCATCTGCTATCACTTCTAACCCTTCAAGATCACTGTCTGAATCCATGTTGTCAATGTTGTTGTTGCTCACACTTTTCTTTCCTTCTGTATCTGCACTTGATTTTGCACTTCCAGCTTTAGTAGCAGAGCTTGAGGAAGTACTAGTGCGCTCCCTGGATTTTCGAGAATCTTCTCCCTCTCTCATGTGGCGACTCCTAGAAGAGTGGGTCCTCTCTGACGAGCGTCTTCTCTTAGGGCTAGAATGGGTCCTCTCTGACGATCTTTTCCTCTTGGGGCTGGAATGAGTCCTCTCTGATGAGTGCTGTCGTTTGGGGCTAAAGCGAGTCCTATCTGATGAGTGTCTTCTCTTTGGGCTAGAGAGTGTCGTCTCTGATGAACGTCTTCTCCTGGGACTGGGAGAGTCCCTCTGAATGCTGTGCCTGCCTGGGCTAGATGTCCTTTGGGTGTGACTGGATTGAGGTTTGGCATTAACCTCTGCCTCTCTGGACCATAAACAAAGAAAGGATAACAAATTCGAAATAGTGAAGAGAAAAACTGAAAAGAATATCATGCTAGAGGCTACATGAAGACCACCTACATTCATATAAATGCATAAAAACTAATTACCTTAGTGAGTTATATTCATAAGCGTAGGTGACTTGAATTAATTTTCCTTTTAATTTCAGTTGATTGGCTGAGTAATGTTCAACCAATTTCTTGGCTTCTGCTAAACAAGTCATTTCCACATAACCCTGTAAAAGAGATGATGTAAATTAAGAAAGCACAAGAGATTTTGCGGGGTAAAAAGGAACACCTGACATTTCTTTCCTTTAGGGCTACAGTTAACACTTAAGAACCATTTTTTAGGGTTTGGATGATTTTATAGTCATATGTGATGAGCAGGAGCATGTTATCTTCCTAAAAACCTAAAATTTCCACATATGCAAAGGACTCATTACCCGGTTCGGTAGGAACAAGGAATTTTTGACAGATCCAAAACGTTTAGCAATGGCTATCAACTCTGAAGTGGTACCCTCTCCAACAGGTAATGGTGTGAAGCTCACAACTCGAGAACACAGCTTTAAAAAAAATAAATAAATAAGGACTTAGTATTATTATGATTCATATATACACATATACGTATACACACACACACAGATAAGATAAATGGCAACGTTCAACCTACTTCATTTTTTTCTGGTGACATCGTCATGTCTGAAGTATTTTCTTGTGAGGTTCCAGCTAGTACAAGATACTGCAGAATTACTACATGATATTATAAGAAATAATAATAATAATTACATGCTCAGGAAAAAGACTTTTACCTCTTATGTCAGTGGAGGTGTGAACATTTCTGATAAATGAAAAAAAGAATTAGTCTACTACAAATCAAGTGTATTTTAAAATCTTTGTATAATAATTTTATATCGAATTCTGGACCAGAATGGTTTACCTTCTAGACGATTGAACTGTCCCGTCCCACTCTGGGTACCTACAAAAATGTAATCACTTTTACATACACTATAAATATATGAAGTATTTTAATAAGTACATTGGCGCGGACTATCGTTCTTGTTTCTCTAAATTTAACAGCTGTGTCTCAGTTGAATTCTCTGTAACCTAGTCATTAATCAGGTAAAGGTTTAAAGTCTGTGTAAGTTGAGCCTGTGGAAGTATTTTATCCTAGTGTAAAAGGTAAAATCCATTTAGAAGCAAGGAAAAATATTTAAACATCATGTCAGTAACTACAGTAACATGGCTGATACCTGACTGAATGATGACTTACTTTGCCATAAGGTCAAGCTGGCTCTGAGCATGCTGACCACTTGTAACATGCGCAGACCAGTCCTACAAAAAACAAAGACATTTCGTATATCAGATACCATGGAATATTACTTTATCTACTTTTTCTCACATTAGCTGGCACTTGTGATATATAAATATGAGAAAATGTAATAATGCTGCCTCGATGAAGACTTACTCACCTTTTCAGAAAAGACAGTGATGTTGCAGAGAACACACAAGTAAGGAAAAACTGGGGGAACCACGCCATTGAAGTCTGAGGCCTCTGTCCTAGTTGGCACTTTGTAAACTAGAAATAAATGACAATGAAATAAATGAATACATTTAAAAAATACAATAATGGAATACATAAACTATCCTCATACAACATTCTAGTTTATCCGGCTGTACCAAACTTTGTACTATACAGGCCCTGATATTTACGATGGTATTACATCAATCACATTAGCCGTGTTAACACTTTCACACGGGCACTTCGGACGCGCTGAATGAATGAACACGGTCATCTAGTGTGCACAGAGTGAAAAGCCAGGACAACCCCAGCCTGAGTGATATAGGACCATAACAACAGGAGATGATATCAAGCTCCAGAAGAGATGAGGGCGTTTACCTTCAGAGCTTTCACTCCTGAAATTACAAAAATATAACATTAGGTCTCAGAAACAGTAGGACACATTTAGAATGCAGAATAGGAGGATAAACACACTTTGTTTGTTAATGCTTACTATTATAACAGTAATAAAAATGAATGGAAGTGAAGCTGGTGTCTGGATTTATTCACAATCACGGCCCCAGGTTTTGCTTAATACATATTGTTTTAAATCAGTTTGATTTTGTTAAATGGTAAAACCATTTCTCTGATTTGAAACGGAGGAAAAACAAGTGAATTAAAGTCATTTATTTACCTTTTTTCAAAATCAACAGTCTGTGCCCACTTTGGGTACCTACAGAAAGAATATCATCAAATTTAAATAAGTATATTTATGTAGTTTTATAAAGTAATGTACGCCACACAGCTTAGATAAACACTTACTTTTTCAGAAGTTCAAGCTGACTTCTAACATGCTGATTACCTCGAACGTGAGAAAACCAGTCCTACAATAAGCAAACAAAAACATATCTTTATTGCATAGAATTACACGTCACTCCCACAAATACAGTATGTATGCAGCATGTTCCAGCCTCACCACTGGCAGGATTTATTTTTTAACCTTGTGTCATACACACAAGTTAACAATTAACGGCAAAGCATTTTGCGTACTACAATGAACAAAAACTAAATGGAGACTAACAATGAAAGAAAATTAGAAATGCTCTTTAATATAAATTCAATAAAACACAAGCCTGCCATAACTTGTTTTGTTTTTTAATCATTAAAAATATGGTGAATTTTATGCAAAAAAAATGCAGGCAATATTAGCGAGCATTACACGCCAACATTTTGTGCCTTACCAGCTCAATGACAAAAAAAAAAAAAAAAAAAGAGCTTGAGCTCTGGTTTTTTTGTTATAACTACAACTATAAAATTACAAGAAATGAAAACTAATTTAAATTGCCAATGGAAACATATGTTAGATGAAATTAAAAACACTCATCGGCTGCAGTAGAGATATTATAGCAACAGCGTATCCCAATAAACTTACCGAAGTGTCCAAAGCTGATTTTATTTTACATCTTTAGTTGGTTTGGTGACAAGGCGGTAATGATAGCTGCATGAAAACTCAAGAACCTACTTACCCTTGTAGAACGGACAGAAATGTCACAGAGACGGCACACATGAGGAAAAGCCGGGGGAATTTTGCAATTGAAGTCTGAGGCCTCCTTTCTAGTAGGCCCAACAACAGGTGGCTCTAATTTCAGAGAAAGCAAAGGCCTTGGTTTGGAATCAACAAACGAGCGTGACGAGGCCTCTGCTGATTGTATGGAATTACGATATCGGTTGGTGTCCTTGGAGACACTGTAGTCTGGACCACTACTGCTTTTACTGCTGGACCTTTGTCGAGGATTCCCCCAGCGGTCTTGCCAGGTTTGAACTTGCTCTGGAGGAAGAGGGTACACCGGATGCACAGGTCGATCGATCGGATACTCAACAGGTGTGGTGTGGCTGCTACCCTCCCAGGAATGAGCTGAGGTATCATCAAGACGCTGACTTGTGCTGGGTCTAGATGATGAAGCGTTGGACAATTTACGTTCTTTGATCTGTAAAAGCAGGCTGGAAAGTGTCTCGACTGTGAAGAGATGCTCAGGAATCTCTGCAAGGTGGGCAATGTCACTCGAGTCTAGCCCACAGCTATGAAGAAATGACAAAGCCTTCCCGGGCATGTTTACCGGAGAGTCTACAGTTCTGTTGGAAGATGCTGTAGAGCGAGTTTGCTCCTGAGATGAGGATCTAATGCCTGGCCGGTATGTATTGGATTGTCTCTGGTACGAGTCTGCATACATGTCCTGATGTGACGGAAAGTCATCCTCTCTGTTTGTGTAGGGGTATTTCTGAGACATGCTGCAGGGGTGGAGATTTCCAAATGACAAAAATCTAGAGGAAGCAGCTGATCAGTTGCTCAATTTGAATCATTTACCTGTTGATAAAGGTTGTAGATAAGAAGAAAATCATGCACTCATGGTCCTTCTCGTAGCGAAGAAACGAGTCAACAAACACGGACTTACCTCCAAGCATCAGTGAGACACATTCATTCAGATGCTGGTGCATTATGCAATCATGTCTGAAACATCATCATACAGGATTCTGAAATGGGTGTGTCGATAATTGCGAGGCTAGCTAGATGCTGTTTCCTGTTCTGGAAGAAATTTTTCAAGGCATGCATGAAATGTAGTAAACATCTACAAACCAAGGTATTCACTTTACTGAAGGTCTGTTTAAGAATTAATGTGATTCTCATAATAAAAAGGAACGTTGCAGTCTTTACTCCAGCTGTCTAACACACCAAACTGAAATGGATTCTCCTCTTGAAAGCTACAATAACTATAGAGGCTATCGTTTTACAATACAAGGCCATGTCAGGTTGTTCCTACCCACAGTGATAAGACTGTAATATCAGTGCTGAGACTAAACAAACACGTCACTGCCGCTACAATGACCATGAAAAAATAAGCAAGAGCTGACAAATAAATTAATATAAACCTGTGATTTAAACTACACTCCCGGAATCAGATCTGAGTATGTAAAAGCCCTGTGGTTTTTCTATACCACTAATGGACTTATTTGCACCCAGGTGCCTGTAATCCATACACTGCTGTTCTGGGAGAGGTCCATTAGTCAGTTCAGCAATGCTCCTTTGCTTGTATTCACACACTGATAAACAAAGACACAGCTGTGTAACAGCTGGACACCTGTCAGTTATTCTATACCTATAAAGTGACCTATATAGTAGGTGTTTGTGTGTGTGGGTCCAGTATCAGTGTACTGAATGGCCTTAAGTGTCTCCTGCAGTTCATATTGCAACACTTAGTTAAAATGCAAGTAGTTTAGCATTTATTCACCAGCAATAATAATAAAGCGAATAATAATGGTCTCAAGTTATTTAGAGATGTTTCGTCTATTATGCTTCCCTACAAATATACATACATGTGGAAAACTTCTTCGTGAATGTTCAATAAGATCACACGAGCTTCATGCATTAGCTTACCACAAACACCATTAATGTACCACACAGCTAGCTGGCTAACTAGCTCGTTTTTACACTTTCGACGGAGAGCCATTAGATTTTCCTCTGCAGCCATGTACCTTTCGATTAAACACCAAAACAGAACTGGCGAGAGAGACAAACAAACAAATATAACATACCTTTTTTTTAGCTGAATTTAGTGAATGTCCAGCGAAATTCAGTTCCTCTGTTTCCCTTTTAGCGCGCATGCGCGAGATCACGAGACGTTGTTGGCAAACGTGCTGCATTGAGCGGCTGGTGCATGCGCGCACTTTGTACTTTTCATCAAAATAAAGTATAAAGTATATTTCGCGGTCTTTCTTTGATAGTTTGCAATTAAACACATGTCTTAAAGCCTCTAATGTCTTATTATAAGCATTTATGCTGCTTGATTGTTAGTCGTATGTTCTGGATAAGTACAGCTTTCGCTTTGTTTATAGTCAGTGTATTAACTAGAATTAAGGCATCAATATAATTCACTAATTTATTCTTTCTTTGGTCACATAACTTGAAGCTTTTTTTTTGCAGTCACAAATAAACTATATTGCACAGCAGAAAACGCAGTCTGTGTTGTTATTCTAGGTTACTTACCTCAGTTAAACTCTAGACTTTACAGAAGCTGAACTAAAGTTTATTCTATGTGCTTTTATACAGAAAATGTAATCAGTTAATTAAATCAACATGGAAACACGTTTATAATGCACTGAAGTGATGTATGTACATGACATTCATTATTATACAGAGGGAAACATTTCTTAGGCCTCCAGAAAACCCGGTTCCCTTAGAGACTGTTCTATAGCTGAGATTTGTTATAAATGATAAATGTCACTCATATACATCACTTTAAAAGCATGATTAGTCCCCCCTGTGATTTTAGTGTAGGAAACTGTTCTATAGTTGAGACTCGTTATAGATAATGAAAGTCACTCATATACATCTCCAACATCGCTTTAGAGCATTATAAATACTCACAGTGAAATGTACAGAGGGAACGAAACAGCTGTATAGCTGAAACCTGTTATACATAGTGAATGCCATGTAAAGGCAGCATCAGTATCACTTTAATGCATTATTAGTCCTCACAGTGTAATATACAGGGGGCAACACATTGTTCAGGCCTCCAGGTAACACTGTTCCCCCTGTAATTTTAGTGTAAGAAACTGTTCTATAGCTGAAACTTGTTATAGATAATAAATGCCACTCATATACATCACCAACATCACTTTAGAGCATTATAAATCCTCATAGTGTAATATACAAATATACACCAATAACTGTTTTATAGCTCAAAATTGTTATTATTATTCAAAGTTTATTTATTTAATCAAGAAATTTATCTTTGTGTTTCCTCGGCCTCTTCAGACTGAAAATCACCCACTAAAATTACTACAGGACAGAAGACAGGGGACATGTGAATATGTAGAGATCTGGATCTTGGATCTTCGTTCAAAGGTGACAAATTGCTTGACAAACTGAAATGAGACTTTGATTTGAAGACTGACCATAAGCAGTTTCATGGGTTTAATTTGATCAATTTGTATTAGACTCAATTATTTGAAACAGTTATACACATACAGTATGAACACCTTTGGGATGAATTAAAGTGGAGACGGCAAGCCAAACCTTCTCATCCAGCATCAGTGCCTGACCTCTCAAATGTGCTTCTAGAGGAATGGTCAAAAATCCCCATAAACACACTCCTAATCCTTGTGGAAAGCCTTCTCAGAAGAGTTGAAGCTGTTATAGCTGCAAAGGGCAGGCAAACTCCATATTACATTCATGTGCATACATCCCAATTCTGGCCTGGCTTTCAGTCTCCACTTTAATTCATCCCAAAGGTGTTCTGTCAGGTTGAGGTCAGGACCTTCTCCACACCAAACTCGCTCATCCATATCTTTATTGACCTTGCTTTGTGCACTGGTATGCAGTCATGTTGGAACAGGAAGGGGTCATCCCCAAACTGTTCTTACAAAGTTGGGAGCACGAAATTGTCCAAAAAGCATTAAGAGCTCCTTTCACTAGAACTAAGGGGCCAAGGCAAACCCCTGAAAAACAAACCCGAATTCAATGATTTAGAGGGGGTGTCCCAAAACTTTTGGCAACACAGTGTAGGTTTATCTGTAAACGTGTTTTGAACATAGTTATACCTTTAAACATCTTTTAGATCATTGTTTTATCTTTGACCATCTTTTTGAACATCACTGGCATCTCCTTTAAGCATTTTTAACAGCAGATTTCTGAACTCTTCTGAGACATCTGTGTAAAGTGAACAGTAATCTCTCAGCATATACAGTCGTATGGTGTTCTGTACACAATGATTAGGAACTTTAAATAGGTTTTCTAGCAATATCGGGACATGCTTAAGGATAAACATGAACAATAAAGATGAATATGAATAGATATGAGTTGTGTGGAGCTACAGGTAGTGGTTTGTCTGAAACAGTCTCCATTTTCTCACAGAGATGGCGCTAAAGCTTTTGTCATGGACTCTCGGGCTGTTTATACAAATAAAGTTGAGGGTCAGGAGTAAATGAGACATTTTTTTTCTGTTTTCTGCAAAGACACTCGGCTCTGGGATGAAGTCTGAATATTAGTGTGAGTATTTTTTATTAATATATAAAATCCTCATCGTGTGCTATGGCTTCCTTCGCCTCCTCCACTCACTAAGTACTCCAGTCTCTTCAGCACTTTCTAAATAGTGCAGTTCTGGGCAAAAGTGGAAATTATATATTGTTATTGCTTGACTGTGATTGTTAATTTATTATTTAAAAGAAAACCTGCCCTCAAATATAAGGGTAAAAACACGACGTTCAGTGGATGTAGCTGTAGCTAACAGTAGCTTAGCAACATCGGAAGTCTTTTTACATTAGTTGTTGTTAATACCAAATAAATGACTATTTAACACTTGAATGAATTCATTTCCCACGACAGTGATTTACGTGCACAGTTTTTACTTAAGTTTTAAGATAAAATAAGATACTAATATGAGTTTAATTAAAGTTAGTGAACCTTCCACCATGTATATGAGCCGAGCGCGCCGAGACGGGACCTGCGCATGCGCAAAGCGCGCAGACGCGTATCTTGAGAATTGCACGAAGCGCATTCTACGTCATCATTCTGAGCTTGCCAGTGACGCCATAATGGGTTACTATGACAACTTCTATGACAACCAGTCGATTTTTTTTTTCTGACCATTTACATGTTTCAGAGAGAAGTAAAGCAGACGTTTTCTCCAAGGAGGACAACATTCGAGGAACAAATGGAATACAAGGCAACAGAGAAGCACATGGGTCCAGGATCTACATCTACAACGCTTCCTCAACTCGGTGTTATGGAAAGCTTAACTGGAACTGCCCGCGGCATAAGAAAGCGTCCAGTAGAAATGTCGAGGTGGCCACCGCAGACTGATAACAGGACGGATCACCACAGATGGAGAGAAGAACCTCCTCAGTTTTTGAACCGGCGTAGATTTATTATTGAGGGCATCGATGACATTACCCCCTCTTCCTGTCCATATCTGGTGAGAAGTATTTTAGATTCTATCAAAAGTACAATAACAAACCAGAAGCAGCTCAGCGATTTAAATGATATGAGCACCGGTCATCAGAGGACTGAAACACAGATGTTCAGCACCGGTCATGAGAGGAGGACCGACTCGCCTGACACAGATGTTCCAACTCTGACCGGAATTCGGCACGAACTGTTAAAAAAGAAGGAAAGGTCAAGGAGAACACTAAATAAGATACCATTGGATCACCATAGGAGGACTGAAAAGCCACAGATTTTCTTTGAAAATTTTGAGGACCATCAGGATGTTAGCTCCTCTAACATTCATCTTCCACCTTTGGGTGTTACTCCAAATAATTTGATTCAGAAGAGCAAAAAGGGCAAGTCCAGGGAGCAGCAGGATATCAGCTCTTCTGAGACACGTTTTCCAGCTTTGACTGGAACTCCAACCAAATTGTTGAAAAAGGAGGTGTCAGTAAGGGGACTGAATAAGACAGAACTCCGTCAGCATAGGAGGACTGGAAAACCACTGATCTCCTATGAAGATTTCAAGGTGCAGCGGGATGTTAGCGTTTCTAAGACTCTTCTTCCACCTTTGACTGGAACTCCAACCAAATTGTTGAAAAAGGAGGAGTCAGTCAGAGGTTTGAATAAGACAGAACTCCGTCAGCATAGGAGGACTGGAAAACCACTGATCTCCTATGAAGATTTCAAGGTGCAGCGGGATGTTAGCGTTTCTAAGACTCTTCTTCCACCTTTGTCTGGAACCAAAGTCAAATTGTTGAAAAAAGAGGTGTCAGTCAGAGGTTTGAATAAGACAGAACTCCGTCAGCATAGGAGGACTAGAAAACCACTGATCTCCTATGAAGATTTCAAGGTGCAGCGGGATGTTAGCGTTTCTAAGACTCTTCTTCCACCTTTGTCTGGAACCAAAGTCAAATTGTTGAAAAAAGAGGTGTCAGTCAGAGGACTGAATAAGATACAAACTCATCAGCATAGGAGGACTGGAAAACCACAGATCTCCTAAGAAGGTTTCAAGGATTTACACTAGAACAAAGGACTAACTGGTCGTGTGAGGTGCACTGAAACGAGAGAGCTCCCCAGCTGTACCTTTACGGAGCAGCAGGAGGTTAGCTCCTCATCTTTTTAGTGCAACTCCAGCCAGTTTGGTCAGAAATACAAACAAGTGCAGAATGTCGATCATAGGACTAAATTAGATACACATCGGTCATCTTAGGAAGACTGAAAAGAGAGAGCTGTCTAGCTGTACCTTCTGGGAGCAGCAGGATGTTAGCTCCTCTGAGACACGTCTTCCACCTTTGATTGAGATACACACGGGGCGGACTTAACCAATAAGCGAGGTAAGCAGCCACTTAGGGCCCCGGGGAATTAGGGGGCCCCAACCAATACCAAGAAGCCTATATAAATCATATAGCACTTATTACTTTTCTATCATATATCGTACGGTCTGTCTATAACCATTAAGATTTTAACGTTATACATCTTTTCAAATGCGGGCCCCCCCATGATTCATGAATAGTGGAATGTTCCTATCGTACTGCACATGTGCGAGATTCCTATACATGGAATCGTTTAGGGACCCCAAATCACTAAGTCCGCCCCTGGATACACTTCATCACCAGAGAAGAAACCACAGACCCACAATCAACACTCAACCATCCCCATGACACATTGTAGTTAAAAAAAAAAAAAAAAAAAAAGCTTAAATAATTTAAAAATAAAAAAAAAAAAGACTCAAATAAAAAAAATAAAGACTTTGTGTTTTTTTTTCATACTCTTCTAACCTCAACAGGATTTTTAGACTTTTAGTCCTTCTAGTCCCTGACCTAGTTAACCAGTACGAAGATGATAGAGACTTCGAAGCATTTCTCACAAGTTTGTCTGGCAAAGACCATAAAGAATAAAGGAAGATTCAGCTTTAAATAAAAAAAACAAGCCAACATAAAAAAAAAAAGTCAACTTAAAAAAAAAAAGAAGGTAAAAAGAAAATAACAATAAAAAAACAAAACAATAAACAACTTTACATTTTAATAAGGATAAAAAAGTCAACTTTAAAAAGTCACATTTTAATAAAAAGAAGTTAAAATGGAATGTAATAATAATAATAATAAAAAAAAAACTTAAAATTAAAAAAGGCAACATAAAAACTGTTTAAATGTAATTTGATAATCACCTTTCAATAATAAAATAATCTTTCAACATCACTGCAATCTTTAAGCATCTTCTTTAGCAGCTTTCTGAACTCAGAGTAATCTGTGTAAACTGGTCATCTCTCAGCATACACAGTCATGTGGTGTACTGAACACAATGATAAGGAACTTTCCTAGTAATAAGGACGAGCTTAAGGAAGAACATGAAGGAGAAATATAAATAAATATAAATTTGAATAGATATGAACTGTGTAGAGCTTAAATTCTTATAAGACATGAAAGTCTTTAGACAAATATGTATTTAATTGCAGACTATCAGAGAGATATACCTTATTTTGATGAAAAGTACAAAGTTCGCAACAATAAAGCATGCACTAGCTGCCCAATGCAGCACGTTTGTGTAAAAGTCATGATTTCACGCATGCGAGCTAAAGGGGGAAACGGGCCGAATTTTCAGGAATAACCGAACAGGAGTACAAATAAATGTTCATCAGGATTAGTTTCAATAATCCTTCGCTGTTGTAAAGGTAAGTTGTCTTTATTCGTCACATATACATTACTGCACAGTGAAATTCTTTCTTCACATATCCCATGCTTGGAGGATTGGGGTCAGAGCACAGGGTCGGGGTCAGAGCACAGGGTCAGCCAAGAACAGGTTGGGTTGGGGGCTTTACTCAAGAGCCCGATGGTGGGGCTTGAACCCTGATCTTCTGGTCAATGACCCAGAGCTTTAACCTCTTGAGCTATCACCGCCCCAAAGGTGGCTGTAGCTAAGATATTTACTGATTGCTCAAAGGGATAATTTTTCTACAGCAATCATCTACAACTAGTATTGCAATGGAAAATGAAATATATTTAAGACCTGAAAACGAAACTTTCACATATTTCAGTTAACACTCATTTATTCTGCACTAGGTTTGTCTGATAATATTTCAAATGACACGAGATATGAACTCATCACAACCAGGAAACAGTCAGTGTGAGGAATGTTTTTAATGTTGAATACAACCCCAAAAAAAAAAGGAAAAAGCGCCATAAAAAGGCTCTGCTCTACTGAGAATAGGACAACTTTTCTAATTCACATATAAGAAAAACAGTAAATGAGTAAATTAAAGAAGGAACCTAAAAATGATGCTAAAAACAATCCTCCAAAAGGAGAGAGTTATCAAACTAAGGCTCATGCACACCCATATACTATACAGGACCAGTTACACTCCTCCTATTCAGTTCTTCTCACGATTACTCTGTGCTTTAGCTTTCTCCTTTTCCAAGTGTTTCTAGAAAGCAGAAAAAAACAACAAACATTTAAATAAATACAGCCTGCATTTGTATAAGATTTCTGTCTTTAACACAGATTTATCAGATATAAAAAAAACACGTGAAATCACCTTGAGTTTTTCGTAGTGTGCCTGGCTACTGCAGTGAACCTTTTTGGCAGTGTCTTCATTGGAGTAAAAAAGGAAGCACACTCTACAGTAGTAGCCCATCTTTACAAACTCCACACCTAAAAATAAACAGTGCAATGTTGGCAGGCATTAATCAGTACCACTTTTTTATGCAGAAACGGAGGGAAACGCTGTATTTCTTGGCACATCTTCAGCTTTCGATACTCTTGGTTTATTTTGCTTATTATCTAATTAAAGGACATTTAGAACAACCTTTTACACTGAGAAATAATGAAAATCAAATTACACTATCACACACACCAATGCCTAAGTATATTTATAAATATTCATTCCCTTGAACTCACCTACGCTCCACAATATAACAGGGGAGGTGCATACTTATGCAAGGCACTGTATTTAATCCATGATCAGGATCATTTAGATTTTGCCTTGAACTCAGAAATGATGACTTACCCACTGGGACGTTTGGCTCGTATGGACCAAGAGTATCTGTAGTGGTTTCAGGTTTTTTGACGGACTCGGTCGGGGGTGTCGGAGCTTCGGTCGGCTCTTGGCTCTTCTCAGACACACCAGCAGAGGATGGAACAGATGAAGACTCGGTTGGAGGAACATCGATGTCACTCTCAACCTTCTGCTCAATGCAGAGAGATAAAGTTAAAAGCAGATTTCACAGGTAGACAAAACATTTCCAAACCATGCATTAAAAACATGCATTAAAAAAAAGATACTCAACACTGACCTGTGTTTTGAGCTCCACATCTGGAGTTTCTGTCGTGTCTGTGTTGTGTTCCTCTGTGGGCTCTTTGTTGACTTCAGTGATGCTCTCAGAAGACTCAGCTTTAAACTCCAGCTCCTCCTCCTTCTTCTTCTCCTCCTCTTCCACCTCCTCCTCCTCTTCTTCTTCTTCTTCTTCTTCTTTCTCCTCCTCCTGTGTTTCATTCAGAGATTTCTCCTCACTAGGCGTCTCCTCTTTAGCTTTTTTGGATGGGGGTTCCTCTTCCATCACAGTGGTAGTTTTTGCTGAGGAGCTGCTCTGGTTTTCCTCTCTCTCCTCAGAGTGCTCCCTCTTGGCTGGCCGTTTGTCATCCAAGGTTGGGGGTCTGTGTCTGCAATGTGAAAAGGTTAATCAGCATAAAAGTAGCTACATTTACATACAATGGATTAAAAATCTTTAGCTGGTGGCTAAAATTTGTTTTATTTTTCAGCATATAGTTTAGGTTACATACAATTCATTTGGAATCAGCGATGATAATGAGTTCATTTGGATTGGAGAAAATCTTCGTGTATTGACATAACCGGCACTTCAGCAAACATAACTGATTCATTAAAACAACAGAAAGAAAGCACTAACCCATGTTTGAGCTGTTTGTATTTTCGGCTGATGTAGACGAGCAAGCGTTTGCCTTCAAATTTGAGCGGGTTCAGCCGAGCAGACTCCACAAACCTCTCTGCATCCTCACCCCTCTCCATTTCAATGAAGCACTGCAAGCAAACACATAAAGCCAAAATACACCGATCAGGCATAACATTATGAGCAGTGACAGATCAGGTGACTAACACTGAGTATCTCTTCATCATGGCACCTGTTAGTGGGTGGGATATATTAGGCAGCAAGTGAACATTTTGTCCTCAAAGTTGATGTGTTAGAAGCAGGAAAAATGGACAAGCGTAAGGATTTGAGCGAGTTTGACAAGGACCAAATTGTGATGGCTAGACGACTGGATCAGAGCATCTCCAAAACTGCAGCTCTTGTGGGGTGTTCCCCGTCTGCAGTGGTCAGTATCTATTAAAAGTGGTCCAAAAAAAGGAACAGTGGTGAACCGAAGACAGGGTCATGGGCGGCCAAGGCTCACGTGGTAGGCAAAAGTTGGCCCATGTGGTTAGATCCAACAGACGAGCTACTGTTGCTCAAATTGCTGAAGAAGTTAATGCTGGTTCTGATAGAAAGGTGTCAGAATTCACAGTGCATGACGGGTCAGGGCTGTTTTGGCAGCAAAAAGGGGGACCAACACAATATTAGGCGTGTGGTCATAATGTTATGCCTGGTTGGTGTACTATGGACATGACATGTTAACAAGATTATAGTGATTAGACAGTTACCTCACAGCGTGACCGATTCAGGTAGTAACGTCTCACTTTCCCAAACGGCTCTGCGATTTTCAGAAATGTTGCGTCTGATGATTTAAACGAGGGGATGTGACCGATGTAGACGACTTTACCGCTCTGTGGTGTTTAGGGAAAAAACATGTTCGACATTTTGGATCTAATTAGACATTTCTTTTTGAATTAGATTAGCATGGTTTTATTGCACAGAAGTGTAATGCTGCTCACCTGGATGGTCGCATAGGTCATCGAATGATAGATTTTAACGGTTTTACCACACACGGATGGGATGACATTTCCGTTGTAGAAACGGACCATTGATCTGGCTTCTTGTTCACTACTAAATTCCAGAAAGGCCTTAATAAGGAAACAGGATACAAATTATATAAGCAACCTTGTAAATATTCTGAATAATAATGCTTGAAATACAAGTCATTGGAGCAGATAAGATTAGTGATATTAAAGTATTAATTCAAGCATGTATTCTGATTTGATTATAAATTTATTATGTACTTTGTCCTGTAGACAAAGAGTGGAATGTGAATAATTGAGCACCAACAAACTTTGACAGGGAATTGTACATAAAATGGTTTATGATCTGGGAGTGTTCAGCTACACTTAACTTCTATTAAACTTTAAACCATAATGATCATAAACTAAATCACTGCATAACTCATTTTCTATATTTCTATATATATATATTTCTATATATATTATATTATATATATATATATATATATATATATATATATATATATATATAGATAGATAGATAGATAGAGAGAGAGAGAGAGAGAGAGAGAGAGAGAGAGAGAGAGCGAGCAATGAATGGTTCAATCAGCTATTGTTTGACAGGCAAGTCTCTTTACTACTAAAGCTTTGTGTCTCAAACCTACACACATCACCTATTAAGAAACATAATGAATAGAAGGTATGAACAAATAAGAAAAACCTAATTATTACAGATGATGGAAGAAGTAATATAATCACCTCAGGCCTGGAATGCAGAACCAAGTGCCGTACCACTTTCCCAAAAGGCTTTGCCAGAGACAGAATCTCATCCAGGTAACCATAGCCACGTTTAAATCCAACCACATTGACCACTCTCAAGCCCTGTAAAGGACATTACAGCAGTTTCCTCAAGAAAGTTCAAGAAATTCACATATGGGTTTTGAAAAGAAGTTACTCGGTAAATTTTCCCACGGCAAGACAAGCTTAAAGCGACACGAACATCAAATTGTGCTCTAAAGCTAACAAGATTTAGTCTACACTTCCGAATACAATTTAAAACACAGTGTCCAGCTATAAAGGTCAAATAGCTAAAATTAGGAAGCTGGAATCACTCTGATCACACAGACTGCCTTTGCTTTGCCATTTTGTAATAAAGTTATTAAAAGATATAATATTAAATATATAGTTTTACTTAGCCAATACTAATTTTCGAAGCTACAAGCTTTCCTTATATTTATCTACATTAACATAATAAATTTTGCATTACTAAAAAAAAAAAAAAAAAAAAAAAAAAAAATCAAACTCAGACAGCAGACATGATTTTGCTGATCTATTAAATTTAAGATAAGTCGTAAAAACAAGTATAAATTTTATTTTTAAACATTCAAATGTGAAATACAGATGATCGTGCTTCTCTTAATACGATGTTTAAGTGAGACCACATTAAGTTATTGATAAAATGTAAATACTTACTCCAGTCTCCCTGGATCGACCTAAAAGCAAATAAAAAAAAACAGCTCTTATTATTCATATTAGACATTCAGACTGCTAATAAAATCATATTTGGTCACTCAACATTAAAATAACGCATTTCATTTGGAAAACAGAACGTTTCTGTAACCGATGTCTGCTGTGCAAACTAAACATCTGAAACCCGAACCTGAAGAAGCTTTGTCTCTCGATCTCGAGTCATGCCTCTCCGCCTCGTCTTCCTCTGCCAGCTCATCAAGAGTGACAAATTCATCCATGTCTTCAGGAAAATCAGATTCTTCAAGTTCCTCCTATTACAGAAACAACATATCAGTTAAGACTTTTGTATCATTTAAGGACAAACAGGAAGGCTGAATAATGTGTGCTAACTGAGATGGGTGTGTCTTTGGCCTGGTTTAAAACTTCTACATTAATGCTACATGATGCAGAGAGTGGGATGATGGGTAAACGTCACATGCAGAGAGACGTTAGCCTGTACAGAAAAGACACACTTTATGCACTGACTGGCCATGAGGTGAATCCTGATTTGCTGCTGTTAAGGATCCAGGAAAATATAGACGAGGTTGAATTTAGATTTAAAGCGTTGTTCTAGCCAGAAGAACAATAAACTGTTTTTCTAAGTAATATTTTTAACTGATCTTTTCACGTACCTGCTCCACAGAATCGTCTGCAGCGCCCTCTTCCTGCTCCACATCATCCTGTCCATCTGTTTCTTTGGGTTCTGCATTGTCCTCCTGCTCCTGATCTTCCTCCTGCTCAGCTAGTTGATCTGTTTGTTGCTTCTGTTCAAATGCTTCCTCTTCTGGAATTTCTGTGTCCTCACCATCATGTGCATTTTCCTCCTCCTCCTCCTCTTCTTCACGCTCCATAGCTGAATCCTCGAACTCCATGGCAGCTTCCTGATCTGGCTGTACGGTCACGGATTCCTCCGTCACCTGATCTTCACCAACGGCCTCTTCCTCTACATCGTGAGCTTCCACGACACCTTGGACTTCATCACCAGAGCCTGCATCAGACCGGACCTCCTCCTCCACCTCCTTAGACTTCGATTCTTGTGCTTTCTCGGAAAAGCTCTCTTTCGATCTGGAGCTTGAACTTCTCTGAGGCCTGGATGAGCTTTTGGAACTTGTTCTACTGCTGCTGCTGTTCTTCTGACCGCATTCGTCCAACTGTTCTTTTAACTGTTCTCCTTTACCAGGTACGACCCTAAAACACATTCCAGATATTAAGCTTTTTTCTGTTCATTGTCAGTTAATTAGTTAAAGACGCAGCTACTTTAAACAGAGATGCTACTCACGTTAAGGTCTTGTACTTGGTGCAGATGTTCATATGGATGGTCCTACGACTAATGGTCAGTGGATGGATAGTGTAATACTTCACTAACATCTCTGCATCCTCGGAGTTGCCCATTTGCACAAATGCCTGTGATAAGGAAATTAAAAATTTCTGAGTACAGTAACAACAATTCTGACAAGAATCAGACAGGCTTTGTGGTAGATTTTTACCTGATCGTTCAGAAAAAGATGGTTCACAACAGTGCCAAATCTGCGGGCTACTGTCAGCAGCTCTGCTTTCTTCTCAGTCTCTCTTGGCAAATTGGAAAAGAACACCACTGGACCGCTGTCTCGATTTCTGTTCTCTCTGTCTGGCCTGTCGTTTTTCTAGAGTGAGACAAGGTTTTGCATTTACAGGCAATATTCAAAAAGAATGCACCATGCAGTGTTCACATTTGGGGTGAAGAGGTTTGTCCTTATAAAAACCTTTCCTTATTTTAGCCTTTAGACAATTTACTTCTTTAAAGACCATAAAAACAAAAAGCGATATTCAAATAAATTGAACAATAAATAGATTGTACAGCTGTAGCTACTACAATACAGTGTGTGTGTGTCCACTTTCTGTTTTCAAATATCAAATAGAATTTCCTCATAAACTAATTAAAACTCATTGGACTCACCTCAATCACCAGCAGATCCTTGGACAAGTAAATCTTCACGTCTCTCCCATGCAAAGTGGCAGGCTTATTCTGGTAGTGATTAGTCATTGCAAATGCTTCCTCATGTGTTGCAAGCTCCAGAAAGGCCTACCGGAGAAGCAACCGGGCAAAAATCGAAGCAAAACATATAAAACATTTATCTATTTACCTTATTAATTTAATTCTTGAATGCAAACAACTTGGAAATTGACCACCAAGAGACAAATGCTTAACTTAAACATATACACCGACCAGGCATAACATTATGACCACCCGCCTAATACTGTGTTGGTCCCCCTTTTGCTGGAAAAAAAGCCCTGACCGGTCAAGGCATGGACTCCACTAGATCCCTGAAGGAGTACTGTGGTATCTGGCACCAAGATGTTAGCAGCTGATCCTTAAAGTCTTGGAGACCCCATGGAGGTCCCACCTTGCAACTTACAGGACTTAAAGGATACTTTTGATAGATACTGACCACTGCAGACCGGGAACACCCCAAAAGAGCTGCAGTTTTGGAGATGCTCTGATCCAGTCGTCTAGCCATCACAATTTGGTCCTTGTCAAACTCGCTCAAATCCTTGCGCTTGCCCATTTTTCCTGCTTCTAACACATCAACTTTGAGGACAAAATGTTCACTTGCTGCCTAATATATCCCACCCACTAACAGGTGCCATCACTTCACCTCTCACTGGTCATAATGATCATGCCTGATCGGTACATTTATTCCTGAATACCTATGAAACATCTCGAATATTCATTAAAAATTAATATTCAACTAAATCACACATAGTAACTACCAGAGATTTATTTAAACCAAATAATTAGTTATATTAAGTCTGTTACCTTATTCTTGAGTACAAGGTGTTCACGAATGCTACCAAATCGACTGGCTAACGCAAACAGAGCAGATAACTTGGGCTTCTCATCATATTTTACCACCACTACCCTGCTTCTGATCTGGAAAAAAGTTGAAAATAATAATGATGATTTTAATCCAAGTAACACACAACAGTAATAATTATTCAACAATGGAGATCTCTACAGTGATTTGTACTGCATTATTACCTTTGGTGTTGAAGAATATGATGATTTGTTCGACATACTCATGCTAGAAGATGATCCTTTTAAAAAAATAATTAAAAAACAAAACAAAAAACAGAAATCCTTAGTTGGCGCTTTGAATTTACCCAACACTTAGATTACAAAACATTAGTTAGGAGCCACATGCATCTCGTCTAGACACACAATTAATGTCTGGATAATTAATGCCATAATGCTCTCTGACATTTCAATCTTGTCTGTTAAAGTTGGTACAGCTAAGATTTTTTTTCTTTAAATTTTATGATTTGAGAAATAAACAACCAAATCAAATCTTTAGTCAGAATAATTACCCCAGCTTGAACCCACGCTTGATCGCTGCCTCATAGAAGATGGAGCAACACCCAGTAGTCCGTCTGATCGGCTCTTTGAGCTCAGAGAGAGAGAATCTGACCTGAGAGAGACAATGTAAATACTCTGAACACTGGAAGAAAGGTTTTGCTGTGTATTGGAAATATTTATGCTAGTACATATACAGACTGGTGACAAATTAAAGGAAAAACACAGTAAGACGTTGGTCCATAAATTATACGGTATAGCTTCACTGAACGTGATCAGGTGGCTTTAATATATGATTTACATCATTTTTGTTCTGAGCTCTTATGCCCTGTGGACGGGGAATGGGTCATCCTGAAAGAGCTCATGCCCTTCCAGACATAAATGTTTTCGATAAGAAGAACTTTATAATGTTTGGAAGTTACGCTCTCCTTTAAATATGGATCCAAACCATTGCAGCAAAATGCAGTTACAGCATAACAACCACATTTTTTCCCCTTTAATGCGTCACCCATCTGCCTCACACAAAGACTCAAAGAATGAATCACATACATTCGGCCAGAGGGCATTTGAGGGTCCCAATCTGGATACCTACAAACAGAAAAAAAAAAAAAAAAAACGTTTTAGGTGGAAATTAAACATCAGTTAATAAAGGAAAACTCATAATACACTGCTCAGAAATTAAGAGAACACTAAAATCACACACTGGTTTTCAATGAACAAAATATTCAAGATGAAAATCTTCACTTATATACATTGTGCAATTCATTAAAAACAAAAAGACATGCCAAAAATCCTGGTTGATTCAACTTGCTTAAATTTCATCACAGCAATTCATAAGTCAGTAGTGTGCATGGCCACCACATCTGGACATTCTCCTGATGAGATGTTGGGTGGTGTCATGGGGGATCTCTTCCCACACCGGGATAAGGGCATCAGTGAGCTCATGGTGGTGCTTGATGGAGGCTTTGAATGCCCTGATATAGAACGTCCCAGAGGTTCTCAATTAAAATTCGGGTCTGGGGAATGTGAGGGCCTGTGAATGGTGTCAATGCTATAATCGTTCAGAAACTGCCTCCACTTTCTGGCCACATGCGGCTGGGCATTGTCACGCACCAAGAGGAACCCAGGGCTCACTGTACCAGCATAAGGTCTGAGAATGTCTCTGAGGATTTCATCCTGGTTCCTAACAGCAGTAAGGTTACTGTTGGCTAGCATGTAGATCTGTGCGACCCTCCAAGGATATTCCTCCCAAGACAATTACTGACCCACTGCCAAACCGGTCATGCTGGATAATGTTGCAGGCAGCATAACATTTTCCACAGCGTCTCAAAACGGGCTCAGTGTGAACCTGTTCTTATCTGTGAAGAGAATGGGGCAGTAATGGCAAACCCGTCAATTCTGGTGTTTTCCGGCAAATGCCAATCGAGCTGCAAGGTGCTGGGCTGTGAGCACAGGTTCTACTATATGATGTTGGGCCCTCATACCACTGTCATGGAGTCTGTTTCTGACAGTTTGGTCAAAAGCATGCACAGGAGTGCATCCTCTGGCAATGGAAATCCTGCTCCTCCTGTTGTCTAGTTGTTGCGTCTCTAATGCATATATTGGCACTTTCGTTTGCACCAAAGCAGATGAAACTGATTCACCATCACTTACGCTTCTTAAATGGAAAGACTGATATCCCTGAGGTTTAACTGGCTTTGTGTTGTTCTGTGATGATTAAGTGTTTTTTTTGAGCAATGTACTAAAATATATAAATAACACAAAATCAGAAAACATAAGCTTCCTGGACAAAAAAATTGTCACTTTCTTCAACAGCAACTTCTCTTGACTTCTTGTTCAATATCAATAGGTTTTGAAAAAGGAGAAATGTAATTTAGTGCAACGGTCACTCTGTTGGCCAGACCCGGATGTTCGGGTTTTGTGCTTCATGTCTAAGCAGAACATCATTCAAACCCTCAAGATCCAGAAATACTGTAGTTTGCCAAGGGCCAAATTTGTGTGTGACTTTTTCTTTACAAAGATAACAAAACATGGAGGCACCCCAGCTTGCAAATCAACAAGCATCTATCTCATGAACATGATATCAGCCGAATTGTACACGGTCATGGGATGGTTAAGTGAAGATACCACAAACTATTAAGATACTGGTGGAATCCTTACCCGACACAATTAGGCAAACAGATCATTTTCCCCCAGGAAGCTTAATATAATGGCATCGATAGAAGGCTACACATAGCTCCATCGTTTAATCATTCAATAAAAATACCAAACAAATTAAAGCCTAATGAAAATATAAGGACACTGTAGTGGACATACAATTGGAGAAGGACCCTCCGGTTTTCTGCATGCCGCATCCCAGTTGTGTGCTGAGTCCATTCCTGTAAAGACACCAACAAAACAATGTTTTTTTGGCTTTTAAATTGAACTATAATGCAGCTGATTCATTAAATGTTATTTTTCTAACTCAACAATAAGAATGGGCCCTTATATATGTTGACCTCCTAAACAAGACAACTGATTTAAGTTAAAGTGCCAATGAATAACAGAACCCAATGCTATTTTTTTTTTCAATTTAATATTTACATTGACTTTAATCACTGCAGCAAAAATTCTGGAGTAAACATGGACTACTGTAGATGTTAAATGGGGACCACACTCTAAACACACTGGGCGAACACCAAGATTGCACTGATGAGCAAAACGGTTTTGGACACAGGTGTTCTCCACCAAATGGCTGATATGTTCAGGAATGGGAAAAAGTTGATGTGTGAAAGAAACTGTTCTGAGCTACTCACCATGGAAGAATGCACATCAAAGTCACAAAGGGAGCACACATGGGGAAACATGTGCGGCATGACCCCCAAGAAATCCTGAATTTTGCCCTGAGATGGGTATCCCATCCGTCGCTCCATAAAGAGATCGTCAGACGCTGAAGATGAGGTCGTGCCTAAGCCACGATAGCGGTCAGTGGAAAGCTCGGAATACTGGCGATCCCGACTGCTGCCACTGCCCCCGTAATCAAGCATATCGTAGCTGCGAGAAGATAAATCTTGAGTAGAACTGTAGCCAAAATCAGACTGAGAAGTGCGGCTCTGACTCGTGGAAGCTGTGGAACGGTCCAGTCGTCCTCCTTGCATATCCCACTTGTCTCGACCTCCTCTGTACGAGGGGTCGGGGGAGAGTGATTGAGATAGCAGGTCACCGCCCAGATGTCGATTGGATTCTGCCTTTCGGTTCTTCAGCTGCATGATAAGATGTGGTAGTGTTTCCACACTGATGTTCTCCTCAGGCACTTGGGCCAGTGCGTCCAAGTCATTGGGAGAGAGACCGAGGCTGGCAAAAAGCTTCATGGTATTGCCGAGATGGTTACCCACACGACGGGTGCCCAGTTGGGAATCCTGGCTCTCTACGCCACCCAATCCCATCAATCCTCCATGCTGCTGGGACGAGGAACCATAGGGATCAGGCCGAGACTCACTCATGCTAAAGTTTAGAGTCTCTGCAGCTGCCAAGAGTCCACGGCCTACGGCAAAGCTTTTCTGAGTATTGTCTGGTGTCAGCTTCTGAGACATGGCTTCAAAATGAGAGGGAGAGGTGACAGAACCTCAGACAGGCAATAAAAGTAAAGAACGATGTAGGTGACCGATTTGTCCCAAAAAAGGACGATCCGTGGATACAATTCCAAATGTCAAAAGATAAGCCAACGGTGAGAATGGACAGATCCTCTTCTAGGACAGAATGAAACGGGTCTGCAGAAAGACAACGGAGCAATGATTTCTATTCTTTTCTATTCGTTAGCAGTGCCACAGCTAAGCAAGTCAGTGAAATTTAGACAGTGAAAAGAAGTAAAAACTGACAATAAAATACATTGCAACATGCCCCCAAAATATCAAGATTTACAGAAAAGGCTAAATGGATTTTATGACAGAGTTGAGCAAAAGATCATCAGTGAGAACTGTTAAGATACAGAACTACACACATCCTTAAAATGACCATGAATGAAAGAAAGCACTGCATATAACAGCCAGGACTGGAAAACCATGGAGCCAGCTTTATTTGGTTTCAATATTAGAATCACAGTAGAAACAACTGCCTTCAATTGGGTAGAAATGCGTCAGAAGAAGACAGAACAATGTAAGGCGTTTTACATGTCTTTGACTCCAGGAGGGGTGTCCATTTAGCTGAACAAGACATTTTAAACCATCACTAAGTAGATGATTCAGAAAAACAGCACGAGAAAGAGGCAAATGGGATTACTTTACTAGATCAAAATCCAATTAAGTGTCTTCGCCCAAAGAAAGCAATTGAACTAGTGAGTTCCTTAAACCTAATACTAAAAGAACAGCTTTCACACTGGGGGAATTATTTAGAATCTTCATTAATCTAAGTAGCAACTGAACAGGAAATATGGCAAGAACAAAAATCTCAGAATTCTGCTTCTTTGTCTAGCTGCAGAAAAACTGTATGAAGACATGACACTGGTTGAGCGACTGGATCTCATCCACTGGAAAATGAAGCGGATGTTGTTCATTAATTGAAGTCAGAGTTACGTATTTTTCCACAATGTTTGAATGTGTGACAATACTGTGTTACTGCACATTTCAGGTCAGTTCAGGTCAGTTAAAACGCTTTCAAAGGACCAGCAGATTATCAGACAAACAGAAAGTGAAACAGCAATAAACAAACAACCTGCACATTCAGTAAATACATGCTAACATACCATTCGTCTTTCTCCTTTATCTTAGGCAGCTCGGTTCCTCATTTCTTTATGCTAACAATGTGTTCCGGCCATCATTCCACTAGTAAAGTGTTCACTAGTAAAAGGCATGTTGTTGATAGAGGTTTAATGGAAAAGGATAACAGGGTTAAGATATCTAGGATTAGAAAGAAAGTGCAAATGCAAGCAAACTCAAAATTCATTGTCGAACAAGGCTAGTTTTATCAACTATGAGTTTTGTCCCAGTTTACAGTCTGACATCAAATCAATATGGTCTCAAAGTGGGGTCGAATGTCACCCAGGAATCCAAGAAGAATAGAGGAATATCCAGGGAGACCAGGACTTTTATCACAATCCAATTTATCAACATTACCAAGCACCAGACCTAACTCGGATCTAAAGTGTTATACTGGTGGAAAGTTCAGGAATATCGCCAAAGAAAAGAAATATATGAAAGGTTTAAACAATGTCCATTTAAAAAAAAAAAAAAAAAAAAAACTACTGATCTGATATACTCACTCACGTTATATCTAAAACAGGTCAACTTCGGAGGAGGAAAATATATCACTTAGCTGGGTTTCTTGTTGATCAAACATGGAAGCTGAACATGCTGAGGTCAAAAGTGATGTCAAATGCAGCATAATATAAGATCTATAAGGTAAGATAGCCCCACCCCCAACCAGCCACTGAGCTCCGCCCTCAAATTTACAGTGGTTTAACTGGATTTAGTATGCTAACTATAGTTAACACAATTGGCATATCACTTTCAAATGCTTACAAATGCTATTGAAAGCCTCGTTTTACTTCTACAGACATGCAAAATCCTCCTCACGATGATTTTTGAGGATGTGAAGGGGCGTGTCTAAAATGACCGACAATCTAAATACAGAGGTTTTCTGACAATGGCTTAATTTTTTGTCATCGTTTCTATGTAATTTTACTCATCATTTGTGCTAGCAAGAGATAAAAGATATCGACTATAGCAATTGACTACTATCCTCATTAATGTCAGTTATAGCTGCTGAATTAAGTCAACAAACATGATGCATTATATCGCCAAAAGTTTTGGGACGTCCGCCTTTACATGCACATGATTGTAATATGGAGTTGGCCCGCCCTTTGCAGCTATAGCAGCTTCAAATCTTCTGGGAAGGCTTGTGGAGTGTTTTTGACCATTCCTCGAGAAGCACAGTGTTTGTGAATTTGTGAGGTCAGGCACTGGTGTTGGATGAGAAGGTCTGGCTCGCAGTCTCCGCTTTAATTCATCCCAAAGGTGTTCAGGTTGAGGTCAGGACTCAAGTTCCTCCACACCAAACTCACTCATCCATGTCTTTATGGACCTTGCTTTGTGCACTGGTGTGCAGTCATGTTGGATCAGGAAGCGGTCATCCCCAAACTGTTCCCACAAAGTCGGGACCACGAAATTGTCCAAAATGTCTTGGTATGAAGCTGAAGCATTAAGAGTTCCTTTCACTGGAACTAAGGGGCCAAGGCTAACGCCTGAATTCAATGATTCGAAGGGGCGTCCCAAAACTTTTGAAAACATAGTGTATCTACCTCATTCTTTATTTTCTGCAGCAATAAATTCACGCAAATCAGGTTTTGATGGGAGTTCAGTCGAGGTGAGTAGAGATCCGTCTGAAAGCCAAAAAGCACTGGGTTTTGTCATTAAGAATGGATCAGATCTGATGATGGACGGAAAAGTGAGATGGGAGTAATAAAGACAGAGGAGGTTAATGTATCTGATGCGAGATTGTAATTATAGTTGTAAAGCTGTAGGATGTGAAAAGAAACTCATGTGTGCTGGTAGTCTGACTTAAGCCAGGGTTGAGACAGGTGTTGTGAAGAAAGCTGAATCAATTTGAATAAAAGTATAAAATGCCACGTGTTTGTAGAAATCTCCACAGATATAAATGAACTGGAGGAACAGTGGACAGGGACAGACAGGACATGTCAGAGAAAGGCCTGAGCTAGCATGCCAATGTTCGCTAGCAGACTACTTATATATATATATATATATATATAAATAAATTTTGTCCCTCAGAAATTCACGCTCAATTATAAAGTCATAAATGAACAACAAACTTAATTTCTTATGCATTAAAAACAAAAAAAGTCGCACTGCAATAATGCTAATCTTTTCATCTAGCTAATCAAACCTAGCATGCTAATATATGGAAAATGGCGACCCGAAAAAAGAGAAACATCTTTTCTTTGCAACTGCAAAACATAAACTACGTATGCATGCATACTTTTTTTTTTATTTATTTATCAATAATGTTGGGAAAATACTTAACCGTATGTCAATGATAAAGTACCTACTTACTGTTTTTATATCCCGTTAATCGCTGCAAAAAGCCAAAATGCTTCAGTCGGGCTTGCAAAGATCACCTGACTGACACACTTCCGGTCACCCAGTTTTCCCTCAGAGGCACACACTGCCCCCTAACGTACCGGCTCCCTGTTCTGGTCTCTGATTTTATAGTCATGTCTAGTAGATACACTATTTGGCAAAAGTTTTGGGACACCCCCTCCAAATCATTGAATTCAGGTGTTGTTTTTCAGGGGTTGGGCTTGGCCCCTTAGTTCCAGTGAAAGGAACTCTTAATGCTTCAGTTTCATACCAAGACATTTTGGACAATTTCATGCTCCCAACTTTGTGTGAACAGTTTGGGGATGACCGCTTCCTGTTCCAACATGACTGCATGACTGAGTCCTGACCTCAACCTGATAGAACACCTTTGGGATGAATTAGAGTGGAGACTGTGAGCCAGACCTTCTTGTCTAACATCAGTGCCTGACCTCACAAATGTGCTTCTAGTGGTCAAAAATTCCCATAAACACACTCCTAAACCTTGTGGAAAGCCTTCCCAGAGGATTTGAACCTGTTATAGCCGCAAATGGTGGGACAACTCTATATTACATTCATGTGCATGTAAAGGCAGGCGACCCAGTTTTGTTCTGGCTTTCAGTCTCCGCTCTAATTCATCCCAAAGGTGTTCTATCAGGTTGAGGTCAGGTCTCTGTGAAGTTCCTACACACCAAACTCGCTCATCCATGTCTTTATGGACCTTGCTTTGTGCACTGGTGTGCAGTCATGTTGGAACAGGAAGCGGTCATCCCCAAACTGTTCCCACAATGTTGGGAGCATGAAATTGTCCAAAATGTCTTGGTATTCTGAAGCATTACGTTCCTTTCACTGGAAATAAGGGGCCGAGCCCAACCCCTGAAAAACAACACCTGATTTCAATGATTTGGAGGGGTGTACACTTTTGGAAATATAGTGTAGATAGATAATAGTAGATAATAGTGTAGTAGATAATAAATATGAAGAACCTTGTGAGTCTAGAAAATAGTGTTAATAGTAATAGTGCAGTGTGAGAGTGTTATCACCCGTAACCTGTAGTATAGTCTTTTTTCATTCACTCAGAGTTTTAGTCTCAGGGTCAGGATCGCATACAGAGATATGATGTGGGCTTTATCGGATACATCCGTCTCATTTATACAACTGAGCAATTGAGGGTTAATTGCCTTGCTCAGGGGCCCAGCAGGGGCAGAATTTTAACTCAAACTTAATTAACCACAACAATCATTTCAGCACTCTCAGACTTTTCTAATACATCTCACGCAATCGTTAAAATTTCTTACAATATATCACAAACATGTATTTCTTACATCTAATTGGTTAATGAGTCACAGTATCTAAGATGTAATTACAAAATGAAACAGCAGAGGGCAAGCGAGGGCTTTATTTCAGCACATCATTGTGGAGAATAGTAGTCACAGTCCTTTTTCCTTATTACAAAAAACATAAATCTATCTATCTATCTATCTATCTATCTATCTATCTATCTATCTATCTATCTATCTATCTATCTATCTATCTATCTATCTATCTATAGTATTAGAAACAGCATATAATAATAATAATAATAGTAGTAGTAGTAGTAGTAGTAGTAGTAATAATAATAATAATAATAATAATAATAATAATAATAATAATAATAATAATAATAGTAGAAGTAGTAGTAGCAGTAGTAGTAGTAGTAGTAATAATAATAATAATAATAATAATAATAAGTTTATTCATCTTACACTGCAAGACAGCTTATGACTTATGAGGCACTAAATGCTTTAGCTCTGTTATGTCTTACTGAAAAAAGCCCATCTCGAGCCCTTTCTTTAGCAGAGGCAGTTATACTATAAATTCCTAGGATCGGTTGCAGCTCAGCTGGTTATCCAGGCCCTAAACATCGCGACGCTGTTCCAGAGAATCTTAAGAACACAACTTCTTAATTGTTTTTGAATCCACATTAAAGACCTGACTGTTTACCCCGGCTTAGTCGTAGTTCCTGTCTTAAAAGCATTTAAGAGTTTTTAAACAATTATTATTGTTTTTTCTAATTAATTGCGGATTGTTTAATTAATGTTGTTATTTACTAACTGTTGTACTCCTACCATTTACTATTTCTTTTCACTGTGAATTTGTTCTTTATTTAATTTTAAGTTGTTTTGTGATTTTATCCTTATACACACTGTTTACGATGGTGGATTGTTTCATTTCATGTAAAGAAAGATGATCCTGAAGATGATTTTGAAAATGAAGAAGAAGTGGAAGATGATGATGATTGTTGTTAATCAAAAACATATTCCACAAAAGATATTTAGGAGTACATTTCTAGAACAAAATCTACGAAAAAAGAACTACGCAGAATGAACTATTAATATGTTCAAATTCCTGCAAATGACATACAAGTATTTATGAGCCTTCAAGAAGAGTCTTTTCAACCTGCTGACCTGTGAGGGTTGTCTGGATCAGCTGAGGGAAGTGTTTATGATTGGCAGAAGAAGAAGAAGAAGGAGAAGAAGCAATTTAGTTGTCAAAACCCTTAACAGGTTCCGGCCTGAGGGATTCGTCTGCAGATTATCATTTCTCAGGGATCCTGTGTATCTTATATCTTAACACAGGAGCAGGTGGAGAGTCCAGGCTATAAAAAATGTTAGAAATCTGCAGGTGTCCATTCAATAACACCTAGGTCTGACTGTAAATATCTACAGTTATATCACACGTTAAAAACACATGAACATGACTATTTGGATCGAGTTGATTTCGCTAAAGGTAAAGGATTAAAATAAAATCTTCACTCCCTGCCTACAATTTTTGTGCTCCAGCAATTCTCTAGGAGACTCATATATCGTAGCTGGCAGTTTTTAGAATGATAAATGTGATGCCTTTTATTGATTAAACAGCAGACTTTAATATGGTGGAAGTAAGATGTGGAAATAACAGCAGGCAGTCATTTAAATGCTCGCAGACTTTCCACAGATCTGCTCTCACCTCAGGTCTGAAACACTGAAAATAATAGGTTTTTGGTTTAGGTTCACCTGAAGGTCATGACAGCAGATTGCACAGTATATACAACCTTGATGATCCTTGATCATCTTTAAAATAATTTCCCCCTGAATGACTCGTCAAATAACTGCCACTAGGTCGGGTTTTGATAGAGGAGAGTCGTGTGGGTGTCAATTAGTATCTACTATCATCTTGTCTCTGTTTAATCATGGCAACACAAACATAGATATGTGAAAATGATGTGTAGAAGAGGATGTCTACAAGAGTCATGCAATGGTCCTTGAGAATGTCAAGAAGGGTTACGGAGCTATTACACCTCATTACTCATTTTTTTCGGCGCAAATTTCACACAAATTGCAGATGCACTACACACTACACCAATTGTCAGTGTGTTTAAAACACAAAAACCTCAAATCTTTGCCATTATGAAATGCTTAGTGAATTTTTTATAGGTTTGATTGACAAAAATCTATACGGTAGGTATAAAAAGTCTAAAATGGCAGGTTTTTGTGAGAAGATAAATCATGGTAGACTTTTTTTTCCCACCTTTAATGCGATATATGAACTAAGAGAAAAACAGATATGTTAAAAAAAAAGAGAAGCATCAAGTTCCATATGTGTGTACATCCCTTAACTAATATTTTCTTCACGCATCTGTTGCTTGTAATGCATTACTGTTTACCAACTTAGCACATCTTGACTTATTAAATTTTATTTAAGCACATCTTGATTTGGTAATTTTATTCAACTCGTTCTAAACAAAATTGCTCCAGATCTATCAAATGCATAGGGATCTCTTGCGCACAGCCCTCTTCAAATCATCCCACAGGGTTAAGGTCTGGCCTTTTCCAAAATGTTGAGCTTCTTCTTCTAAAGTCACTCCTTTGTTGACTTGGATGCGTGCTTCAGATTGCCATTGCTGTGCTGGAAAGGTCCATTATTTCTTAATCTTCATCTATTCAACAGATGCCCGCAGGTTTTGTGCCAAAACAGATTGAAATTTGGATTTATAAATGGTTCACTTTATCATGAATAGTGCCCTAGTCCCAGCTGAAGAGAAGCAGCACTACAGCATGCTGCCATCACCATGTTTCACTGTGTCTGTGGGGTTATAAGCTTATCTTGGTTTTTCAAACCAAACATGTCATTTAGAATTATTCCTAACAAGTTCTACATTGGTTTCTTTAATAAAAATAACACATTTTATGACACATTTTGGCAAAATCTAGGCAGGTCTGGACGAGAAATCTAGGGAAGATTTGGATGAGAAAGCTCCTGTTAATATTGCTGTCAGTTTCTTGGCAGCCTTCCTGATTAGTCTTCTACTCTTTCTTTTCTTCTCGGTCTATTTTGGAGGTCATGTTCTTTGTCATTTCATAGTGGTGTGCCGTTTTTTTCCACTTATCCATGACCACCCTTACAGTGTTCCATGTTACATCAAATATTAAGCAAATACACTATATTGCCAAAATACACTATATTGACGTCCGCCTTTACATGCACATGATTGTAATATGGATTTGGCCCACCCTTTGCAGCTATAACAGCTTCAAATCTTCTGGGAAGGCTTTCCATAAGGTTTAGGAGTGTGTTTATTGGAATTTCTGACCATTCCTCTCTAGAAGCGCGTTTATGAGGTCAGGCACTGATGTTGGATGATAAGGCCTGGCTCACAGTCTCCACTCTAATTCATCCCAAAGGTGTTCAGGTTGAGGTCAGGACTCAAGTTCCTCCACACCAAACTCACTCATCCATGTCTTTATGGACCTTGCTTTGTACACTGGTGGGCAGTCATGTTGGAACAGGAAGGGGGTCATCCCCAAACTGTTCCCACAAAGTTGGGAGCATGAAATTGTCCAAAATGTCTTGGTATGAAGCTGAAGCATTAAGAGTTCCTTTCACTGAAACTAAGGGGCCAAGCCCAACCCCTGAAAAACAACACCTGAATTCAATAATTTGGAGGGGTGTCCCAAAACTTTTGGCAATATATTGTGCTTCTCTCCCGATAGATAACTTTTGACAGTGAGATACATGCCTTGAAACATCTGAGGACACAGTCTGAGCAGTCACATGACCCATTATAAAAGAATGTCATCACTTATGCAACTCCTTCCTCCCCCAATCCTTGTATTTGTTTTTCACTTGAATTTGTTTACTTGTTATATCACAGGAAAGATTTATCTTTATTTCATTTTTTACATCATAAAACCTTGCAATTTTAACAGGGGGTGTCATACGCTGACGCCTGAACAAACAAGGAAAATTGCCGAGGAGATGAGATGTGAAAACCAGAGAAAGTACAGCAGTTGGAAAAGGTGAGGGATGAGTAATGGAACAGAGAAGAAGAGCGGAAGAGAAAGGGGGAGATGAAGCCAGACAGTAGAAAAAGAAGGGATTAGAGAGGACGCTGAAAAGGAGGAAAAGAACACAAAGAAGAGGAATCTCAAGTGAGATAAGGGTCACTCTAATTGCTCATGAGAGACTGGACAGAGTTCAGCCTTTTGTAAGCAGATTCACAGTTGCTTTAATCAACTGAGTCATCTTTCAGAGAGAAAACAAGGGCATAGTGTTTCTGTAAACGTCTGTGTAATTTAAGTCTAAAGTCGGACACTGTCCAATGGGTAGTGTTGTAGAGTGTTCCTAAATGTCTATTGCTCCATGGTGGCAAAAGTAATAGTTATTATCTGCTGTCAGCTGTAAACGCTTTGTTTTCTGTTCTCAGAGGATACTGGAGTTACTGCACATGACAGCAAAACAAATTACAAATATATTGAGAACAAATATTGATGAAGCAAGTCATGACTTTCACCTCTTCATTAACTCATGACTCAGACTGGCCACAAAGGATGAACAACAAGTATAAATTAAGTAGTAGACCTGAATACAGTCTTGGGACACCAATCTGGCATAACATTATGAGCAGTGACAGGTGAAATGAATAACACTGATTATCTCATCATGGCACCTGTTAGTGGGTGGGATATATTAGGCAGCTAATGAACATTTTGTACTCAAGGTTGATGTGTTAGAAGCAGGAAAAATGGGCAAGTGTAAGGATTGGAGCAAATTGTGATGGCTAGACAACTGGATCAGAACATCTCCAAAACTGCAGCTCTTGTGGGGTGTTCCCGGTCTGCAGTGGGCAGTATCTATCAAAAGTGGTCCAAGGAAGGAACAGTGGGGAACCAATGACAGGGTCATGGGCGGCCAAGGCTCACTGATGCACATGGGGAGTAAAGGCTGGCCTGTGTGATCCGATCCAACAGACGAGTTACTGTTGCTCAAATTGCTGAAGAAGTTAATGCTGGTTCTGATAGAAAGGTGTCAGAATACACAGTGCATGCCGGGTCAGGGCTGTTTTGGTGGCAAAAGCGAGACCAAGACCAATATTAGGCAGGTGGTCATAATGTTATGCCTGTGGTTGGTGTATAACACAACATGACGACTTGCATCAGTTCATCCATTTTCTGCAGAGAACCTGGAGTCTGTCCTGAGGGACTCTGGGCAGAAAGTGGGGGACACCCTGGATGGACACAATCACACACACACACACACACATGCTATGGGCAATTTTAGAGATGCCAATCAGCCTACAATGCATATATTTGGACTGGGGATCCAGCACCAGTGTGTAGGTGAATTGACTCTCCCGGCATACTCTATATTTCTAAATCTTATTCTTCTCTTCACAGAGATAGAAGCAGTGGCAGCTCATAAACAAGGGTTTGAGGTTATTGGGGGTTTAAGTCGTTATTAATGTCATCCTCCCCCACCAAAATCCATGGTCATAAGTCGCTCCTGGATGGAAGGTGTACAAAACCCATCCAGCCGATTAAGCCACGAAGGATTCTGGCAAATCAACTCTCAGGGTGCTTATTGCCAGGAAGAGGAAATATATTATGGGATGTAGATAATATTTTTTGTTCTGAAATGAGAATTGAATGGCTTGACGTATGCCTCTTGTTCTTGTATGTAATTTAATGTCATTTATTCTTTAATTACATGCACAAACATTTCAGGTGCATAAAAATTAACCCACCATTGTAGAATACCTCTTACCTTAAAACATATGTAAAACATGCATATATATTTCTTTCTGGCCATTGTGTTTCGAGCCAGTAAACAGTGTAAACAGCAAACCCACAACTCCTGATGATCTCCAGATACTAAACTAACCTAAGGAAGGCAACGTTTATTGCTCCCTAAATCAGTACACCAGTCTTCAGCTGTGCTAAAGGGTTTACTAATAATCACTTAGCCTTATAAAATGATTTACTTGCATTAGCAAACATAACACGAGATTGAAGCAGAGGACTGATGGTTGCTGATAATGGGCCTCTGTGTGACAATGTAGATCTTAATTAAAGATTAAAAGATTAATCTTATGCTTCTGTATATCAGGCAAAACATTATGAGCAGTGACAGGTGAAGTGAAAAACACTGATTATCTCCTCATCATGGCACCTGTTAGTGGGTGGGATATATTAGGCAGCAAGTGAACATTTTGTCCTCAAAGTTGATGTGTTAGAAGCAGGAAAAATGGGCAAGTGTAAGGATTTGAGCGAGTTTGACAAGGACCACATTGTGATGGCTAGACGACTGGATCAGAGCATCTCCAAAACTACAGCTGTTGTGGGGTGTTCCCGGTCTGCAGTGGTCAGTATCTATCAAAAGTGGTCCAAGGAAGGAACAGTGGTGAACTGGCGACGGGGTCATGGGCAGGGATGCACGTGGGGATCAAAGGCTGGTCCATGTGGTCCGATCTAACAGACGAGCTACTGTTGCTCAAACTGCTGAAGAAGTTAATGCTGGTTCTGATAGAAACGTGTCAGAATACACAGTGCACGAAGGGTCAGCGCCGTTTTGGCAGCAAAAGGGGGACCAACACAATATTAGGCATGTGGTCATAATGTTATGTCTGGTCAGTGTATGCAGTATATAAAAACATGTTGTCTGAGGTAATCAGTATTTTTTTTTTTACAGTGGAACTGCACAGTTAAGAGTGTGTCTGTGATTGTATTAATTGCTTTGAAAGTTTTGATTTTAGTTTGGGTAAATGTGTCATAGTGATTGAAGAAAGACAAAGAAACAGTAAGCAAACAAAGAAAGCTCGAGTAAATGAAAGGCACTTTAAGTGCAGCCAGAGAGTCGGGCAGGTCTTAATGAGCAGCACGGCTAGTTGAAGTTAAAAGTGCTAATAATTGCAACGACGAATTGTCTTGTGACTAAAAAAGGGTCTGCTCAGTGTCGTAATTAGAAGCGATCACACTACACGCAAAGCCTGTAATAACACTTGACATTTCAGTGTGAGAAATTAAGATTTTTGGCTTTTCTTCTTCACAGCAAAAGAAAAAAAGGCCAGAGGCTTTCAGAGAAAGACTGATGAGTGAGCACTTAACTCAGCAAGGCACTCCAAATAGCAATCAGGAGGAAAGACATTTCTCAGCTCATTCACATAGTGGCACCTCTGCAACTCAGCACCTGGGATGAATCAAAGCCTGAGGCATCAACTCCCAGGATCTGAGCATTTACATAATACAGTTAGAAATACAGAAATAATACTGATGTTTATCACACCGGAGGCTTGTATTTCAGTCATCAGTGGTCGGTAGCTAATTTTTAGAAGGTTATTCATTCAAATATAAAGCCAGTGTTTATCCATAAGTCACTGCTCCTGTTCTCAACTGCTCAGCTCTGGGTTGCCAGAGATTCAGAATAAATACGTCTGATCACTTTACTATATTCCACTTATATAATTCATGACTTGTTAGTTAATTAGTAGTGTCAGAAGGTACATTTTATTATCACATAGGCACCGTGTGTGCAGTTGTCTAGGTCGTACCTAAGCCAATTTTTTTTAATGCTTTCATGCATTAACTTCTAATTACATATGGTGTTGAACAATCCTCAGTTGTCAGTCACTATGTAGAATCCCAAATACCTTTTAAAAATTGCACAAGGAATTAAAAAATCTGCACTGGATGACAAGTCTGAGAATAAATTATAACTAAATTAGATAATATTAATAACCTCATCTCACTGGTCTTGTCTATTTCTATTCACAAGAACAGAAAGTTGATGACTGAATCTTTACAGATTGAACTAAACACAACACACACACACACACACACACATGGGACTGTGTGGATCTGCTCAGTCAACATCAGCTCCTCAGACAATGTTGTGTATAAATAAATGAATTTATATTCATCACATCTGCGTGTGTCTAGCAGCCTAAACGTAGACTACACTGGGATTGAAGAAAGGAGTGAAATTGTGGTGACACGAGAGCGATCAGGAAGAGGAATGAATGAGGAAAACCGCAATAATGAGGATAAATAACAAGGGGAAAAAAGATAAAACTTCCTGGTTTTTCAGCTGCATGTTGTTTTGACTCCATCTCGATTGTGGCTTTGTATTTAGTCTGACGAGCACATGTTTCGGAAGCATGTTGTGTCCACGTCCGTCAGCGTCTGCGAACACAAAGTGGAGCCATATGGGGAAGTCTTCTGCTCTTCCTGCACTCACCACCCCTGCCATCCTGCATCCTTCAAATCAATCATCTTCTAAACAAAAAAAAAACGCTCTGTGAAAGATCACTGATCAGCTGACTCGAACGTTCCATGAATACGTCTGTATAGAAAACATCTTCTCGTTGCCGAGTGGTGAGAGCTACATGATTGAGTGTAACCAGGGTAAATAACACCGAGGGGAGTATAAGACGAAGCAGCCGACACACATTTTACATTATATCCCATCATCTTTAATTAGAGCTGTCACATAGCAACAGAAAAAGTAATCCACATAGCTCCCTGAAAGAGAAGCCTTACATGAAAAATATCAATCTTTATATCCACCAAAATAAATACTGAGTTTACAAAAGTTCTTGTACAACTTATGGAGAGATTTACAACACATTCATGTTTTAGAACTTCTGCCTTCAGGGCTTCATACACAGTGGTGTTTGTGTGTTACTCTGGGTGTCTGTGAGTGTGTGTGAGTGTGTGTGAGAGAGAGAGAGACAGAGAAAAAGAGAGAGAGAGAGAGAGAGAGAGAGAGAGAAAGAGAGAGAGAGTAGGACCAATATAGCAATACAGAGAATGGGTCTTTAGGGTAAGGATACACTGCAGATGTATCCTTGTTCATTCCTCATGCCTACTCGAGCTTTTACGTCACATCGCTGTAATACATCACCCTTAAGAAGATCAGAGAGTCGGAGAATTACGAAGCACAATACAGTAAAACCGCATTGCTGACTTGCAATAGGTATTTGGCAGCCATTGTGGGAAAGCTTTCCACACGCTTTCGGATGTGTCACGTCACGTCTGTGCCTGACACGCTGAGAGTCGAATGCATGCTCATCAGCAAACTTCACACTGACACTAATAAAATTCTGCAAGTGATTTGTTGTTTTTTTTCTCTTCTCTTTCACGATCGCATCTGCTACTAAAATTGCTGAGTGCTCAGTGACTCATGGTCAACGGGTGCTACATAATTAAAAAGGCTGGAGTATCAGAGTGGAACAGGAGCATTAAAATCATTTTCCAGACTGCTTGTTGTTAATTAACATCCTTCAAAATCACTTTTTAATACACAGCTGTCAAGGCTGCCTGGGGAATTCTGAATTTGATGTTGCACCTACTCATCCTTGAGTACCATGGACCGACTTTAAAACTAAGCTGATTCCTATGACATCTTGGGAAATTTCGGATTCTGTACCGAAAAAATTCTAATTAAACGGTTTACTACCTTCTCATTAAATAAAGTGGGAACCCAAAGTTGTTGTTTTTTTTTCAGTTCAGTTCCAAGCTTCACAGTCTATAGGAAATTCTGTCTGGCAGTATTTTTCTGAAGTCTTTATGAGTACAAGTTGATTGTGAACATGTAAGTGATCTTGTGAATATATCTCTGTGGGATGTTGCTTACACTGTGCAGTCCAGCATTTATGCTAACTGTTACACTAATCTGCAAGAATAATGCCTCGGACTGAAGCAAGGGTTCACGCAGACCACAACCAGATTCCTCGCATAAATTATTCCTATTTACAGCGAAATCGAAACAGACTTACGTTGCCGAGCTCTGACCTTCAGCATATAAAGACCAGCTGCTAAAAAAAACCAAAACATAAAATTATACCTTTTGCTATCCTAGCCTGTGAATGGTTTTAGCTTTGTTGGCAAAAGGAGAAAATACACTGTGAGGGTTTCCCCCCTCCCCATCAGAGCACATTTAGCTGTACAGAGCATATGCAGAGCACATGGAGCTGTTTGTTCACGAGCTTCCCTCTCTTTTTTCGGGGTGAAACAACACAGCACCACACTTAACACTTTAACAAACTGTCACATTTAAGGAATCTTTCCTCGTTCTTCCTTTTAAAAATTTTGGTCTCCGATAAAATATTAGCAACCAGAATACTGTATTATTTATGAAAACTGTAATCGATATCTTTTAAAAGTGCTATAAGTGCTTTAATTGCAGAAGAGATTATTATGTAGAAATAAAAAATAAAAGCATGAAGGGAATAATGATTTCCAAAGGGGTTTTCCATTCGCTTTCTATGTCTCTGGATGGAAAATGATTTCTCTGCTGAGAATAGCTGACGCTGAAGAGTTGATGCTTATGATCTCTTGTCTATAAGCTGATGATTTCCGGATGGGTTTTGTGATCAGAATGAATTTTAGGAAGACAATCTGAATGTCTGAAGCGCACGGATATGGTTTTTGTTCTGCAGATTCGTAAGAAATTGTATATGTTGGATGCACTCATATCAGGCACCCTGGATTAAACTAGACAATGCAGTAGATGGTAATGACTATATAAATAAATATTCGGTGAGGTATGCAAAGCAGAACCATGGTCTAAATGAACATAGAACTTATCTGATGTTCATATGATGATGAGTATGATCAGAGAGAGAAACTGACATGTTTGAGAGGGCTATATCATCTGTGAAACCAAAAAAAATACAACAATAACATGGATTTAACAAGGATACACAAGTACCATCATTCCTGTCCAAACAATGACCTCAGTTTTGGATCCATGAGGACTAAATCGATGTCGTGGAAATTTTTTTTTTAGAGATCACAGGTACATAAATTCATTTCACCCAAAAGGCACGTTTTCTGTTGTCAGTTGTCTGTCAGTGTCAAAAGACCGCATCAAAATGTTCTGTCGTACAAACTATTTGCAGAACATTATGTTTCTTTAACATTTTTATGCTTTCTGTAAAAACAAATAAACAACAACAACAACAAAAAAAGAACAAGTATGAATGTGAGACTCAATTAAAGCCAATAAAGTTTAACACAGTGTGTTTGTTATGCAAGTTCTGGGTCGTAGAAATGTTCTCCTGATTGTAAATTCGGCTTAAATATTCCTCACAAAAAAAAAATAAAAATAAAAAATGTGTGTGAAATCTTATTTTGGCATGTTACTTAATAATAGTCACAGGGGAACAAGCGGAAACCAACGAGGTTAAACCTCGTTAACCAGTCTGGTCGTTAAACATCCGAAATAATGAAATCCTTAAATATAAATCAAATACCTTTGGCAACATTGTTCACAAGATTTTGGAGCATATAACTCAGCTCAGTCCACCACTCAGTAATTTGTTCCTGGACTCCCCTGTGTGAGTTTGTACTGCAGATTTGAGGGGGCTGATGGCGAGCGATGGCACCTTCCAGTTTCTGCCCCGATGAAATGTGGTCAGAAGCAGGATTCCTGTGACTCTGTGTCATTCTGCACTGACAGTTTCTCCTGTTCGATGTTGTTTCCATTGTGTAGAACTGAGTACCTAGAAGAAAGAAACACAGTTATTTCATGGGCTGCACCAGAGATCTTCTCTCCCAGTCGCGTGAGCGGCTCTGGTGTTTCACTACGGAACGCCGCAGTGACAGTAATGACACTGTAATAGAGCAGTGTATGAGGTGAATTGCAAGTGCATTGAAAACATTGACATGTCTCCCATATCCCACAGCCCACCCACTACCGCTGTGTTCAAAATGGCACCATAATCACTATTTCCAACGCTGGAAAATTGGGAGCACTACATGTAAGGACTATTATATCACACAGAACAGAACGTGATAGAAGTAAACACAGGGTATAGTTTCAGACACAGCATATGCATGCCTCAAAAAAAAAACAACAACAACGAGTCCCTTTTAACGAAAAAGGAGCAGAGCTGAACAGATCTGTGTCAGCTAGGGAGCTAAAACAAAATCAGAAATCCATTGTATGGCCAAATAACTGTTTTTTTCTAAAGCATCATAGAAATTCTGTGTTTACTACTAGTCTAGAACCACCTTTAAAATTGCACACTGCACGTTAAATCCCACAGCATAAATGTGGTATTATTACCTTCCAAATCATGTTGTTCGCCAATATTCATGCAGAGTCATTTCTCCAAATGCTTCCTTAAGGGAAAAATCCAACTTTTTGACTTCCTGACTCACTTCTGGCAGTAAAAACACTGCTGTCTTAAAGGTCTTCAATAATTCAAGGTGGCCAATTCCATGAGCTACATGCCTTTCATCAGTGCTTCCATGGATATTACATATTTATAAAACTGCATATGAATTTAATGCAAGCAGACATGTAGCAATATGTGCATTCTGGGGAAATGACAAGGAATACTGGGAACTCAATAAATCGGACAAGTCTCATAGGTATTTTTCCAATATTCTTTCCTCAGTGTGAATATTATATACTGCACCCATTGAATAGAAATGATATGCTGAGATATTTTTTTTTTTTAGATATTTAACCCATAATCAGACTCTGTAGGAAAATCATCACTAATTATTGAGAAAGAACAAAATTATAACATATTACACATTCTAACAAAGCACCTGCAATATTAAAGGATATTTTAATATTTCCAAATATCTAAACACCTCTGGCAGAAAGACAGTCTTTATTATGAGCTGGAACACACTAGACAGTCTTTAGTGATAATTCAAATATACATTCGAGTGTGAAAGATTACACAGATAGTCTCTTATTTCTTTATATACTAAAATTACTCCCTCTGTGATGATGCACTACTATCACTATAAGCGCTTTTGTTTATAAACAAGCAAACCGGAGACGATTCCTGTCACGAAATTGGACATGAAGCCTTGAAACCCTTCATCCTGCACTCCGAAGTCGCTAATGTTCCAGGATTCCGAAAGGAAATGTGCTAGAGCTTTTCAGTGGAGCAAGCACAAAGCAGAATTGTTGCCACATTGCTGCTCTCTTACTCAATGCACTGTTTGTAGTGGCTCTATTCTACACACTCATTCTGAGGAAACGCTGTTCTAGAGTCGCTTATAAATCAATGTTACCTGAAATGTCAAATTTTCCAATACAATGCAGAACTGCAATAAACAGGCTGAACAATATCCAGTCTAAACATTACACAATTTTTTTTCTCTCTTTGGCTTACAATATGAACTTCTGAGGTTTTCTGGGAGAGAGAAAATCTAAAGAAAATCTACAGTCTACAGGGTACTGGCAGCAGAAATTTTAGTCAAACACATTAAACTTACTGAAAAAAATGAATATCAAGAGGCTTCAGTGGCACAAACATAAATAGGGTTAAGGATTGGGCTCCTTCTGTGGATTGTGTGAGCTTCTGTGTGTCTCTAAATCCACATCTGATTGAACATGAGAGTGAAAGGGAAACAGCCAGGAAGAAAAGATAGAGCGAAAAACACTTGCTAGCTCTTTTTGAGGTAGTTTGCATGACTGCCGCTCAAACTTTCCCCTGTCATTATTTGCAGTCTGCAGGTTGGGCTTCTAACAGGCCATTGTAGGCGATGTGTACAATGGAAAAGTGTGGGAAGCACATTCATCTCTCTCTAAGGAACTTATTTTAATATGGAATAAGGGGGAAAGCTTTCTAGGGATTTGCCCTGCTCTTGTTCACTCAGTCTGTGTGAAAGATCACATTCTTTTCAGGCACATTCAACTAAAACTCTTCCTCAATAGACTGACAGTGTTTACAGATCCTCTGCGTATACACAATACAATGAGTTGAAGAAGGTCATGAAAAGGTCTAAATGAAAGCAAAGGCTCAAACACAGAAAAAATTCCCTCTTGTTAGCTGAGCACTTGGTTTATGGCAAAGTGTGTTTTAGTGCCAACTGACCTATCTGAGTTTAGTCAAGAACAATGTAAGGGAACAGCATTCCAGTGCTCTACAGAGACAAGCTGCAGGAAATATTAACTCAAAGAAATTTAGTATTAAAGTATTCATTCAAACAAATGGCAAGTAGCACAGACTACGCCAAGAAAAGAAATGGAAACAAAACAACATATGTAATGTATAACAAGAAAAAAATGAAGCAAACTGTTAAAATTAAATTCTCTGATTTATCCGTCCGTCCGTCCATCCAACCATCCATCCATCCATCCTCTACACCACTTATCCTACTGGGTCACAGGGAACCCAGAGCATATCTCAGCAGACCTGGGGCACAAGGCAGGGCTCACCCTGAACAGGATGCGAGTCTATCACAATCACACACACTCACACACCCATTCACACACTATGGACAATTTAGAGATGCCAATCAGCCTGCAACACATTTTTGGACTGGGGGAAGAAACCAGAGGGAACCCTGGAGGCACAGGGAGAACATGCCACTGTATTTATTTATTCTGTAATAAAAGTACATATTGAATAATATGCTTCAAGGTGAATTCATAAATAACAAGTAAAGCTTCTAAGGGTTTAAAACCTCAGTTTATTATTTACTTATTCTTTTTTAGACATTTAAATATTATTTAGTTACTACAACCTGCAGCCCTTACAACAGTCCACAGCTGCTCAGATGTGAAATACGTACTAATAAAAACCTCTCCAGAAACACAAATTGGAAATAAATTTACAGTATGTTTAGTGTTAGTCTGTTTAGTAATCTTATTTTAGTAATCGCAGGCCCATTGGAAAACATTTTAAAATGGGTTATACTTGAGGGAAAAGGCAATCAGCAATCAGGCGGATAACACTGGCTTTTCTGCAAGGAAAATAAACAGAACCATGAAAATAGTTCTACTAGACAAACTGCTCAAGGATGATCAATTAGCTCTTCCAGACTTACACACAGATAGCAAAAGCAGGCATCCATATTTCATCTGCGTAATGATACTTAAAAAACCCCCACAAACTCAAGCACATGTTTATAACTGAAGCGAAGCTCATTAAAGTTGGGAGGAGGTAGGAGAGGACAAAAGACACTGTGTGGTCTGTAAACCTCATTTATAAGGTTTTCTTATCTGTCCAGAAGATTGACTTGTGATGCAGGGTGTGATACTCGCTGTGTTATGTCAGGGAGAGAGAGAGAGAGAGAGAGAGAGAGAAACTGAAATCTAAACTGGAGAAAGACAGAGAAAGTCTGAGGGGTTTGGGATTAAGCAAGACAAGGCAGCCTGAGATAACTTACTCCATAAAATGATACCATCTGCAATTTCAAGCTTATTAGTGGAAAGGGGCAATTTATTTCAAACTCATCTAGATAGATGTGGGGCAGCTGGCATCAGGGATTCAGACTCATTTCAGCAGAGTCTGAATCAGGAATGTGGTGTTTGTATAGAGGAACATGCTGCAATGTTTACAGATGGCTACACTCTTTATTAGGGGAGGAACAATATATCATCATATCATATCATATCATATCATATCATATCATATCATATCATATCATATCATATCATATCATATCATATCATATTCGGTAAGCAGCTCAATATATCTGTGTATAGAATAATACCTTCAACAGGCTGCATAATAAAGCCTTATGTGTTATAAAACACAACTCACTTTACATGAGGTGCAATTTAAGGTGCAGCATTAAAACTCAATCAAACCCACATTCCAACGTCTTCAAAGGGAGCTTCCTCTTTATTTCCAGGAAATAAATTATTATTATCAGGAGAAGCTACAGGGGATTAAAATATTCTTCTCCTAAGCAGGCGAACAGCTAGCATTTTGGCTTGGCAAAGTGTCAGCAACTGGGAAATTCCCACAAATATTTAAAGTCTTGTGTATGAGATCACTATAAGTTACCACACTGATGTGTGGTGGACTGAAACACTACAATGTGTTAAATCTGCCAAATATATGTACAATGCACTGATGACAATACCAACCTTTAGTATCGATCTCTGAAATTATGGAAAATGAGAAGAAATGAAAAAACCAACGCACATAGACATGCAGCATTTCCGTGCTGATTTAATACAGCAGAAATTGCTGCAGCCATTGGGAAGTTCATAGCACCTTGATTGCGGAGTACACAGAATTAATACATAAGCCTGAATGACTGACGTCCCCTCGAGAATCACGTGAAAAGCCTTTAATTAACCATGTTTCATTTTGTTACCTTCTAATGCACAGATTTGTTTTGTTATACAGTGTGAATGGATCAGGCATATACTCTGCTATTGCTAAATTCCAATTATTGAACAGAGCCGAATTTGTTGTGCTAGATGTAATCACTTCCAACAGTAAGACCTAAGCAAGCCGTCATACACTCACATACAACATCTCATACTCTGGAATCTGTTAGCACTGCCCCGTGGGATGGTATTGGGGGTGTTTTGTTGTATTGGAGTCTGATTTGATCCTGGTGTTATTTTTAAAACAGCACATTTTACACCTCAGACTAGTGTAGCGTCACGGCTATTGATTGCTATAGTTCAGCCTTTTCGTTCGAGGAATTTCTACACTTTCTCAGAGGAATCAACATCTAACCTCCCATTTCCCAGCCTGACTACTTCATACCAAACTGCTTTGCCCTGTACCTAATATAACCTCTTTCCATCATTCCAGTTGGCAGAGATATACCAGACGTGAGCCTAACAATCTGCTCTCTGTCTCTCCGACGGCCTGCAAATAAACCATATCTGCCATAAACTGACATGTTGCTCTTTACAGATGAGAAATCTGTGATCACCAATTTCTTTACCAACATTGCATGTTGACTGCATGCACACATGTGCAACGATAACAGGACTGATTATTTCAAGTGAGTTACAGCACAAACAAAGTGTTCCTTATCTGAAATGAAGAGTAGATTTGGAGTGGAAGAAGCAAATGTCACAAGAGAGAAAAACAGAAGTGAAAAAGTACATGGGGGCTACAGGGGAAAGAAAAGTGCTAATGTTTACCTAAGGGGTATACTCTTCATACAGCATGAGAGACTGAGAGCAGGACAAGAGGTCCGTGTAACTCATGTTTGATTAATTTTTCCAGTGAATAAACCACGACTAATATTGTAATAAATGTTTACAAGCATGCCTTGAGGAATGGCCAAGGCCAAGCCTTTATACATGGATAGCAGTGTGGAGCCTTTAACATGCTGAAAATAACCCAATACATAGCAGAAAGCCGAGGAAAACCCTCAGATAAGCAGATATGTTTACCATGACAACAAACTCCAGCAGGTAGAGAGGACATTGCTACATGATTAAGGCTGCCAGCATTTCTTCGTTTTGCCTTATAGCTTCAGAGCAGGAAAAACCTTTCAGAAAAATGAATACTGCAGGAGGCAGAATATGAACTTTAATGTCACTTTTGGAAATCAATCTCAGCTCCTGAAAGGTGCTTATAGATCTGTATCTGCAGATATTTTCACCACACATCTAAGTTTGTTGGGTTTTCCTGCTCCCTGGCCACGAAAAAATATTCAGGTAATAAAAACCGACTATAAGAGCAATGCAACATTCAGTGGTCACTTTAATAGGAACACCTGCACAGTCACTAAAATCTCCCCATTCTGATGTTTAGTTGAACATTAGCTTATTAGCTAATGCAACAAACCTCCAATGTCTATATATCAATCAAGCTATTGCTTTTATACTTAATACAAAAGCTGGCGGCACTTATTTTGGCAAATTCGATGGTCATTGCAAGAGACTCATGGAGCACACAAACCCTGGGTAGTAGAAAAACAAATTTCTGACTAGATAAAAATAAATAGATTTTTATTTGAGAAACTCCACATATTTGCAAGTGTGAGATTACTGCCATAAAAGGCAGACACACACTTAACCGTCAGGGTGCCATTGTTTCTTTACTTCGTCCTGCTGCTTTTCTTGGACCACTGGGTTACAGGCTTATTTTTATGCAGCATTGCTGTGTTTTATTTTATTTTATTTTTTTTTTTTTACAAGGCACAACCGGGAACAGTCAGACTCTAATATCTGACACAGACTAGACTTTCCTTTTACTTAAAACACACTTTTAAAGTCTTCTGTCATCTCCCATAAAGCTGAGGTATTTATTTTCTACATTTTCTTTCAGTACAACTGAAAGTTTGCAACTGAATACGTTTATAGAGGCTGACTGGTTGTCATGATAGACCACACATAACCATTTGAGCAAACATCGCATCATCCAAACACACTACCCTTGAAGCCAGATAAATTTACTGGCAACACACACACACACCTTTAATTAGAGTAAATGACCACATGAACCACATGTGGCAGGCCAAATTCATCTTTCAATAGTGTATTAACAAATCTAATTTCATGCGAAATTCATGCAGTGATGAACAAGTAAGGTCTACATGGTTAGATTTCATTTCATTTTATATAAACAAACATTTACCCTGCCTCTAACTTTATCTTACAACACATTTCATAATAAATTAGAAATATAATTCATTAGATATATATTTCATCATTCGAGCGTTTCCAGACACCACGTTTGTAAGTATTTTTCATTATTATGTATTAGGTGTTACGTATACTCTAGGACAGCATATATATATATATGCAATTTGTAACAGCTGGAGGTTAACAAAAAGCTCTGAGGTTCACCTAAAGAAACAAAGCTGTCAGAAAACTACAGGTCAAAAGTCAACATAAGCTACGTTTATATGAGTTGCTGCAGGAGGATGTATGCTTAGAAGCTTTAAATCTTAAAAATAATAAGAAATGATGAGTTGGATTCTTTTGATTAATATCTTTATAACAGACTGGGCCTCTAGCACAGCAGTGGCTGCATCATTTCAGTATGGCATGAATGAGAGCAGTGTGGAAAGAGCACATACCGCCAAGCAACCACACGACCACACATTACAACACGACGAGACCACACGCTTCCCTCAGTGTAAACACTTTTGAGTTTGAAACTGGATAAAACACATCTGTGCACTAAAGCTTATTTAGAAGGCGTGCAAGGATCTACAAATTAAAATACCATGTCCTTGGGAAGCCCGTATATATTCAGTCGATTGTCCTCATATAAAATCATTTAAGGATAAATTTCATTCACTGATTTATTGATTGATTCATTCCACTCCAGCAACTGTTTATGCTGGTCAGGGTCATAGTGCATCTGGAGTTTGCGTCTAGGAACACTGGAGAACGAAGAGAAACATCTTTTTCTACAGAAAATTCCTAGAGTCCTAGTGTGAATTGCAGATTTCTAGTACTCCATGTCATAAACCTGAGACAACATGTGTCATAAACACAAACACATAATGGCAGAACACATATAATACGCTATTAAGGTTTAAATATTAAATCATTTAGGAATTATCTTCGGGTGACAATGCTTTTGAAAATCTTCAGAAAGGAAATAAATAAATAAATGCTTTTTGAGGCCAGACTGTTGCAAGTGCTTATTGTATCCTATGCTGGGACTGCGCCATAAAGGTATATCTGTAATAATGGGCCCAATTCCCAAGTGTCTCTTTGTAGGGAGGTAAAGAAGAAATAACACTTATTCACCTGGCAATAAATGTTAAGACCGTGCTTCTCCCTTCAGTCTACTGAGCTTGATATCTTTTTGCAATGTCCACATCCCCTTAACCTCTTCAGGCCTCTCTAGGCCACTTGCTGAACCAACCCTAAAATTCTTTCTATTGATTTATTTTTCTTAACCCCATAGGTGTTTGCAATGAGGAGCAAAAGTAAACTTTAGCAAGGAGCACAGAAAATCCTGTTTCAGAAATCCTCCATACTTACTTGGCATGCTGAGCAGTGTACGTCCAACCAAGGAGCAAAGACAAACAAATCAATCTGCATACATTTAAATATTAAGTAAGGAGATGAGCGTCATGCATTAGGATCATGGGGGTGGTAGTTCAGTACATATGGCAGTACCATTCAAAGAGCTATGACAACCATGATGCTTATAGCTCTGTAAATGGCGCTGCTATCTGCACCACACATATCGAGTCCTTCAGGGATCTTTGCTGGGTTCTCTTGCCTTGTTGGCATGCAATAAGCTGTGAGCAGTCGAAGGGGGGGAAAAAAAAACATTATATATGCAACACCAGTCTCTTTTTTAACATAATGGAAATAACCTGTAAAAGCTGTTCATGCTGCAGATGTTAAAATCACACATAAACACAACCAACCACAGTTATGAATATATGGAGTCCAAATGTAAATGTAAATACTTTTTACATTTTTATTTTTTATTTTTATTTTATACATCACCCATGGCACTGAAACAAATTGCATGGAAATTAAATTACTGATCAACTAATGATGTTTGTCTTTTTTTTAAAAAAATATATATATTTACAAAAATTATTTGCAGCTATAAGATAATCTTGCTAATACCCAAAACAAATAATGGTCTAATTGGGATGAAACTGAGCTGAACAGTTATTAAACAGATTAGATACAGGCTCATTTTAAGAAGCACAGTTCCTTAATTCTGTTTGAATAAAAAGATTAATGACTGAAAAAATAAGCTAAATGACCTAAAGTCATTTTCATTTACGAGGAAAAATCAGCCACAGTTCAATTTTGTGGGAAAAAAAGGGATCTTATTTAGAATCATGTCTTTCTCTTGTAATTGTACATATTCATTCAATTTGGGCTTTAAATTTTCAATCTGACAAATCAACTCAGTTTGACATACAAAAATAGAGCCCGAGTGTCATACACACATGTCCAGCAGTACCCAAAGACCAATGCCTAATCTATATTTTATTGCTAAAGGGTAAATTTTCCCACTGCTTAAAAAAAAAAGCTGAATTAATACACACAATATGGCCAAAAGTATGTTTACCCCTGACCATCCTGCCCATAAGAACTTCAACATTTTATCCACATCTGCTGTTATCACAATCCCCATTAATTGGAGAAGGCATTTCAGTATATTTTGGAGCGTGGATATTGTGTTCATTCAGTCACTGATATTGTGTGAGGAGACCCAGAGCAGTCTGTACTCCTCTTCATCTCTGGGTTTTCCACTCCAGCCATGACAAACCATGTCTTCTTGGAGCTAGCTTTGTGCACGGGGTGCCGTCATTTGGATTCTTAATTCTGATGAAGTGAAATCATAATGCTACAGCATACAAAGGCATTCTAGACAATTTTGTGCCTCCAACTTAGTGGCAACAGTTTAGGCAAGATCCACATATGGGTGTGATGGTCAGGTTTCCAGAAACCTTTGGCCATATAGCATATACTGTAAATTAAACTCCACTTTAAATTTGGAAAAATAATAAACTACAATATGTTATACAATATAGCTAACAACACATACCTACCTTAATAATGCTCCTAAACTAGAAAAACATTGCTGCTGTCTCTTAAAACATACAATACAGGAAATCTACAAGAATCAACACACTACAAAGAAACAACATTCCTGAGCTTTTAGGTCATTAAATAAAGCCTAACTTAGAAACAGGTTCTGGCACTGTACAGTACTCGTGTTTCGTCTTAAGAAAAATTCGATCGAGTAAAATGCCTACATCCTTTTTTCAAATAAATCCAATAGAGTGAACATTTCAAAGTTTTTGGAAAAAAGTGGATAGATCAACCCTCCCCATTGCCATTAAGCGATTCGGGAGAGGCAAGTCACTGTGTCATAGCTCAGATCATGACATCGACCTTTCCTGCATTTGTGGAACTGATTGGAATCGATAATGTGGCTCCCTTCGAAAAAGCAAACATCTGTCTCCAGTAACGTCAGCATCAGCGTCTATAAAAGCAATGACTCCAACATGACATTTGCACTGCTAAATTTATCCCAGACAACAATCTGGGGTGCTTTAGGCAATCTTAGTCTCCTCGTTATTCCTATCAGGGCTAATGTAAAAATTGACTGTGATTATACCATGACACAAAAGAACAGAAACTTGCATCCTAGAGCAGTTTATGATTTTTTGATAGATTGGTGAAGACAATAGAGGCTGGGTTTCTATATCTATACACAGAGTCATACACAGCTGTGGGTGTCCATAGTACGTGCAGGGGCGACTGGTAATGAACAGACTAGTAGGGGAGGTCCAACTGTCTTTCAAAGATAAAACATTAATATTTAATTTTCGGTATCCACACCAGAATATTTGCTTTTAATAAATGTATTAAGGGGGATTTTTATAGAAATTTCTGGAAGTGACCCCATTACTAATAGTCTAAAGAAACATGCACAGATTGGTATGAAGAAGCCGGTGGGATCTGATTTCTTTCTAGCCCAGACAGTAGATTCATACAGCCTATCGGTAACAGTCATGTCAGGAGATTACAAAAGAACTGAACTCAGTTGAACTCAGGTCACTTCACTGCCACATCAGATCAGCAGTGATTAAATTGTGAAGTCAAATATAGTTGCTTAATCATGGGGCTGTGGATGCTTAGTGGTTAAAGTGATGGACTCCTGATCAGAAGGTTGTGAGTTTGAATCCTAGGTCCATCAAGCTGCCACTGCTGGGCCCTTGAGCAAAGCCCTTAACCCTCACTTATTCAGCTGTATAAAATGCATTAAATTGTAAGTAGCTCTGGATAAGGGCATCTGCCAAATGAAAATAATCAAAGGACAAATAACATGCCTGTAAGTTTTGAATGATTACACTTTTTCTCTTTACCATTTTTGGTATTCATAGGAAACATGACATGAGGCCAGTGAAGCATTACAGACTTTAAAAAATAGAAATCATGAATGTATCTGTCTTTAAGTCATTTTAATATCACGACCCTCCATCAGTGAATATGTGTGTGTGCTTTTGGGGTTCTAAAATAAATCTACACTTAATTGGCTTGTCCTGAGTTGACAGCCTCAGCTCAAGTCAACCTTTCTGGTAAATCTAGCAGAACTACCTTTGGAAATACCTAATAAAATAATCATTTAGGAAAGGTCACTTACCTTTGCTTGATATCATAATAATTTTAATCGAGTCAGACATTTCCTTCAAGCTCAAAGGGCAATCTAATATCCATCTATAACACAAATGGAAGGAGAAGAGCCACTCCTTCGAGTCGTTATCGGATCAGAAAACATAGATACAACAAGAGTTGTAATTCAATCCAGAGATTTTTAAACATCATTAAAAGTGATTCATTCGGTAGATTATTAATTTAACCTCAGAACTACTTAACCATCAACTCCATTCACCAAGCCAACAAACTCATTCACCAATTTTGAGAGCCTCATCTAGTCATAGGATCATGCATTCACTCTTCAAACTGAAACCGAGTCACCAGCCACTTTTTTCAGAACCATATACTAATACTGGAACCTGTTAGCACTAAGAATTCTCGCTGGTAAAGACATAATTAGCACATTCACACTTCCCAAATAAACCCCCCTCTGCAACAACAAAACCTGCATTAATCTTTAATGATTTCTCTTCGTTTATTTTGTTTTTGCTTGTTTACATGTTTCATAAAAGAGCATAAACTCTATCTGATGTAAACAAACAGAAATAATACACAAACTTAAATTCACTGTGATTAGCACGGGCCCTCATAAAGCTCTGTTTATGTAACATGTTTATGCTTCTGATAATTGTAATAAGTTCATAATCTATGTTTCCAAGGATACTTGACTTGAGCACTTGTCTGAAGGCTAAGCTGGCATCCCTCAGATACACGGCATCAAAACAAATATCCATAAATATTTTCCTGTCTACACTTTTCATTATAATTAAGCTATAATTCTTGTTCTCTAAGCCTTATTTAGAGTTATTCTGAGTGTGTGAAGTGAGGACGTAAATGGGAGGTTATTCAAACCTAACTTCGGACTGAAGAGCTACTGTGACCAAAAAAAAAAAAAAGGGATAAACTCTTTTTGAAACGACAAACTAGCTGTGTTTTAAGAATTAGCTAGAGTAAAACAGCATGTGCAGTGAGGTATTGCAACCTGCCACTCACACAAAATGTCACTGGGTTCCAGGTATTACAATACCAAATATAATCAACTTTAAATCTCTTACTCCCTGCTATAAGCCACCCTTAGTCAATTTTTTGTGAATTCCTTCATACCTTGAATTTTAGATGCAGACGGATGGGGTGTGGTGGTGGTGGGGGATAGAGGGGTCACTGTCTGCGAGCAGGGCTGTTATGTGCCAGCACTGCCAGGAGCTCGGCTGTGTTCTGATTACAGATTAGGTTTCAACAGATTGGCAGAACAGACAACCGTCCAAAATGTGGTCACCATCCAGTGACCTTAAACTCTAGAAAGCACAAGTTGGATGCCCTTAATTACACTGTTTGCATATATAGTGACCCTCTTCCTGCCAATCACTAAAAGATCCTGCATGGTCAGGTTCTCAGAGGCTAATCAATTTAGATTCTTACCTTGATTTGCTCAGTGTGCCAATGTTGCCCTAGAGTGTTGAGCTCTGGGGTGCTAATAGGTGCTCATAGCTAATCAAAGCCTGTAAGATGACTGCTGGTGCGGTACTGTTTTGTTTTGTTTGTTATCATTAATGCACCATACATATCCATAGCAAGCTTCCAGTATTTGCCTTGCTTTTTTAAAGATCATCTGAGTGTGAAATTGCCCATAATAAGCCAACAGAACAGAACAGAACAGAACAGGTGGATCCTGAGCATTGAAATGTAAGCCCCATGTACATAATAGACCTATTCTTACTTCAGGAAATGAACAGCTACACAAAAACCTTTCTATGTGAGATACTTCTGTTAACATTTGCATTACTGCAGCTCAGCAATACCAAAACCTAACCTTATTCGCAACATGCAAAAGAAAAACAGCAAAAAGACACCTACACACAAAACACACAGTGTAAAGGTAACGCACTGTACTGCATACAGAAACACAATCAGACACTTTACTGACCCCGAACACAACAGGGTCAGAACAGCGACAGAACAGGAACGGGATGTCTACGTGTGTGTGTGTGTGTGCACATGAGTGTTTTTGTGTGTGTAAGCGAAAGACTCACTTGCAAGCTCCTCACACAGCACTAGACAGGAACAGGCTTAGTGTTGCAGAACCAGAGCAGGAGTTTAGAAGCAGAGGAGCAGCCGCTGGAGTAGAGAGCAGGCGGGACAGAGGGCAGCAGAGAGGCACACATATGGAGAAGAAGAAGAAAAAAAAAAGAAACCACGACAAGAAGGAGGAGGAAAACAGAAAAAAGAAGAGGAAAAGCATGTTAATACATCCAGATCTAATTCTACACAGTGTAAAGGTTGCTTTATGTGGGTGCACTGGTAAAAATGTTCTTTAGAATTTTTCTTACTGGTGATATATCTCTTACACCAGAAGGGGTGGATTAAATTACTATCACAGCATGTCTCTAACATTACTTCTGGCTGTAATTCAAATTAATGTGCATGATATAAAATATTATTGTTTCTATTCGCCCATTCAGTAGAACTCGTATGGCTGATGTGACAATCTAAAATCTGATCTAAACATAAACGGATTAAGAAAATGTGTTGCTATTTAACAAAGAACAGTCTCCTGTTAATAGACATTTATAAAACAATTAAGGAAAGAGTCTGGAGTATCAGTGTATTGTAACTGTCAGTAAGCTTTCCATTATGGGGGAGTCTTCAGAACAGTGAACCTTGTAACTTTCTTGTCCTTACTATCTTCTTTGCATTACTTTTGTCTTAATAACTTTAAGAAACAGGAGGCTGGTGTGGGAACAATAGTTTTTAGCTGCTGTCACAAAGCAACTTGCTTGCCTCATGGATGTTTCATAACATTACATGCAACTATAAACGGATAAAATGCAAGATGTGTCATTCGTTAATATATTAAAACTGTAATTGTTGGCACACTGCTGTGGGATTAGAGGAATGACACTCTCCAGTCATGTTTTATTCCTTAATTAAAAGCTTATTTCTCATTTTCATTGTTACAGCAATCAATCAGTCAATAGATTATTCAGTCAGAAGGCAAAAACATTCAACACACCAGTGCCTTTTATTTAATTAATATCAGTATTATATTTTTCTTCCTGAAGAATTTATGCATCTAGGACAGCTCTGCTTTGGAAATATATATTTACCCCTTTGTTGATATCACTACATCATTGATGATATGCTGATCCCTTTATGCTAATAGATTGCGGTAGCTTTTATTTGCTGAGCAAATACAGGTCTTTTCTAGGCAATGAGAGGAGTCACTTAAAATACACTTTGTCTAAGGCACCTCATTTGTTGATTTCATAATAGACTCAGCAAGCAAATTGCTTGTAAAGGTCAGCTAATAGTGGTGCTGAAATGGGTCAGAAATACTCGCCAAACACAAAGCAATGACTCACTTCTCTCCAGACGAAGGGTACTGTCTGCCATTTACTGCAATATCCATGAGGTCCGCCCTAAAAGCGCCCAAAGCCAAGTGGATTTATTTATACTTCTGTACATCCATAGTCTAAAAAACTTCCTTTTTGCCTAGGGTTTCTCTGGTAGACAAAATCTAGGGTTCCTCTGGTAGACAAAATCTCCACGATGCTCAAATGGCTTGTCTTGTTTGGTTTGTTTACAGTAAACCTGAGCTGACATATCATGACATCTGCACATGACCAGAGAGCTCTTTGTAATGTACAGTCTAGTGTCATGATATCCATCAACCACATCCCTGACATGCATGCTGAATGCATGTATGTAATGTTGTGTTTGATCATGTGAGATAAATCTACCCAAAATAAGAGCTTAATGTGATTCATATGTTGAAGGTTTATCAAAGATCAAACCAACTAGGTCACAGCTTCGCTCCATTCGCAGGTAAGATCTGACATGCGCGTCCTTTCATGCCAGGGCTGCATTAAGAAAAACATCTGTCAATGGGTGTTCAATGAGGGAGCGATGAGACTCTTGACGCCTGTTTCACATTACATGTGCGTATTAACTAATTCTGCCAGAGATTAGTTAAACTGCAGAGATTGCAGAGTTTATAAAGTTTACAGAGCTGCATAAGCTGCTCTTTTCAGTAACATGCACAGTTAGCAGATGATGAAAGTTGTGTGGAATTTCTTCCTAATAAAATACATGCAATATCTCAGTCTTTATTCGTAGGATTTTTACGGGCTATCCATTGGCAAGCTGGACGATTCCTACAGCCTACAAAGCGAAAAGCAAAGGTTATATTCTCGACCTCTGAAGCCAATGAGTAAAAGAGGCACACTCTATTAGTTTGATGGGTTCATAACTTTACACATGCTACTTTTGCTCTATAGGTAGCATGCTGTCATCACTGTGTGTGCGCAGTGTAATACACTTAACTGTTACACATACAGTCACACACAAGCAACCATAAATCTCTGTACGTCCAATGTGTAAATGTACTGTTGCTTTGAAGGGTGCCACCCTGGTGTTATTTAGCTAACCTACACTTCACATAGCTCTTCTACAATTTCACATCCAGAGAAAGAAAGAGAGAGAGGGGGGGTGGAAAAGAAAGAGAGAGAGAGAGAGAGAGAGTGAGGGTGTGGGGGAGAAAGTGAGAGAGAAAGAGAATGTATCAGTCTATCAAAAATTCCATTTTTCGTATATAATTAGTGCCAGGTCGTGTCTGAATCTTATGACTCCAACAAGACAGTGTCTTTAAGATAGAACTCCTTCTGCCCTGGCTGAGAATTGTTAATGTTATCCGAACGCTACAGTTCACACGTGTGGTTCTAATTTCCCTGCTATACTACCAGACAATTATGAGTATGAGATGTCAGTGGAATATATCATCCGCGGCAGTGGAGTGAGTCCTGTGCAGTGTCAGTGAGCTATACCTCCAGGGGTTTCCGTTTTCAAATGGGCTTCTTCTTCAAATTCTGTGACAAATGTCTAAAGTGTTTATATAATCACACAGATTCTAATCTTCCAAAGTGCTTACTGCATGTGAACTAGAGTTCGCTTGTATGCATAGGATTCAGGTTGACATAAATGATTAAGTCTCTTCATTAAAGAAAACTTTCACGTTGGACTCGTAATGGGTGTAAGTTATGGAGTGATATAAGAGCCAGAGAAACTGGATTCCAACGCAAACAGTGTTTTCCAGGATGGCAGATATTACCTCGAGCCCTCTGTCTGGCTCCAGAAAGCTCAGTGGGTGACATGTATTTTCTCAGAGTTATCTGTATGTAATTCTAGGGGATCACAATGTGCTGAAATGAAGCTCAGTAATAAGCCTCTGAGAGCACTGATGGGTGTCATGCTTAGGGGGAAAAAAATGAAAAGGTTAATAAATTAAATAGAGTGCAGAGATTAAATCAGGAGACTCAGTGCTACACAATTGGGCCCCACTTTATATTAAATGTTCTTAAGTTCTTTGTATTTAATTCATTACCTAAGGATTCAGTGCAGTGTAATTCATATGTATGTAAAGATTGTTTCACAGTAATTATCTATTTTAGCCATTTTTACACATATAATGTTTACATATTGAACTCTCTATGAGAAAGAATTTTTGTGACGGCAATTCTACATGATGAATAATTAAGAAACAGATGTGCAAATACATTTCTAACTAACTGTGTAAGTACAGTTGGTGATTCTGGGATGCCAGAGTTCGCAGCTGATCCCTCTGGAGCCGTAGTGGGCTTATCAGCGAAATGTCAAGGAAGGAGGCCCACTTGAGAACTCATCTGTCATCCTACTAGCTAGTTGCCTTGGTGTTGCTTGAACGATTTTGTATGTGCTAGCAACATCTTATCCTTTGTATTTCTGAACTATTTCTAGAATAGTATAAAAAAGGTATTACTGCCATTTTATGACTTGGAATTATATCTTGGTAACCAAAATATTTCCCTTTGGGATGAATAAAGTATCTATCTATCTATCTATCTATCTATCTATCTATCTATCTATCTATCTATCTATCTATCTATCTATCTATCTATCTATCTATCTATCTAAAAGACAGTATAATAAAAAACACGTTTAACTTATAGTTAACATACAAACTGACAGGATTAACAGCAACAGTGGTATTCCTTTATTTTATTTTTTTAATATTCATTCCTAGACAAATGCTGATAATTAAACAATTTGAGCAAATTAATTTTTTTTATCTCTCCCAGCTGATATGTGGTTTGTACCTGAAGACACTTAATATCAAATGGGCCTGCAGTTTGATTATTAAATATGTAATATTATAAAAATGATAAATTCCATAACATGCTAGTGATTAGTTTTTTTTATTACTGTTTTCATCATAAGCATAGCTATGAAAGAATTACTCTGTTAATCCTAAATATTGGACTTATGACTTATTGTCACTCACTGTTTTATATATAACAAAGGACATCAAGCTCAAGAAAAAGAATCTCTCATATTGCCTTGATTATCGGATGTTGTGGTGGAGGAGTGTATAATTACAGATGTCAAAGAAAAGAATGAAGAGCAATCCTGAATGGACATTTACCGTAAGAGGCTGTGAGATCATCCAGACATCTATAGACACATCTGTTAAGAGTGTTCATTAAATTATAAGGGCTGTGGTTCCTAGACTCAGACAGCCCTAAAGCAATCTTATTGATGGCCCTAAGAAAGAGTGGAGATAAAGGAGCTGTTGGGGGAAAAGACCAGAGGTAGTATCAGATGGAGAATGACTCCTGATAAGTGTACTTATAGCAAATTGCAGGCTGTACAACACACGGGATGAGAATGGTTTTGACAATGCACTGTTGTGCAGGCCACGTCTGTGCTCAGATTAAATCGCAGGTGCAATGTGGATAATGGCAAACATTCATCATGCATTATACCTGCATTTGGTAATTAAAAGCAATCACTACTTAAAAACGCTTAGAGTTGTTCACATAGGACTAAGCCAGATGGAACTTTTTTATGCTTGGAGCACCTAGACATCATTAAGCTAGTAAGCCAAGACTTATAAACTTCTTTTTACGCTACTGTCAGAAACTATACATGCAAAAAAGCACATTAATTCATGAAACGGTTCTTAAAATAAAACAAATATAACCTAGCCTTAGGTATTATTACAGTAAAAAAACTAAATAGAGAGAAGGCATCGTTACAGTAAGAAGCTAGTTCTTAAAGGCATTATGAGGTATTCAATTCAGCTAATTAACAATGGACTTGTCTCACAGCTTTACAGAATTATAGAAAAATTATAAAGTTTAAAGTTAAGTTACTATTTTATCCCTAATGAGCAAGCCTGAGGCAACAGAGGCAAGGAAATACTCCCTGAGATGATATGAGGAAGAAACCTTGAGAGGAACCAGACTCAGAAGGGAACCCCATCCTCATTTGGATGAAACTGGACAGTAAATAATGTCCTTTCTATCCATTACAACAAACACAATGCTCGAGTTCTCACAGGTGAATCAACTTCTCCTTCTTCTAGAAGTAAATGACTGAAACGTGCTTGTGAAGCACAAGAAAAAAGCTAAATAATTAAGAGGGACAGCAGCAGGACCATGTTATGGTCTGTGTCACCACTAATGGGGTTAGAGCTCTCCAAAAATGTTTGGTTGTCTTCGGATTACATATTTAATACGATCTCAACAGAGCTGAGACTTCAGAAGGCAGCTGTTCAGAGGTCCCTGCATACGTCACATCTCTGTTTATCAGCCAGATTTACATGCTGACCGCTTCGCCATTTGGAAGCAGTTCCATGATTTATATCCGCAGCACATTTCCAAGTGCTGCAGAAAACAAAGAGTGGCAGGACATTCACAGGAGGCTGGGTGGCCTGATATTGATGTGATTTTTCCTGGGTTTTGTTTCTGCAACAGCCAATATGGTTAGAGAGAACTTAAAGGGGTAGAAATGTCCTTCTGTCTTAAGACAACTGATTATTCTCAGAAGTCTAGTGCCCAACATGAAACACAATAAGAACTAACACTAACACAATGTGTAGTTTAGTAAAAGCAGTTAGCGCACTTCGAGGCCAGGGATTTTAGGCATTCTTGCTCCACTGTTCACTATTAATTTTATGGCTCATTACACAATTCTATTTCAGGCTAATCTAAACCACTTTTGCAACAAACGTGCCTGTCTTGTTTGTGGAAAAGGTCAGAATACTTGGGTATATTTTGCTTTGTTCTTCTGATTTTTCAAGAACATTTAATGTGACATAAAACAGCAGTTGATAATATCTATTATGTGGTTTAATGGCTATTCATTCTAACAGCTCAACCTCCAGAGTTCTTAGTCACTGAAGTCACTTTTTATTCAGTTGCTATGGAACTGAATTATAGGATTGCGACTATATAGATGTTCCTAATTCTTATACTATCTGTAGCACCCACTTTATATAACCAATACTCATGGTTTGAACCAAATTTTTGGTAATTATTTTATTTTACATTTTTCCCCTTAATAACCTGTACATAGTTACATTAATACTTGCTGAGTTCCAAAGCCTGCTAGTGCATCATTTGGCATGGTCACAAATTCACATACAAGCTCTGGAAAATATAACCACCGGGAACAGGCAGGGGATTTTTAGAGTATAGGTTAAATTTGGACATCAGAAGAGCAGAGGGTCGTTATGCTGCTGTAGTCTTTCTTTAATCTTGACCTCCATCAGGACCTGATATGTGGGAGTGGTAATTGTTGGCCTTGGATCGAGTTTTCAGTGCGCATGGTCTGACAGGAAAGGGTAGGGATGTGATATGACATTCAGGGTTCCTTGCCATTAACCAAGTCAGGTCAAGACACTATAGGGCAGCAGGGGAATGATTTACCATACAGCTATAACTTCACTGTGGAGAAGGGAAGAAGTGATTGTGGTTTTGTAGTCTTCCAGTGCTCATAGAAACCTCAGACACCTCACCACTGTGCAGCATGGCACTGAGATGTACATACTGAATATCCTAAACCTGTGCTACTCTCGCCTTCTATAAAGGAGACTTTAACCGTGCATAGTGCTTATAGGCTCATAGGGTCAAAATTTTCTCCAACATGATATTTAACTTGAGACACATCCACATAGGAGACAAGGGGTGGATAGCATTTATCACCACAGTCAATCACTTTGATAACTGATTTTACAATCACTCTTGAAAATGGTGCTCCACTTCTGCTAATTAGGTATAATTTATTCCTCATCAGAAGTGGAACATGTTGTCTCATGCCGCCTGGTACTCAAGCATCTCCTGGACAATAACTTTTACGTCAAGTTGGCTAAGTGCAAATTTCACAAACTCACCATCACTTTCCTGGGTTACATATTGGAATGGAATTTTCCGAAAAGTCACAACCTCAAGCAATCAAAGAGTTGGTCGGGGTTTAGTTTCAGCTGTACCAGTCAATTTGTTGAAAACCGAAAGCTTAATTAATGGAAAAGGCTGCAGATGAGTCTCCGTATGTTTAATGAGCTAAAAGGATGATTCACAAGCCCCATTGTCCTTAAACACCCAGATGCCTCTTTGTCATTCAAGTGTAGAGGTCTGTGACTTGGAAGCTCCTGGGTATAAAATTAGCCTTGAAAGACTTCTGCTACTAGCTTGAAGGAATAACCCACACTTTGAGGAGGGGGGGCTTAGTGTAGCATCCCTAAGAGGTACCACATTTTCAAAAATCTAAATTCTCTTTTAAAGCTATACAGCAGTAAAATGAACTCCATCCTGTTTCAAAAACCTGTATATATATATATATATATATATATATATATATGGCACTGAGATGTACATACTGAATATCCTAAACCTGTGCTACTCTCGCCTTCTATAAAGGAGACTTTAACCGTGCATAGTGCTTATAGGCTCATAATATATATATATATATATATATATATATATATATATATATATATATTATATTTTCTGTGACATAAAAAAAGGATTTTAATATCTGCATTCAATCCCTGGATATTGTAAAACAAGGTAACCTAACTAGTGATTTTAAAACTTGTACGGAGTTTAATATCTATCCAGGGTCCTTAAGTAATCAGTCACTTATACTTAAATGTACTGGACACAGTAATTATATACATTCTCACATAAATATTTGTATCCTATGATTTTAAGTAATACTGTGCATGATAAGCTGTGTGTATATAGATACACATGGATATGCTGTTTATTGCTGGAGGTTTGGTAAAAGTAGGGATGTAGGGGTGAGACTTGCTCAGATTGGAACTGGGGTTATGACCATGACACACACCCAAGTAGCATGAAGGCCTAATTGCTCCCAGGGCAGTAGAGCCAAACTTTTCCTATATCATTGATTCAGTCAGGTTCAAGACTCCAAACAGCCACCTCCTGTCTAACTAACCTCTAAGACCTATTTCCCCAGTGCAGTATGGAACCACTTAACTTTAGGCAGCTCGAGACAACCTGACATAATATGCACGATGCCCTGATCTACAAGAAGTTCATGTGGCCTTTGCTGGAGGCAGATGTGAGTCACTGTATAAAATCCTGTATACAATCCTTCTTCAGTTCTAATCATTACATCTGTAAGCTACATTGCATCCTTAACACTTTTGAGTTTTCTGTTTTTAGTAGTTAAATAGCGGCAAAGCACATAGCAGAAGCTGAACCTGGCACTGATGACACAATCACAGCATGTCAGAATAACACATTTGATTACTGATTGTTAACATACAGACCCTCTTAATTTTGGATAAAGGCATTATCATCTCAGAAGCATTCAGCTCTTATTGTATAACGCCAATTCATGCTCTAATAAATTAGTTTATGGCGACCTGTTCTGCGTCTGAAATAGCCCTATAGTGCAAGACAATGTCCAAGTACAATGACCCTAGTGTTAATCTCATGCTGTGTTCCCATGGCTACAAATGAGTTGTTTAAAAAAAAAAAAAATGCCATACTGTTGCTAATGCACTACATTCATTGTTGCTGCCCTCTGAGGAGGATGTTTTTTAAGCCTTATAACATATGACGCAATTTAGAACTCTCTCTACTATCAACATTTCCAAAAAAAAATGTGAGAAAATCTTTATCCCAGAGTACCTAGGCTTTTCGGATGTTTTGATGCCTCTGAATCTGTTCTGATACCTCTCACTGACGTCTCTGAGAAATGATTAGGAAGAGGAAGAGAAATAAATTAACGATCCTAAGTATCCTAAATCCAGTGCCTAAATCCAGACGCCAGGCAAAATAGAGGAAATATATCAGATTGAATGTGACAGCAAGGTAATAGCACCCTAGTATTTATATCTCTAAAAGCTTCTTTCCTCTCATCACTAGTTACTGCGTGTCACAAAAGATAATCAATAAAACGTTATTGAAAAACAAACACTATCATTTTTTTTTAGCCTAACAATAAATCTGTCAGCATTCATCAATCCAAGCAGAGATCTGTCATTCGACTAGCTTGACTGATGAGGGTCCTCCGGCATTAAATAATAAAAATTCCATAAACATTATATCGATTTTTTCTTCTTTTTTTTTTTAAGAAATCTCATATACTTTTTTCGAAGCACAGCAATGCACTGCAACATGCATTTTCACATGGAAGTAATAACAATACACATAGATATATTTATGATTTCCCTAGGGAATGTAAGCTCAAAACGACCAGCTGGCTAAACTATATATTTAAATAAATATGCTAGTCTTTGGTCAAAGCCTGAGGGAGCTTTGACCATACTGTAGACCTAAACATGGAGTGATAGAGAGACAGAAAGGGCCTCCCTTTTTCTGCCTTCACCAGTCTACAGCAGTTTGTTTCTTTACAAGTTTACAGCAGTTATTTTTTAGAATTAATCTGTGGATCAGTGATACAGTGGTGTTATTGGACTGAAGTGAGAGTGAATCTCTAATGTTATGAGAAATTAAAAAGGGTCCTGTAAGACAGAGAAGGAAGACAGAGAAGAGACAGAGAGAGAGAGAGAGAGAGAGAGAGAGAGAGAGAGAGAGAGAGAGAAAAAAAAGTGATAAAGAGACAAGTGTGGGAGAGTAACTTGACGGTTTGGGGATGTTCTTGTTTTTTCAAACTCTCATGGGAAAGTCCATGCTAAGCTGTGTTCTAAAACACTAAAACACATCACGACAATAACTACTCAATACTATTAGTTAGTAACAACAAACCAAATAAGATGTGTAGTGGTAAGAGATAAGAACTTTACTAAAGCCAAAGCTGAGAATAAGCAGACTGCGAGCTAATAAAAAGGCTAATGCATAAACTCAACTGCCCTTGTTATATGGAATGTTAACTGTGTAAGGGCCACAAAAACAAACAACCTCTGCACAGTAAAACTGATGAGAAGAGAATACATCAAATCTTGCCATGAATGTCATGCACTCACCTCCCACTTCAATCCACATTCAGGCAATTATCCAATCAGACAATCATGTGGCGGCAGCACAAAATCACACAGATACAGGTATCTCAATTTTTTTTACAACAAACATCAGAATGTGGGGAAAATTAATCTGGCCGACTTTGACCATGGTGTGCTGGTGATCTCGCGTGGTCTTTTTCATTGTCCAGTTTTGGTTAGTGAGCCAACTGTAGCTGCAAATTCCTGATCTTGGCTGTTATTGGTCTAACTGTTGTAGCCCACAGGTTTGAAATGGTGTGCATTCTTAGATGCTTTTCTGCTCACCATAAACACTATGAGTTACTGAAGCTTTCTTTTCCATCTCAAACCAGACTGGCCATTTTTCTCTGACCAGTCTCATCAACAATGTGTTTTCTGCACCATTTGTAAACTCTTCAGAGAGAATTCTGTGTGTGAAAATCCCAGGAGGTCAGCAGTTTTGGAAATATATGCCATGGTAAGTTACTGAGATCACACTTTTCCTATTCTGATAGTTCATGTGAACATTAACTAAAGCTTGTGACCTGTATTTGCACCATTTTGTGATGCTGCCACGTGATTGGCTGTTTGGATAATTGTATAAAAGAGAAGAGGTCCTATTAAAGGGGCCAGTGAATGGCTATATCAAGCACAATATGGGATTTTTTGCTCTCATATGGAAACAAAGTGCCAAAACACAGATGACCTTTAGAATTATCCCACTATTACTTTGGGATTAAGATAATACTACACAGTTTGAAAGTATATCCCCTGTGTTTAATTAGAACTATAAAAAAAAGAACACCTACTTATTTCTCAGTATAAGAGAACAATGACAACAGAAACACTAATAAGCAAATGTAACACAAGCATTAGCATAAGAGAAAGAATCATTTAGAATGATTTCACTTACTTGAGCACGTGTGTGGAGCCGTTGATCTGTGTAGCTGTGCAGGGTGTTCTAGGTGCGAGGATGGAGGGCCGTCGGTAGCGCTGGTGGCCGCAGCAGAGGATGATGAGGAAGGCACGACGGAAGGACTTGTTGAGGAAGGCATAGAGGATGGGGTTGAGCATGGAGTTGATGTAGCCCAGCCACAGGCATGCTGCCCACAGCTGTTCGGGCACTGTGTAGTCTATGAAAGGGTCCACCACGTTGGTGATGAAGAATGGAGCCCAGCACAGGCAAAAGCAGCCCATAATGATGCACAGAGTCTTTGCTGCTTTGGTCTCAGTGCGCATGCGGTGGTTCCGCTGGTGTTCAGCACTCTCAGGGCCGGAGGCCGCTCCACCTGCCCTCTGCAGCATGCTGATCTGACGGGCGTGCTCACGTGCTGTTACATAGATGCGTTGGTAGGCGAGCACCATCAGACCCAGTGGGATGTAGAAGGCCACCACAGAGCAGGTGAGAGCATATGGCTTGTTCACCATGAACACACATACTGTGGAGTTGCCACTGAACTTCCGCGCTTCTATCTGTTGACGGGAGGAGGGAATATTTATGCGCGCACAAATTGTACATTCAGCACACAGAAAGAAAATGTCACGCTTTATTTTACTCTCTTTGCTGAGGTTTACTTTTTTCTGTCAGTTCATTGCTATTCCAATCTGTAGGTCCTTGGCCTGGGGGAACTGTCAATTTGTCAGTGGTCAGTAAAGGAAATATTTCTTTTATCATTTAAATTTAGAACCAGCGAGACCTTAACCTGATCATCATTCATTTCAAAAACATTTATTTTCAAAGACGTCCCTGTAGAAAAGGCCCTGACCATGACTGTTCTTAAATACGAATAAAATCACCTCTAATTCGTCCTACTTTATATGAGGCTGTGATAAGGCTGTCACAAAACTTATGACATCTTGGTTCACACTTCATTCAGAAGAACACTTAAAAATCATTTTTGTTTCACTTTACTTAGTTGAAATGCACTTTAATTGGATGCAACCCAAATGAAATCTTCTGTGAAGTGTTCTCAAGTGGCTTGGATCAAAACAGTCGGTACACATGAATTGTACACTATTAATTTTCACCAATGTTTTTTCCCAACTAAGTTGGAATGTGACCCAAGCTTTCAGCGGTACATGAGCTACAAACACTAATCAGCTCCTTTGAGAAGCATAGTCAGTGGATCAACAGTGTTTTTGATGTTTTGACTTTAAAGTGTGCAGCTAAATTAGTGTCCGAAATAAACAGTCATTAGGATAAAGCTCATGTATTGAGGTGTACTATGTAAGGTTAGCCAAACAAAAAAATCAAACACTCTCATGTTCCGCTCACCAGGGAATGATGCTTATGATCAATTTTGATTGCAAAGAATTGGCCAGGCTAATATGTATTCAGTTAATAAAATTTTACGCAGAATAAATCATAGCAGAGTTTATGAAACCACCATGTTATGAAACTCCTCTAAGCAGAAGCCATGATTGTGTGAGGAAAAACATACTCAGGATGCCATTTAAACAGCATTTCCTCTGTCTGGCTGACTTTCATTACAGCAAATCAATCTTCATCCAGGGCCATTTAATGTTTGTTTACAGATAGATTATAGGCTTTAATAGGGTGATGTGACATTTTATTTCTATTACATCATTCTTGTGAGTGGGAGTTATTAATTAAGCGCCTTCTCATAGCTGTTCCTGAATAGTGCGACTACGGGGTGGGGGGGAGCTTACTGTAGCTTCTTTAGGCATCTGCAGTACATTATATAATATTTATCCAGAATATAAAGTAGGGGCACAGAATCTATTAAACAACTGATAAAGAACCTTATCAAATATCTTTAACGCTGTTATGAAAAATGCGCCATTTACATGTGTACTGAGCTGATTATTTTATTGAATGCCTAATCATTTTCACTGAAGCAAGTTTGTTTACATGTACGACCTGATGAGTGCAAAGCAAGAAGAAATATCTTTAAACATTTCACAGCCAAATTCATTTTTAAACACTGGACTAGCTGTGACAGCTGAAAGATGTGACTCACCAAATCATTTATTCCAATACTGTTCCAGCCTTGCATAATTGGTAAGAAGGATATGACAGTTGGGATAATCCAGCATCCTCCTATCATAAGAGCAACTCTCAGTGGTGTCATTTTGTTCCTGTAGACCAGAGGCTGACAACAGATGGCATAGTACCTGCAACAAAAGGTTTAAAAGCATGTATAAAAACTAACTTAATAACTAAAAGGTTAGAAAAACATTCAAGAAAGATTTACTTTTAACACATTAGTTAAAATGAAGATGCACTTCAGCATTAATACACCATAAACAAAGAAAATGAACTAACATTTGTATTAAGTAAGTGATAAAACATGACAGGGTGTGGTGAAGGGCTGCTGTGATGCCTAAAATTGATTATATCTATTACAGCAGATCCTGAGATGTCATTCTTCCTTTATCACAGCAATGTACATTAACACAATGCAGTCATTTATATTTACATTTAATAGTGTGGAACATCCTGTTATCACTTACATTACAGCAGCTATAAACAGTCATTCCATCACCTGTCTTTAACACAGTAAACATAAAGCTAGCATTGTTCTGTGACCGTGAAACCCGGAAAGCGCAAACATCTCCGTCCTGAAGACTTTACTAAACATGACAAAGCACAGACACCATCCCTAAACGTTAAATAAACATCTTCGGTCAAAGAACTTCACCATTTAAACACTTATATGCCTGTGTTAAATAATAACACTTTAAAAAATATATATATATATATATATTTATATATCTGTTTAGTATTAGACTTATGTCTTACGTGGAGTTATGTGGATTATCCACCATACAAACACGTGAATGAGAAGCGCTAATGTATTAGAGATAGATATACAGAGAATATAGAGAGAATTCTTTATTAAACTCCCAAGCGAGAAATTGACAACAGCCTCAACACAAAAAAGACTACAACGTAATTCACATGACTTTAAGTACACAATAAGCTAAAAAATAAACCAAAACAAGAGAATAAAATGTAGGATGAGCAGTGTGTGTATAAAAAATGTACAGTAGTCATACGTAGAGTCATAAATAAAGTGGCAGAGTGTGTGGAATTTGTTGTGTGGAATTAAAAGTTGGAAACACACTCAATACAGAATTTGTCGGTCAGTCGGGGCTGACTAAAATGAATGGGACAATGAAGTAGGAGCAGATATGTGGGTGACTAAGAGTGCCAGAAGATGACGTGAACGTTGTATTGGTTCAGAATACAGTATGGTAGTTGGGTAGGCAATTCCATCATCTCACTGTCCACACAGCTTCCCATCCTTGTTGACCCAATGTAGATTTGGATATCAGCAGACAAGAATGACATCTTGTACCCCTTCCATGTTACAGTGAAGCTGCCAGTCTACTGGAGAAGAAGCCCCACTGTTTGACCAGTATGGCATGGAGTTTTTGTGCACCATGTGCCTTTCCACCACCACTTCCAAAGTCTCCAGTTTCAGCCTAGAACAGAGCTAGCTTTCCTGATTACCTTACCATCTTCTTTGAATCACCATCTCTGATGAGCTGATTAAAGCAAAGAATGTTGTGCTTGCAACCAAAGACCGGTAGAAGGTCTCCAGCATCTTGGTACAAACGTTGAAAGATCTGAGTTTCATCAAGTCTGCTCATACCCTTCTTGTGCAGTTGGTTCTTCAAACACGTGTGCTGTTGTGGTGAAGATATTTATAATCACTGACCACTAATCTTCCTGTTATAGCCCACAACCAACTCCTTGGTCTTGAACACGTTGAAGAGCAGTTTGTTGTTTTCACACCACTGCACAATTCTGTTCTCCAGCATCCTTTACTTCACCTCCTGCCCATCCTTAACACATCCTACCACTGCAGAGTCATCAGAAAACTTCTGAATTACAGCTGGTACTACCATGAGAGCCGCTGTTAAAAAAACCCATTAATACACACCATCTGATTGATGAACAATGATGTGGTGTAACAAAATATCTTCTAAAATAATAAACCAAATAAATAAACAACAACAACAAAAAATAACACCTGTCTAATCACTAATGAGTAAAATTGCGTTCTCAGTGACGAATATGAACCAACAACCAACATGTATTGGACTATTATTTAATTCATGGAATGAATAAACATTAGTTAAAGCATGTGTATTTGACTAACATTTTAAAAAAGGTATGACAGTGTATTAATGCTTATGTTTGTGGTTTGTGTTTGGAATATTGTTAATGTAATTGTTATATTATACATATTATTTTACATAAATATGAAAGTGACCAGTGTCCAGACTGAAAAAAGCAAATATTTTCAAACAGGATTTTAAGAAGCATGCTTTCCATACTACACTATCATGACCTTTTTGATGTGTCAGGTTAGATGGCCATTTCAGCACAGGGAGGAAAAAAGATTTAGACTTTCTGTGACTTCCGGTATGCAATAATGACCATGTTAGGGAAATAGTTAAGTATTTATAATGTGTACTAATAAGAATACAGTTAAAAAATCTTGCTTTTAAATAATTTACCCCTGTCAGTAGTGTGTCACAAATCCTGATCTCAAATAAAAACAGGCTCGAAGCTTGTTTTGATGTGATCCTTTTCTACAACACAAACTGAAAGAATATCCACATGAATGTGAGAAAAGTAAGTCTGGTGTGGAGGAAGTTGTTGATGAATGTATAGCACTCCTATTTTGCAGGAACAAAGGGAGATGACTGTGTGCGAGTGGAGAAATGCTGCTGATATAATAGCACAGATGTCTGTGATGGGTCGTACTATCTGTAAGACTGACAGTAAAAATAACTCAGATGTGCATCAGAGATGGCATACTGCACAATACAGTGGCTGCTGTTATTATTACACTCCCTATAACATCTTGTCAAAAAAAAAAAGAAGTCATATGCAAATAGTAGTGAACTACTGGACCAAGACTTTTTTACTAAGCATATAATTAGCTCGCTTGGAAACGATGACGAATGCGAAATGACAATTATATCATATAGATCTTATTTAATTTCAACACCACCCTGTCACTTTCACTTCCTCAAGCAAAAACACACATCTTTACATGCCTAAAACGTTTTGCTGTTTTGCCCAGGGCACACACAGAATGCTTCATCACCAGTGAGGTTATCAGGAGAGGATTCATACTTGTCCCTAGCATGGGTTCTAGACTCGTTATTAATGCACATAATTTGCTCGGCAAAGTTTTGGAGATAAATTACATTATTTGCCATTTCCAGCCTAGTTAAATTGCAAGCATATAAGCATAGGCTCAGAGTTTGTGCTTCTTTCATGGACTAGCTAATGATTTGATGATCTGTCCACTGCTGAACACTCTAGATGTTCAGATACCTTCGTTCTGCTCTTAGCTGCTCTGAGGCTACAGAATGATGAGCTGGCTGAGTTTGCTCAGACTGTTTCACTGGTCAGCCTGGCTTACAATTAAGAGAGGAAATGACTGCCTGGTGTCATGATGGACAGTGTTCCCAGTGGTCCTTCAGTAAAAAAAAAAAATCTCTAACCTGGTTTCTCTGACCCAGTTCTGTCAGCGCTGTCGCACGTGTGTGTTGTGATTCCTGTTTACCTACTCCTGACACATACTCATCACAACACATTTAACACGGGCAAAGAGGCTTGTGCAGTACTGTAAACCATGTCTCATCTCTGTGCCACTGGGCTTTCATGGTGAAGCAGGCTTTTATTATCTGCTCAAATCTCAGTAATGGCCAGATAATTGACTTTTTTAAGTTCTCTAACCAACCGAGAGATTTTTTTTTTTTTGCTTGACTAATCCACTGTTACTAACACCCTGAAGCAGAACAATGCCATCTTAGATATAGTCCTTTCACAAATGACTTGTATAAGGTAGAAGCTGGTTTTTACAATAACCACTGGGTGCGTTCATGTTCTTTAGTGTATTGTGATGGGGAAAAAAAAAACAAAAAAACAAGACCACAAATCATGCATCATTCTGTTGTGACAAATGTGTGTAGCTGGCAGTTTGAGTGAGTGCAAAAGGGGCAAGTGTTTAACAGCAGGCCATCAGAAACACGACCCACACATTAGTCTCTCTGCATGTACCAGCGCACCACGGACTGCATTGTGTTACTTGGAGCCTGCATGGCGATAGCAAGACTGCTGTCAGAGGAAAACATGGCTTATTTTATTATATACTGTGCTGCAAGTAGCAGGTATCAGACAAAGAGCAAACACAGCAGTGATACATTTTCGACATAGAACTACCCTGGTTAATTTTTATATAGGAGCAACTGGTTGTGCATTTGTTGTGAATCAGTAAAGGCTGGAAACAAGTCAGCTTTAAGCTTGCATGGCACAGAACAAGAGCTCAATCTGAAGTGAAGTCCTGCAGTCAAATGAAAAGCATACGTCTGAGCTGTGGGCGTGAAGTGAGCAATAATGACTCTTCAATAAAGCTATACAGCTGTGAAGGTTCTAATGCATATCTGCGTCCGTTATGGTACTAAAAATAAAACTCTTAAGAATGTCTCTGCTCAACTTTTCACCTGCCTTTAGGGCAATGTGTAGCAGCGGAATCAGGAGACTACTACATTAGACACTGATTGCCGCCATTTTTAAGTTTTAAGTGCAGCTATTCCAAGTGAGATTTTATCCGTGAAGTGCGCAAGATTTTCAAAGTGCTAATGTACATACAGTTGTTCCCATAACTCACTAAAGTAGAAAAACCGAGGTACATCAATTATTGGCTTTCTATGAAGTCTATAGGGATGATCGCAGAATTCCAGGAGGCAGACAAGTGTCTCAGAAAGGAAGCTGTGCTATAAACTCATGGTTGAATACATTTCCTGATTATGATCATATTACATTACATAGTGATTAAACATATAGTTGATATGCAGTAGCACTGAATTCTTTAGCTGAGGTTTATTCAGTAGTACAACAAAAACAATTACAAAATATTGATTTAGTTACCTTCCTTTACAGACACATACTTAACATACTGAATCTGCACTAACAAAACTGCTAGAAACCGGCTTGAAAAGCTATCCCAGTGTACACAAGATTAGTCTGAAAATCAATAGCAAGGCCTTCAGTGGTTTACACTGCCTAATGAAGCTTTAATGGACTAAGTGTGGCATTACTATTAAATATTTACAGTAATTTAAACCCTGTGGTTGGCAGAAAACTTTAGTCAATGCTGCCAAACAAAACAACAGTGTAAAAGAAGAAAGAAGGGTAATTAGGGAAGCCTGTCGCAGACTATGTTTATTAATGTCTGTAAATCTGAAACTTGGATTGTTTGGGGTGTTTTTGTTTCCAGCAGGGATATCTCCTGTGAATAACTAAAAAAAACCTTTAATTAAATGCTGTTTTTATAAACATTCGATTGTGTCAGAAAGCTTTGACCAAAAAATAACAAAAGATTAATCGGCTATTCCCTGTTAAGCCACTCATTATCATATAGGAAATGTTGTGTGAGTTAAACAGGAAATAACTAAATGTCTAAACATGTGTTGGGGTAGATAACATTGAGAAAAACAAACAATGGAGGCATTATATAAACTGATTTATTATTTCTTTTAAGACTTTTTTAACTTTTTCATTTTTTGAGAACTTTGTTTTTGACTCACGTAGCACATTTCCCTTTGAATATTCCTTTGGGATGAATAAAGTATCTATCTATCTATCTATCTATCTATCTATCTATCTATCTATCTATCTATCTATCTATCTATCTATCTATCTATCTATCGATCTATCGATCTATCTATCTATCTATCTATCTATCTATCTATCTATCATTAATGATTTTTTGCTGTGTTGGAGATTCCATATCTGATAGCCCTGCAGGACTGAATATTATTGCAGCAATGAGTATACTGAATCAGCACAGTCATTTCCAGTCAAGTGCCACTAGTTAGCTAATTCTAAAAATAGTCTGTGTCACTGGATAGGCAGGTAGAGTGAGAGAAGAACAGGAAAGAAGCGACTTCTGTATTGTGTTCATGTCTTTTGTGAGACATGAAAGGAGTTCCACAGGCCAATAAGAGAATAAGCTGCTGCTAAGAATGTCACACATGTTTCATATACACTAAAACGAAATGATATGCTTAACAAGAAAGCTGGTGTGCCTGAAGGACAGTCAATCAGGACATATATTGTACTAATCCCTCAGTGTGTACGCTCAATTTAGCAAACAATTTGCAAAATGGCTAAAAAATGCCTGAGATAATATGCGTCCAGTGTGAGAAACAGAAGACACTCTTGTTCCACTCCCATAGTGCCTACTGTCACTTTACCAAATGAATTGCAAAATGGCCAAAAAGCCTGATTCAACATTCATCACAGCAATAACCAGCCAGCCGCTGCTGAGCTTTCAGGAAATTCACCTGAACCTTCTGGCAAACATAAGTCCCATTACAAAAACTGCAGCAATGTTTGCTGGTATAAATGAACAAAGTTGGGCACACACACACACACACACACAAAGTAAAGAACATAGTCTGTCACATATGAGTAATGTAGAGAAAGGGGTTTTTCCTCCTAAAATTGCTACTCTTCCTGGAGGACTAGAATAAACCATTTATGCTCTGTCACTTTTATTCAAGGCATTTCTATAGGCTTATCTTACAAACATTCTGTGTGGACGAGGGAGACAAAAACAAAATGGAGAGAAAATAAAAACAAGGGAGACGGAGAGTCGGAAATAGGGTCAGCCACTTAGTATATTATTAATCTCAAACCTATTTCTTTTCTGTTCCTGCCCTTGTGTACCCGAGTAACAAGCCAGATTTTTAAAAGATCTCTGTAACTGCAGGCTATGAAAGATGCAAGACACACAAGCCTCTCTCTGTAGTGCTCTCTCTCTCTCTCTCTCTCCCTCTCTCTCAAATACCAGTCACAGTTAAACTGGTAAAACTGGAATGAAGAAGAGTAGTCTTGTTCAACTATAGTGCTTCTTTACAGCATACCTAGGTCAGATAAGAAGTCTTTCGTTCCAGAAGTGCATTAATACTTAATCCTTCCTCCTTTATCATTGGTGCCAGACTGTTTATTTCTACAGAAAAAAAGGCTGCAAGATTAAATGTTCTAGCATATAATGGAGAACAGATGAATGCACACACGGTAAGCTTGGACAAATTGGTTCAACGGACCTGAGCACACAAAAAAAAAAAAAAACATACATGGGAAAGCACTAAAGACATTTGGACAAAGATAGCTCCTGTCCTGCTGGTCTAGTTAATTTAGTTCTTTAAAAGCAGCATCTATTCATTTACTGTAATTACTTACTAGTCCATTATACAGTCCGCCTACTTGGAAGAAATAAGAAAAATGACAAAATGTCCTACAGATAGTGAAGAAATAAGCCTAGATTTATTTAGCTAGTACAGTGGCTTTCAAAGCCGTAAGGAAATTTACATGAGGGATGAACTTCCTGTACTTCAGTTGTCTGAATTTCTTAATTTTAATGAGTAACACACAATGATTCTTCTTTTTATTGGTGTCTGTTTGCAGAAATGTTTGATGCTTGTGCTTCATCACCAGCCAACAGGAACTTGTATAACAGATCATGTTTTATTGATTTTGACACTCCAGCACACTGAAATGTAGTGATTCTGTACTGCTGCAAGATGTCCACTCATGTCATCTTTAAGACACTGTGTTAGATGCTGATTAATGAAATTTACTCCAATTTAAGTGAAGCATCCTCAGTAAAGACCGTTTATCCTGAGAGCTGTACATGCAAAATATTATACTCAAGAGGTGGAATGTTTTCAATCATATAGCTATAAGATTGCTTAGATCAAATTTTGCCCTGTAGCAAAGTAATTTTCCGGTAAACATTAGTAAATTGCTACCTTTTGTACTTGTTTTCTGTTTTCATGATCATAAATGAACACTCCTGCACTAATGCTGGAGGACCAGTACAAGAGAGAAATCAGTTTGGTCCAAACATGCAATTAAAAAGCATCCTTGTCTTTGTGTATGTTCAGAATGTATGCCAGCCCACTTGAGTATAAATTACAGGAGCTTCTAACCCTTGCTGCACATTAAGTAAAGGATGACTATACACTGAAATGTGTGGTATAGATGGTTAGCCAAAAATTTAAGAGAACATATGTACAGTTTCCATGAAAATATTTTGTTTCTTTTTTGCCTACACTAAATTTAATTTCAGATATGTAAATACCTAATTTGCTAGTCTGAATTATTTATTCATTTTATTCCAAGGCTTTAAAAATGCACAAACAAATCATGGAAATCTTGGAAGCAGTATTTTAAGCAAACATTTTTTTTTCAGTGTTGCTAATTAGGTTAGGGAACAAAACCAAGAAAAATCTTCCTAGAACCCATCAAAAAACATTTGTTTTTGCTAGTAATGCAATCAGCAAATATCTTACATTGTATTAGGAATTAGGATGGTGAATCATCCAGTTTGATTGTCCAATCAGCCAATCATGTTGCAGCAGCACACTGAACAAATTCAAGCAGATACCGGCCAGGAGCTTCAAGTAACGTCCGCATCAAACATCAGAATGGGGAAAATGTAATCACAGAGACTTTAACCGTGGTGCTACAATCTGGTGCGACTTCCATTCTGCTTGAAGAAATGTCTTGTTGATGAGAGAGGTCAGAGCAGAATTGCCAGACTGGTTTGAGCTGGTTCAAGCTGTCTCCAATAACTAGAGTAACCACTCCTAACAATTGTGGTGAGCAGAAAAGCATCTGAGAATGCACGACATGTCAAACCTTCAGGAGGATGAGTCACAAAAGCAGAGGATCACACTGAGTTCCACTCTGGGCAGCCAAAACCAGGAATCAGAGGCTACAGTTGGCACAAGCTCACCAAAACTAACCAGCTGAAGACTGGGAAAATGTATTTTTCAATCTTCAACTGTCCAATTTTGGTTGCATGTATCAGTAAGTGTTTACGGTTCTTGATAAAGTGGTCAGTGAGAGTATCTGGTGATCAGTGGGACTGCTGAAAAGTTGTTTTTAAAAATCAAAATTGTGTATTGGCTCAATAGAGTATGAATATTTGAGTCTTGTTATGCCTCCCTGGCATGCTAAGCAACAATAACTACACTCTATGACTAATACACACATCTGGTTCACTGTGTTGTTCTTTAGTCTTTTTATTTCTCTTGTTTAGTATTGATTTTTGTTTTATTTATCCCTCTGGATTTCTGTATTAGCCATTACACGTAACCCATGGTTACGGTGTATTTTTATTTTTTTTTCACAGTTCTGTATCCCATTATCATAAAAATGCAAAAATAGAATGCTATGATCTTAAACCATATACCTTTTGGCCATTATCAGAATAATAGGGCCTTTTTTTGTCTAACAATACCCTACTTTACTGCCTTCATTTTGAAAGAAAATATCAACAGCCTCCAGATAATAAATGTTATAACAAGAATTGAGTCTGCATTTAAATCTACTCCATTATAAAAGGATTCAGAGCTGCAAAAACGACATGCCTTTGGATTCCCCTAAAAGTATCATGCGGACCGTAATTGACGTCGTAATCACAGTGTTTGGTCTGATTTAGCAGCTGAATACACCAAAGTCAGCTTGAGTCACACTAAAGTCACCATGGAAACAGCAGCATCCTGCTCTACGCATATCTTCAGAAAATTTAAGTCTGGTTTGCCAACGCTTTTATGACTAAACACCGCATGACTGCCATGACAACAGCTTATTATGGAATTCTCCTCATGTTCGGTGAGAAACAGTTGGAAGTACCTGAGAGGCTTATTATGCATCTTTAAACGTGTCTCTCTGTGTTAGCCTGGTAAAAAAAAAAAAAAAAAAAGTGAAGGGTGTTTGAAGGCCATGGAAATGTGTATGCATGTGCGATTGTGTCCTACCTGTCCAGAGATATGCAGCACAGGTGCAGTATGGAGGCAGTGGTGAGTAGCACATCCAGCGAGGTGCGCACCAGGCAGAACGTCTCGCCATAGATCCAGTTCTGATGGATTAGCTCGATGGCCCCAAATGGCATCACTAGCACTGATACCAGCAGGTCAGCAAAGGCCAGTGACACTATAAAGTAATTGGTCTTAATTTTCCTAGAAAGAAACAAATATTAGCCCTTTTAGATTAGATCTTTTGCTGAAAAAAAACCCCAGTTCTATTCTTGGTCCTACTGAACATATAAAAAACAACAACAACAACAGTGTAAAAGAAGAATGAAAATGGTCACTGGCTCTTTAATTACTTAATCATCTAATGGAATTGATCAACAGGAAAGAGAAGAAACATAATGATATGGATATGTTAAACTGCCCTGTGATACTGCAAGTGCAGCAGTTTGAAAAATTGTCAGAGGAACCATGTTGACCTTCACCCTCACAAGTTGGCAGCTGTAGCATAAAGGTGGCTACTGCTTAGGAAGTGGTAACCAAATTGGGGAGAAAATTATTTGAGTATGTATAATAATGGAAGTCAGTGGTAAGGTGCTGTGCAGGAAAACCTCAGTCCCCTGATCGCAAGGGGTGCACTAGAGACTGACGCTAGTGGCTGCAGACTTTAGCCTCCTTGTTAGTGCATCTGCCTCCCGACATTGGACCCGGGGGGGGGGGCTCATGCAGAATTATATGGGACCTACTATACCTCATATCTTAAATTCACACACTAACTTAGTCCACCAAAATCTAAGGGAGAAGAAAGGTGGAATATTTTACTCAGCTAATTTCCCTTTCAAAAAGAAACACAGCACTAATAAAAAGTCATTCGTCAGCAGGTATTCTTCATTTAATAATACAAAGACATCTAATAATGGATGTAAAACATAAAAAGCAACTATATTAAGTAATACAAAAGTTAATAGACAAAAGTTAGTAAGAGGGCGCTTCTTTTATAAAAGGAATTTCATATCCTCCTTCAAGGCACTTTATATGTAAATAAATGAGGTATGAGCTGCATAATATTAAGGTGTATGTGTGTGTGTGTGTGTGTGTGTGTGTGTGTGTGTGTGTGCGCGATAATCCTTGTATAGAATATCATAGTCTCTTCCGTAGAGCTTGAGAAAGACCAGACCCTGTGGCACTCCATTAATAACTATTAAAACTCAGGGCTGAGGGGGTGGGCTGTGAGAGCTGCAGAAAAAGCTATGCTATATATAGCCTACTGAGAACCTCTAAACAAATTCAAATCACTCTGTCGTGTGTTCAGATGCATGGCATTAAAAATGCACTACCAGCTGCCTGCTAACAATATACATCTGTGCAAGAATGAAGACATGAAGTGTACTGACAGTTTTCATTTACCATAGCACATCTGAGGTCTATTTGACATCAGATAATTATACCATCAGATTATATGTCAGTGTTTACAGAGGCCTATTATTAAAAGCCCCATTGTTAAAGCATAATGATGCCAGATGGCTTTTATAGCACTAACAGCAATGCAGCTGGATCAAACAATTTTTAGAGTCTGACTACTGTCTCTGTGATATACCTACTGCTTGGACCACTGTCACATAATGTCATTTGTCCCCTTCAAGCCTAGTACAGAGGATGTACAAAGTCTACAACATCCCTGCAAACCATGGCTTGAGCTGTGAGATGAAAACAAGAATATGTAAAGAAAATCAGACCATCTATATTTTGGATTAATCATTTAAACATGAATTGTGATTGGTTAATTCAGTCACACACATCAACTTCGAGGACAAAATTAGCTTATATTAGGCACTTGCTGCCTAATATATCCCACCCACTAACAGGTGCCATGATGAGGAGATAATCAGTGTTATTCACTTTATCTCTCAGTGCTCATAATGTTATGCCTGATCGGTGTGTCAACTATGCTTAATGGACTTATATATATATATTTATTTACAATCTATTAAAGTGGAATATTAGTTGAATTTGCCTGTTTACATGCTAAGCGCAATATATCAAAATAACAGTTCTCCGCTTTGCTCGCTGTGTCCACCTGGGCTTCCTTTCGGTTATTTGGTTCTACTCGCTACACCACTGAGACTATTTCAGGTTATCAAAAGCTAATAATGCCATAATTACCTCAAATTAAATCAGGTGCGTTATAGCAATGCAAACACTATATTTAACTCTGCGGTGGCTCTTAGGGACTGAAGATGGGTACTTTCAGCTGGTTCATTAGCTGATAATGAGCCCAATTTGAAAGCTAACAAAAGATTTGTAAGTGATGCGTGATCTAAAAACGACCTGAATCACTTCAAGGAGGCAGGGTTGCTGTAAAAGGAAGAGTTTTCACATGCTTCCTGGGATTAATATACGGGGTTTTTTTCCATTTAAAATACTTCTCAATGACACCTTTTAACCCATATTTAGTCTGTTATTTTATAAATAGTCGATAGATACATTGTTTTTATTGATATATTTATGCACATAGAATTGGGAAGATGCTGAAAGGTAAATGAAAGACTCTTTAAGGCACAGAAACGTAACATACAATGTGGCATAATGGGGAAGTATTTGAGAAGCAGAGTGGAATGTGCTAGCGCTTTGACTTGGTTTCAACAGACATGACATGTAAGGCTAATTTTTGACTGGAAAGCTCTTTAAAAAGCCTCTAACATTTACTTCAAAGAGCTGACTACTGAGAATGATAGCTTCCCAAGTTTTAGCCTCTGGCTAAGAGTTTAGGTTCATCTGGCAAGGAAAGGAGGTTGCATTATAATACATGTGTGGATTGTGATGGTGACTGGAAATCACACAAGCACACACCACACAGTGTTGAGACTTCTGACATAATGCCATTATGAGACGTTATACACTTTATTAGTTCCACCTGTGGCTCAAGTGGTTAAGGCTCTGGGTCATTGACCGGAAGATCACTGGTTGACCAAGTTGCCAATGTTGGGCCCTTAACCCTCTCTGCTCCAGGGGTGCTGTAGTATGGCTGACCCTGTGCTCTGACCCCAACCCCCAAGGATGGGATATGTGAAGAAAGAATTTCACTGTGCTATAATGTATATGTGACAAATAAAGGCTATTTCTTTTTTTCTGTACACTTGCACAATAATGCAGTTATCTAATCAGCCAATCATGTGGCAGCAGTGAAATGCATACATTCACACAGACACAGGTCAAGAGATTCAGTTAATGTTCACATCAAATATGAGAATAATGTGAGCTGTTATTTTTACATGTGGCATGGATGTCAGTACCAGATGTGCTGGTCTGAGTATTTCAGAAACTGCTTATCTCCTGGGATTTACAACAGTCTCTAGAGTCTCTAGAGTTTACAAAGAGCAAAGGCTTTAGCTGTTGATTATGTGCTCAAAAATATGTCTAACCCTGTAAGTGTCCAGTCAAGCAGACGTTTTCATTCGAGCAAAAAATTGTCACCGCAAAAACCCACAAAGCCCACTTGGGTCTAGTGGACACTCCATGACAGAAATCACAGAAGCATTGTCAATCTGTCTGACAATAATAAAGGAAAGAGCTGCTGGTCATGTGACTTTGACAGAACGGAGTCTGAGTAATTGATGCCGTTGTTTTATCCATCATTTATATAAAAACAAGAGATTAAAGTTAGGAATGTGACAGTGAGTTTTTTTTTGTTTGTCATTTTTCTCCTTTTCATAAGAAAACAAAGCTATTAAAACCAACATTTGTAGGTTTTCTGTGTGGATGTTTGAAAACTCTGACATTACAGCATCCTGTGCATACCTATTGTGTGTGTGTGTGTGTTTGTGTGCATGTTCATGTGGGTGTGTGTATTTGTTATGTATACACTATGACTATCCTGACTGCTTTATCATGACTGCTGACCATTTGCTAGTTTGTGATCTGTAATTTCTTATTTTCTAACATGTTTGCAATTTGTTATATAAGTGAATTTGACGTACGCTGTACTGCTCCTGAATCCACTGCTCCAGTGGTACAAAACATACTGCAAACGGAGGATTTTGGGTAAGAATCGTGTTGCCTTTGTATTCAAGGGTAACCTTAAGCAGTAGTTCACCTTGTCTAACACTCAATACGCATGCTCGTCATGTTTGACAGAACAGTTTATGACATGCTATCACTGGGCTGACGTGCTCATGTGAGCATTTTCAAATTGTTTTGACGTTTTCATTTGGATGGAGATCCTTTCACAAATGCTCTTCATGTGGACAGAAAATATATATTTTTTAAAAATATTTATATGGACAAAACTTCAGTCACTGCTGTGGGAGGGGGAGAGGGAGAAAATGCTGCAGAACTGTAAAATCTAGGCTTCTTTAAGAGGCAATTAGCTGATACAAACACTGATATGACTAAATAAATAAAAACTCTTTTAGAATCTGAAATCGATTCTGGGCCTAATCAGATCTGATTTCATGTCATTCCTATGAATAATTTCTATTCCTATGTAGGGATTTTGTTAGGGCAAAGCAAGGTACATAAATAAAAAAGGTGATGCTTTTGGTAAGGTTAATAGATGAGAGAGTGAGAAAGTGCAAGACGGATAAGGTGGAGTTATAAGAGGAGGGACTCTGACCTGAGCTGCCGATCCTTGCAGACGGCCACCATGACCAGGAGGTTTCCCAGGACGCTCATAAGCATGACCAGCGACAGGAAGCTGATGAGAGCAATTCTCTTCGCCATGCCGTTGCTGTGGCAACATAGAGATGATAAGAACTTATTTGACAGCAATCAATAGCATGACACTCACTAATGTCTGATTAGAAACAGTTTTTAATGATCTTATTGACATTTCATGGTCCAACGAGGAAACTGCTAGGTTGTATTGTTTGTATAAAACCTGCAGGCACACTGATCAGCTTGTTTGGACCGCATATGGCTGGATCTGATAAATTGACCTGATAAAAGAATTTTGACACAAGCAGAAACCTTGATGTAAGCACTGGCCAGAAATATACGCATAAAAAGCAGCACGTGTGAATGCACTGCAGACGAGAAGCCATCTTTCAGAGATAATGAGGATGCAGCTTAAGTATTCTGACACACATCTGACGAACAATGAAAAATCGGACCTTGAAGAAAGAAAACAGGAAGCCAGCTCAACACCATACTGCACTTACACCCTGATCCTGATAAATCTTGGGAAAGTAAGCAGCAATTCACCACAATTTGAACCTGTTACAGTAACTGATCATTTTCCTATTATGCTGAGCTTCAAGGTGAAAAGCCCAATTAAAACTTTAAAGCTGCTGGATGTAAAATGTTGGTAGGAAAATGTCACTACATGCTAATTGAACACTTTTTTATCATTCCGTGATGCTCTCCACTGCACATATTAATCTAAAAAGTGCCAAATCAACAGCTTTAGAGACATTTCAAACCAATATGTTTAAGTCACTGGGTAAAGTCAACTGATAAAGTGTTTACTACGGCAGTATGCAGTTTGGGATGCAGCCTGGGAGTGGTGCAAAAGGTTCTCAACTTTATGCAAATGAGATCAAGAGGTGGCCGAATAGATGAGTCATTAACCTATTCATTGGCCAGCCTGTCAAACACATCAAAACAGAATGCCAGCTAATATGCAAAGCAATGAAACCCTGGAGAGTTTACTTGTGCGATATGAGCAAAGATAAACTGACTGACCATCATTTCACATTCCTTCCAAATTATGCTGCAAATCAAATGCCTTAGCTGTTAAAAGATAAAACTCCACCACACCTGTACCCATCTTCATTTTTTAACTAAATTATTATGCCTCGTTTTCTCACAAACTCTTTCCATACTCTCCTGATTGATTGCAGCTCCTATCACTGTATAGTTGCCTCATGTTGGTCTGTGATTTGATGATGCTTGATGTATCTGACCTGGAGACCTTTCCATGTTTTTTTCTAACACTGTAGCTTTACGTAAACAGAATCATTTCTTTCTCGTGCCATCCCTGAGTCTGACCGTGACTGTGAGGATGGAGGTGGTGTCGGGAAGAACACACTCCTTTGCGTGGCAGACACAGTCATGTATGTGTGACAGCTAAAACCTTTGACCCCTGGTGTGCTCTGGAGCTGATGGTGTTATCAGCACACAGCAGCTTAATCAAAGCTTTAAGTGAGCTGCCCTCGGGTCAGCTAGTACACCAGATCCATTGTTGATGGGGCACGAAGCAGCTCAGCACTGTGCAGTAGGCGGAAAACAAATTTCTCATTTTAATCATTTAGTGGCCTTTGTGCCAATCACATTAGAGTCACTGCAACAGCAACAGGCTAGATACTAAAAGTGTACAGGGGATATTTTGCACAAAGCGAGGTCTATGATTTGCCATAAATCATCAACATGTATTAAAATATGAATAATTCCGAGGTCAGGTTAAACAGAACGACAGTTTGATTTGATAAATAATTGTCAAAATTGTATGCTGTTTTTAAAGGATAAGTGTTCAGTGTCTCTAATAGAGAAGACCAAAGGTTTTAAAGCACTACGTAGTTCTTTCATATATTATTATACATTACTAGAGCAACGAGTGCTAATTTTCACAGTTACTCAATATGGACAGCATATTAAATATTCATATAAAAATAAACAAATTACATAAAGATTAAATGGGCTGTAAGTATTCTGTTTTTGGCACAAGCAAGTCTCAGAGCTGCAGATGCTTTTCACTCAAACTTCATTTAGATTAATAGAGCCTGTAACATGATGTCAGTTCATTAGGACTGTAGTGAAAGCTATGGCTAACTGAGAATAAACTGAGCCTGATATTCTAGACTTGGCTACTACATATACAGCATGCACAGTTCAGGCATGACTTAGTGATCACTGAAGCTCAATCAGCCTGATGATCAGCCTTAAAGAGATGAACTGATTAATTTTAAAATATTCTAATGTATGAACCTGGAGTGGTTTAGCACCCACATAAATTGAAAAGCAAGCAAAATGCATGAATGGATCAAGTTTGTGTTAATATTGACTAGATGGCATGATGCAGATAAAGTGAAAAAGTAATTGAAATAAAATGAAAAGTTTATAATAATAATTCATCCCCTCCTGCACCCCCACTGGCGTGTCACAGATCTTCGTAGAGAAACTAGAGATCAGACTAATAAGCTGACACTGCACTCTTAGACTCTTATAAACGTGAGTGAAAACTTGACCTTAATTGCACAGAAATCATTGTATTGTCTGTCTGGTTGCAATCACGTTATTAAAATGAGGTCATTTATCATCTGTTCTTCTCTTTTAACAGCCTACCCAAGAGGAACAAATGCGCTGATTAGGGTGCGAAGGGTTTTATTTGCAATTACAACCGATCAATGAATAATTTATCTTTATACATGCGTCCGTTTATTCATGTGTCCTTGTTGATAAGTGGGTTGATAAGTGTAGAACAAATTAAATATATATTTAATTTTGATCAACCATGTCATTAATGAACTGGTCATGTGGAGATGTCTATAAAATATGTATTCAAATGTTTTATTCACTCATTTATTATTTAAACACCAAATGAATAGTGCCTTTAAAATGACTCCCTAAAGAAGGGGTATCAAACATAAATCCCGTCTGGGCCACATCAGCATTTTGGTGAACTCTTAAAGGGCCATAATGTAATGTCTATTGCATAATATCTATTCATTTTTTTCTTTTTTTTTTTCCAAATATGTAATCTATTTTATTGATTAACAGCATTAACCTTGGCTCTGAAATTAGAACAGGACATTACGAGGAATAAGAAGGGCTAACAGAATTTATAGTTACAGGACTTGGTGATAACATCTCAAAAGTGCTATAAAGATTAAAAGATTAAAGTTTTAAAGATTAGGTTACATTCCACATCAACTGATTTTTTCAACATTTACATTTACACTGATCAGACATAACATTATGACCACTGAGAGGTGAAGTGAATAACACTGATTATCTCCTCATCATGGCACATGTTAGTGGGTGGGATATATTAGACAGTGAGTGAACATTTTGACTGGATCAGAGCATCTCCAAAACTGCAGCTCTTGTGGGGTGTTCCCAGTCTGCAGTGGTCAGTATCTATCAAAAGTGGTCCAAGGAAGGAACAGTGGTGAACCGTCGAAAGGGTCATGGACCGCCAAGGCTCACTGATGCACGTGTGGTCCGATCCAACAGACGAGCTACTGTTGCTCAAATTGCTGAAGAAGTTTTTGCTGGTTCTGATAGAAAGGTTTCAGAATACACAGTGCATGATGGGTCAGGGCTGTTTTGGAAGCAAAAAGGGGACCAACACAATTAATTTTTAATTGTTGTACTGTGTAAAGTTGCTCTGAGACAATGTCCACTGTTAAAAGCAGTATACAAATAAAATGGAACTGAATTATCAATGGTAGTTGACTAGCTCAGGGTCAAAGTCTCAGTTCTAAAAAGCCTGGTAGGGCGTACAGTATGTAAATAAAACATGGCACAAGTACCAACTCAAATGCTTGGCAAAGAGGTTGGTGTTTAATCTTCAAGGCAACCAGTGACTGGACAGTGATGAGCCTTGATGCATGTCTTCCTTGTACCCAGTGCTAGATGCTCAGAGGGTGCAGAGAAGGATGTAATAAGATTTTTAATGTAAGTGGATACTTATAACTTAAGTTCTTATAACTATTAAATTGTTTAATTATCAAGTAGGAGATACATATATATATAATGTCAACTTAGACCTACTGTGTTCTGTGAGGGGTAAGGAATATTAATGTACAAGTTAGTGCTCAAACTCTGAAAGCTGTACCACTTCTGATATTATGAAACTGTGACTTTCAGTTGTACCTAATCAGGTTGCCATATTTTGTGCTTTAGATTGAATTTCCTTTTGGCAATATGACTTGAATCTTTCAAACCCAATAAGAATCTCAGTGGGAAACAGATAAAGCCATAAAAGCTCATATTTGTAGAGTGGTATGAAGTGAAAAACTAAAATAAAGTGTTGGGCCATAACCAGCTTCCAAGCCAGCTTCAGTGTGCCTAGGCACAGATCTGAACGGTCTCTGGAAGAGAGGAACACAGCTATTCCAAAAAATTTCCCCTTATTTGATTTTTTAATGATGGTGACGAAAACTTTGCCCTAAAACCTCTCATAGGTGTTTTAAAAGTCTGGTCTGCTGAGTGTGAAAGCCATAGCATATGATTTATTTGAATTAATAATATGAATTATTTAAATAATTTATATCCTCATCAAGACATTCAACCATCATTCCCTGTGTGTGGGGGTGGGGTCTTCCTAAAAGCGTCCACGCCCATCAGGAAAGAAATGTTTCATTACCCGATAATGGTGTTTAGTCAGAAGAACTTTGACGCTTCCCTGGAGCCAAAACATGAGAGAAAAATCCCTCCACAGCACAACAGAGCCACTATGTTTTCCTTTAATTTGACACCTGTCTCTATACCTTTCTACTCAATCAACTTGTACGGTGCATAGCTCTGATATTACATGTATAAATCAGGCTGTGTGTATATCGGAAAGACATTAGTTTCTTTCCATACTGCAGTGTAGCTATTTACTGTACACGCCACAGTTTTGGAGAATAAATCAGGGAAATAAGTCAGGCAAAAGAAAGAATAGACAGGAAGTGGAGCTCACATTCTGAAAAGCAAGGAAATACTTTGACTCGTTCCCACACATCCGAGGCGCTCCGTAATCTCCAGTTTCATTTGCATATGAACACTCGGCTGCCTCAAGGAAACAAAATGTCCATCAACTGACTTGTATTTTTCTAGTCTCATGCAACTCACACAATCATAAATCCATTTCCTGACAATTATCATCCACACTTTTGCCTGATCCCGGTACACAGATTGATGGCAATTAATTTGGAAATATGATAATAACTTGCACCTGGGGATGATCAGTTGTTTGCACATGCGGAATTCACAGACACATTTCTGTCCCAGGAAATAAACAGGTCTTTAACGCTAAAATCTCTGCAGGGCTTCAGTGGATGACTAGCATGGATTTAAATGCATGTTTAAAGGATTCAAAATGGCTGACTGTTTTGCAGGATTAGACTATATCATTAGCATGCTGCTTACACAGTAAATATGCTTGGCTTCCTGAAAATTTGAGCCTTGATGAAATGATTGAAAATGTTTACACGTCTGTGTTGAGATTATTCAGGTAAATCAGTGTAAAGGAGTGTGTATGTGTATGGGCACATGGAATGTAATTAATCCACAGATACTCTGTGTGTGTGTGTGTTTGTGTACAGCACTCAATTACCCTTATCTTCTCTACCATACACACCAATTCCATACCATTTATCTTCTCTATACATTATACTTATCATGTTTATTTGACAAGTGTGGCACTGAGCAGCAGTAGCATGTGATAGCACAGAAAATGCCCGTCAATATGATAATGCATTAATCTATTAAAATAGAGTCAACTTTATCTTTTAGTCTTATCGTTCAGGTATGACAACACTGCTGTATGTGCTTCTGACAGGGAGATAGGACAGAACTTATAACTGTCTCTAGATTCTGATTCTCCAACCCTTCCACAGATGAGCTATCATGGAGTCCCAACAGGTATTTGGAACTCTCATCACAAAGGATTTATTACATGCCTCACATCTCTTCTCCATTACTAGAAAGTGATAAAGCATATTGTGCCACCGCTTTTGAATTCTCGAATCTGAGGATGTGGATTCGTTTTCTGCAACAGCACGGCTCGGAGAATGTTTCCGGCTGTAATGTAAATGATTATGATTAAGTTCATATAAAATATATATATATTCTTGCATATATTAGCCTTTCTATAGGAACAGAACATACCCAGGAAAAAAATGGAACATCACACTGAGCATTATTTTTAGAACAAATCTTTAAGCCCATGTGGCTACCTGAGATGATTCCCCAATTACCCAATTTCTACAACATGCCCTGAGCCAGGACGTACTGAGAGCTGTACTGTCTGGCGCACTTTCATGTTTTTTTGCATCAATTCTTACAGTCACAGCACACACACAAATACACACACACACACACATTTGTCTAAACATCCTTGTAAAGACCTTCCACTGACAATTATAAATGCATCTAATTAATTCTATGCTACATCTAAATCTAACCCTAACCTTGACTTCAGTTCGGAATTTTTCAAGGAAAGCTGTATTAAAAGAAATAATATTATTTATTGTTTTATTGTATATTGTTTCCTAATGGGGCCAGACAGATAATCATTCAGATACTGGTAGGATTGTCGGGACTTTTGGTCTTTGATTGCCACCAAGATATAAATACATAATCAGCTTGTTCATTACTTAAATTTATATTATTACTTACACATAGTCAAGGCAAGAACAAATTCCAGCTGATAAACACACAAGTGACTCAACCACTTCTTCCACTTTTATTCTCTTTCCACTGACCGGCAGCAGTTCAACGTTTATCCACTGTACTGGAATTCACCATCAGCCCTGACACCATGCTACACTACATGATTCATTTCAGTATGTATGAGATATGGATCTGGATGGAGAGGTTTACATTTTGCTGGTGTTCCCATAACATGGCTCAACGTTCTTAATTTTACCTAATATTTAATCAAATTACTTAATTACTTGAATTATTCTCTTGATTAACGTATAAAAACCAGCGATGCCTCAAACTACCTCTAAGCTATTTGTTTTTTTCTCTACAACTCAGCAAACCCTGTCTAAATTATATTTTTGAGAGACAACAAAACAAATCTCTCCTGATAAGCATGAAGTATAACAAGCAGGACAGCATGTGGTTTGGTGTGATATCAAGCGGTGACACTATATGCCACTTTCAATGATGTAAATGGAAATGTAAAGGGAGGGGAAAAAAGCACAATCGAAGACTGAGCGCAGCACTTGGAGGAGCAGTCTGAGATGATAATCATGATCTGAGCCCAGGCTTCCTGTGTTTTATCAATGGGGATTTTGACAGCTTTGTTAGACACACTGGAATAACCATTCACACGGAACCAGGCAGCTGCCTGAACTATTCAACCTCACTGTGCACCCGAGTAGGGACTCGCGCATCACGGGACCTGAATGAACGTCCTGCTTTGCATTGGTTATTGGAATGCATGGCTTTATTTCACATGAATTAGCTACAACACCTGCAACAATGTTCCAAGGCCACAAACAATCACACTGCCAGCTGCAGCGTAACATTATGGAAATTCTTATACGTTAGTCCAAGTTCAGTAAACAGTAAAGGTCACTTCTGTGCCTGTTTGCTGCTATTTATAACTCCATCTAGTTCAATGATGCATGAAAAGTGTCACAATATCCTTATGGTTCATTTGGGTGAGCGGTAATCAGATGAAGCAGGTGCGAAAGTTGATGCCAGGAAAGGACGGCCATGTCTCCTCTGCTGAAAACGAGCCAGTGCTCAAAATCACTCTCTTACATCCATAACAGAGGAAGTTGATTGATTCGTCGTCTCCTTTGACAAAGCAGGTCACCGAGGTGAGGGTCAAGCATCAAAAATGCACAATCATGCACCATTGATAATGAACATGGCTAAAGTAACTTTAAAGCACATGCATGAGAATGATTTCTACATGCGCCGAAGGTACAGCAGACATTTTAAGACACACAGTAATAGTATAATAGCTTTCTAACCTCTCACTGGTATCGACTTCCTCCATCACAGGCATCTGGCCGCTGGAACTCAGATTCATGTACCCATAGAAGAACAGCGTCTCTGTAAAGTAAGGAGTCAGGGACATTAATCTAATACCGATGCAGACTACAGACATAAAGCATCAATGAGACTGCTTCTGAGAAACTATATAAGCTGTAATTAGCTGTTCTATTAATCCTAATTAACTCACATAAATGAGCGCATACTGTATCTGCATTGTCACCTCTGGACAGAGGAAATAATTATATTTTGTAAATGGGGTATGTATTAAATTAACTGGACTGTCGGTATATGAAAGAATAACATTTCTCTTATGCTTGTAAAAACTGCATGTCAGATTAAAAAGACTAAATGGAAAAAGGATGACTAATATTTGGAAAAGGCTAATGGGCTAGCATTAAAGCAGCAACCCAAAAGAGGTCAATCAAAAGAAAAGAGTCTATACAGTATATAATATATTATGTTTGGGGTTTATACAGTATACACCCTGTTTGTATATGCAGTATAAAAGTAAAAAAGAAAAATCATTTTACAGGGGAGAAGCATGGGGTGTAGAGTTTGAAATTATCTGCAGGACTAATTTCATTATAAACTGCACTACAAAAATACCAGAAGCTAATTCAAAGCATATGCGTGAGCTTAATAACTGTACTAAGAAGAATGGGAAAGGAACTTCCATCAACCAAGATCCATTATGTAATGTGTTGAAATTGATCGTTTAAATTGAATGCGCAAATCAATGGACTGAAATCAACTGGCAGGCTGCTATTTTTAAAATGCATATCAGGTTTTCATACCCAAGCCCAGAGGTATGCACTTAGCAGGGGTCCTGTCTGATTCACATTAGCAAAAAGAACACTGCAACTTCTCATACCAAGTGCCTCAAGGTTTTCGTGTTATATTTGCAGCCAGGAGATTTGCAAGTGCAATAAATGTCTTGGTCATCACTGAAACACAGAGATCCACATGGGGAGAAGAGCAAATAGCAAAAGCTCAATTACCCCCTGCCTCCGGTCCTCCCTCCACCCCCTCACATAACAGACAGCGATAGAGAGAGAGAGAGAGAGAGAGAGAGAGAGAGAGAGTGAGTTTCCTGCATGGCTAACCCAGCGGGATGCTCATCATCCTCTACGCAGTCAGGGGAGAGAAATTCTACAAGAGCCCACCAGTGGGGAGCTTTAGACATGGTTGACTTCTCCAGATGGCCCCCAGACACTTTTAATAGTGTATAGAGACAAAACAACATTAGCCACGTCCACATTGTGACTATGTGACGTAGAAAAGTGTTTCCCAATCCTGGTCTTGAATGACTGTATAAGTACATTTGTGTGATTGTGTGAGTTTTACCTGCAAGAGATTTTCCATTTTAGGAAAAAAGATAGTGATAAACAGTTTAATTGTGCAGAACACAAGACAGGAAAGCAAGCTGTTCTACCATTTCAGGTTTGAGGACAGATAGGGAGGGAGTAATAACATTATTAGGTGTGCAGTCAGGAACTGCAGCAAATCGGTTGTCTAATGTCCACATGGCTGACATCTTCATGCACTGTTCTGTTTGCTTTTGGTATATATTTTTGTACGATAAGCCATACTAGAGAGCTCTGATGTTAAAAAGTGCTTGTAAAAAAGGTTGGCAGGGCTGCTAATATAATATACTCAGCATAAGCATCACTGGATATCATGAAAATGTGATATCATGTAGGGTTGATATAATTGTTACGCCTGAGTCTAAGCATCAGGTTAAAAAGCCTTACACGAGGTAGGACTTGAAGTGAGGTGAGCAGGGAAAACATACAAATGCCAGTACCTGAGGCCTGAAGGAGCAAGCAGGACTAAACAAAACTGACTTCTCTGATTAGTATTGGCAAAGTATCTGGAATGACCTTTTAGGTGTACTGGAAGTATGAAAGTATGTCATGAGAGCAAGGAAATCCTAAGAGATTATAAAAAAAAAAACACAAAACAACAATTATTCTCAATTTGACTAATAATTGTTGCTGATGTAATGAGTCAGGAAATCCTAAGAGATTAAAAACACCCCACCAAAACACCGACTAGTCTTTCTACTCTGCTTTTAGAGTGACTACAATAGCTCACTCTACAGGCTCAATTTAATATACATGACTTTTATGAGATCAGAAGTTTCACTTAGTGTTTGGTTCATAGCCCAGTTTCTGCCTTGGTGTTGCAGAAAGCAAAGGGTGTGCATGAACCTTTTAAAAACCTTTCAAAGCCTTTCTAATGATGAACCGCAAAACCATAGTTCTTAAGCGTAGTAGGTGCTACACGATCTAAATGTATTCCTTCTGCATTTAAGGCTTAAATCTTTCACTTTTATCATGTACGTAAAAGCGAACAAACCAAGCAGTAACATGAATTTATTGACTGCAAACATCCATTCTGAGAGCCATCCTGTGTGTGTGTGTGTGTGTATGTGTAGCATTTGCACAATTGTTTTTATGTTTTATTTATAACACAAAGGTAACTGATCTAATTCATGAATAAAGCGAGAGAAAGAGAAATTCTGTTTAATTTCTGAAACCCTCCATCACTTCGAGGGCCTTAAGCCGAAAGGTCAGCAGCTAAGCACTTAAACCTTAAACTTAAACCTTAGATCAGTGGAAGAAAACGTCAATTTCACTAAGCAAGAGTCAGTAGTATCCAGGAGACAGATTGAAAAGTTGGTCGACAAGCATTAGGTAAGGATGAGCTCCATGGTCTGCTGGTGTGGAACTCCACCCTGAAATCATTTGTTTTTCATTAATTAATTCTTTCATATACCATACAAAATCTCCCATCACCCTAGTGCACTTTACATTTCATTTAATTGCAAATCTTGGCTTTAATAATGATCTCAGTGCTTGCTTACTGTTGGCTGGGTGGTATTTAGAGAGAGCCTGTGCTTGTGAATGGCGCGTTTCGCTCCACTCCATCTGCTATGAAGATGAGGGCTGCTGAGTGTGCCACACTAATTTACCACTCCATTAATAATGCAGATCATGAAACATGTTTCACTCAAGAAGGCATCAAGGATTACACTGCTATAGTCCAGCTCATAAGTTCTGAGGCGCAAACCATAACAAGGAACTAATATCCTCAATTAGCAAAGCACTTGGCTTATGGAATTAATGTCACATATGCCTAATGGACAACACAATAATGTTAAGCATTACCCAAAACACCTTTAAAATAAAATATTGTTTGGTTACTGTGCTGAAACATAATGGATTGTGCAGATTTAAAATAAAAAGGCCTTCATGAAAACTGGAATATTGTGCTTCAGCATGTGGTTATATAATATAGCACTGACCTTTGCCAGTAGCAGAAAATAAAGGACAAGCAAAAAAATAAAATAGCATTAAGCATTAAAAAACAAAAAAGACGAATGCACTTGAAATACACTGCAGTACATCGGCCCTCTCTCAGAAAAAGAATAAAATGTAATGATTCATCTGATTATAGAGCACCTGAATGAAGTACTTTTATAGCCAAATGCACAGAGAAAGAATGAAAAATATTCTTAAAATCTCCAGTGCCTCAGTTGTACTTGTTGGCATAGCACAATATAAATCATAAGATTCATCACATATGAATAAGTGGATGAAATGTTTTAGGGAAAACCTGTGAGAAATAAAATATTGCTAAATATATTAGAATTATAGTGGTGTTTGTCCCTTAGCACATATCATCCACTGTTTACATGTAAAACAGAAGAGGAAAACCTTACACATAAGTTTGCCTCTCATGGGCAAAAACTAGCACCCTGATGCAATAGGAAATGCAAACTGTTCCCTATATACACACATATGTAGCTCACACTGAGCTCCTCTGGCAGTCAGATTTCACTCTGAGCCTGTGATCAAGCGAGTGAGCTGTGTGAGGTGTGAATTCGCACCAACAAACCACCACACAAACTCAAGTGGTCTCAACAAATTAGCAGCGACCACGCTTGTGACTTAACGCATGCATCTGTAATTCTCTCGAGGCCACTCGGCTTCTACACGCCCTTTCATGTGCCAAAGTTTACTCCCTTCTTCACTTCCTGTTAGCGTATCTAACGCAATAAAAAATGCCATATTTCTACCTTAATGTCCCCTGTGATTTTACAGCCTCTCATAGTATGTAAGGCTTGGAGCAGAGTCCAAAGACTCACGCAGTCAGATGTGTTTCCTCCTGCATTACTATCCATTGGGTAACCTCTTCCGATCGCTCACACCACTTCAACCAACAGTCTAATCAAATACTGACTCCCTGACTGCACAGAGCTTCAATCATATGCACATAACAACCGGGAAAGAAATAAACAACACAACAGGGAGTTCTCTTGGGTCCTCTTGGCCTGATGAATTATTAATCTTTGACAAAGGTGTGTTATCTTGAAAGCTCGGCACTTCAACGTGTTGCAAATGAAAAGGACTCTGTCCCTGCCGTCAGAAGCCTACCGAGACCGCATCCTGAAATAGAAAAAAATATGATTTTTTTTTTTGTCAGTGCACTCTCTATTAGCTCAGTCACCGGAAAGCTGACACACATGCCCTTGGACAAGCACGAGCCACTAACTGCGCACCCTTAGCTTTATTTTATTTTTTGCTTTGCTATTCAGTTAAACTCATATTCTATTGTTAACTGCTTGTTAAAGTGTATAATATGCCCTAAAGTACTATTGTCTGTATTTCTGAGGAATTCAATTATTTTAATGAAGCGCACTTAAGGCATACTGATAAAGTCACAATAATAAATAAAATAAGACTATATAAAGAATATGATTCTTTAATCATTAATTGTTCCAGATGACACCGTTAGGCACAAAACCAAAGATGAGGACTAATTTATTTCTCCATTAATACTACGAATCATGTCAGACATGAATAATGATGGAACATAATGACTGTCGTGCATAAGGTTATATAGTTATACTTTGGATTTCCTGTTAAAACCATGCCAGATGGAGCTCATTAGGCTTCCAGTGATCATTTTCAAGTTAGAGTCATATTTAATCAAGGCTTTGTGTGATAAGTGTGTTGTTTATTTTAATATTTATTTTTAAGATATGGTGAACCTGTTTTCAGTACTTAACCTTTGTTCATAGCAATATTAAAAAATGTATTTAGTTTTATACTGACATAAAAAAATGCACCTTGTGTTTATGCACTGTTTATGATTCAGAGATGAAGCTTCATTAGACACAATCCATAACAGCTAACTAGTATACACCATAGTTTAAATTCTAGACTAACTGGACTGTGTTATATAGCACACATATAGTTACTATGTCACTTCACAGTATGATGTATGAGTATGATGTAAATGGTGGAGCATGTTACAAAGAAAACAGTACTCTTGACTATGGGAATCTTTACATTAAGCTACACTTTCGTCCTAAAGTGTTTTGATGCGAGTAATATTTCAAATTGTAATCATTTGTTTTGAATCATGCTTATTAGCCGCTGTGTATCGATTTATCCTAGTTACATTTATCACAGAAAACTTTACTTTGTGCTACTTTGGCTAAGATAATTGGTAGTTAGTACTTATTGAATTGAAAATGTCTGAACATGGATTTAGAGGAGTGGTTAATCTACATGATGGATGTTTTCTCTTTTCAAAACACTCATGGCAGGAAGCATGTACATTACACGGTTTCGGGCAGTGGGGAAGCAGTGAAACTCTTTCACTTAGGCTACGCCTACACTAATCTGGATAAATTTGAAAACGGGGTTTTCACCTAAAAACGATCCGCGTCCACGTTTTCAATCATTTCCCAAAGGTTGTTCATCCACACTGAAACGCCTGGAAACTCTTACGCCCCTGTACTGTGCATGAATGAAACGTAAGACACTTTGACCTGCGTCATTTCCGCCTGCCGTTTATTCACTTTCCGGCTCTTTGAAATGTTGCGGAAATATGTCAATGAAATTAGCTGAATTGGTCACATGACCACGTCACATGACTAAAAATGTGTGATTGTTTTCAAAAGCCTCCTTTTTCACTGCCACTTGAAAACTGCGTTTTCAGATTGTTCCACTTTGGAGAGCGTTTTCAAAAAGACACGTTTTCGCTGAGTAAAAATGCCGTCCTAGTGTGAACGGAAGGCCAAAACGAATAGAAAAATATGCGTTTTTAAATGAAAACATATTAGTGTGAACATGGCTTTAGTTAGCTTGTAAGTATTTATACTTACTATTTTTTATTTTATTTTTACAGTTGATAAATCGCTTTTTTTCCTGATGCACAATACTCATCATAAATGCTAGGTGTCACGTCATTAACTTTGCCAGCAAAATATATACTGCTATGCAGTTACCTAGTGGCATTTCTTTCTCTAATGCACAAAAAATATCATCTTATATAATTAAATATTAACCATCACACTGAGCATTACCAGTATGGCCCTTGATATCTGAGCAGTTCAGTGTGTGGGAAGTGAGAAAAAGCATTGATCCCTCACACACTGATTTCAGAACAAACTCGATTTAAAACACCAGAGCAGCGGTTCACAGCAGAGTTAGCCCTGGTATATTCAATTAAGGTTGTTTTGGTGTCAATTTTCAAAAGCTTGCCTCAGCACGAGTTGATACCAACATTACCAATGCTCCCCTCATTTAATGTCACCCAGAGGCTCTGTGTGTAATGTAAACTGGGGAATTCAATTCAATATAATAGTACGAAGTCAGTAATAATATGAGTGCAAAAACATACAGTATATCTATACATAATTGTCCTGTGTATAATATTTTAACTTTGTAAATCTGAAATCTATATCCCTATATTACTTCACTACATTACTCTATACTATTCAATACCGTCATGTCACAATTCCTTTTTTCACAATATTTAGGTTCTTTAACGTCTCTTAAAACAAATGAATAGAGAGAGAAGATTCAGTATAACGAAGATCAAATCAGCTCAAGTCTCTATATATTTTGGTATTATTAAAAAAAAAAGTATAAAACATAAAAGAAAGCAAAATCATATCACAATACCCAGGATATCTCAGTAAAGTGTATTTTGCCATATTTTATCATGAAAAAATGAAATATGGGTGTTAAATTAGCATTTGTGCGTAGATCAAGCTCTTAACACAATCTAAACAGCTCATAAACCAAATTCAATCAGTGTTAAAGATAATTTCCTTCTTTATAGATTGAGCATCCTGCTGAACTAAATGAGTCAGGGTGGTAAACAAAAGTTTTGGGGAAATCTGTGTGCATAGCGCAGTTATGCCAGTTTTTTTACCTACTGTGGTATGAGCTAGTGAAGAGGACAAATGGGCGTTTAATAGAGCGATAAAATGCTCATACCATCATGCCAGGGTAAATTATGATGATTTCTTACTGGCCTTTCCACAAAGTAAATATTTCACAGTTTGCTGTCTGGGTTTCATGCACTCTTAGACTAAGTGTCAGTTGGGGAGCTTTTGGATTTTGCCAAGCAGAGGAATTCAGACTGCCAGTAAAGTTGTGCAGAGAGACTAGAAGAGGCCTTTAGTGATTTACAAGGATGGCTGTTGGAGCACAGTTTAGCCGTTGTTCGTGTTAAAGCCTGAGGGCTCACTGTACCTGTAACTCATCTGTGGTCTAGTATATATGGGATTTGCTAGAGAGAATGCGTGGAAAGAGGGAGACATTGTAATCTTATCCATCAGCCAGGTGACTGCTTACTGCCCTTATCTTCAGTTAATATTCATGAGAAATGTCAGAAGAGAATGGCCCAACTGGTCCAATTCAAATAACCACTCTTTATAATTGTTGTGAGCAGAAAAGCATCAACATGTCAAACATGGAGGCAGATGGGCTACAACAGCATAATACCACATCCAAATTCACTCCAGTCAACCATGAGCTGGAATCAGTGGCTATAGTGAGCACAGGCTCATAGAAACTGTATTTGGAAAAAGACCAGGTCCTGTTTTCAACTGTCCAGTTTCTGTGAACAAACTTATCCAAAGCTCATTACAAATTAGATATAGTAATAATAAAAATAATAATGTTGTTGTTCTTCTTCTTTCTTTCCCTGTTTGTGGTTACCACAGTGGATCATTTGGTCTGCACGTTTCGATTTGGCACAGGTTTTACACTGGATGCCTTTCCTGATGCAAGCCTCCCATTTAATCCGGGCTGGGGTCCGGCACCGAGAATTAACTCTTCAGTGGCTGGGTTAGTGTCCTGCCCGGGAATCGAACCCGGGCTGCTGCAATGAGAGCACGGTCCACCAGGAGGCTCAAAAAAAATGTATTAAAAAAAACCAAAACAAAGTAAATAATAATAATAATCAACAAAATGCAGTCATGTACTCTGGGTGAAACTATTCACAAGGTGGATAGCAACCTGGATGTAAGCTTACATGGTAATGAAATCTATGGGTTTCTATGGGAGAAAGGATGAACTGATCAAAGGAGTAAGAAATGGATCAAAGAAATGGGTTTGACAGATGAATACCATTGGTATGCAGTTCTTGGGGTGAACGGTTGAATCTTTCCTAACAAGTCGGACCGCTCTAGCTCAAAAGCTTAGAGTAACAGAATCGGTGCATTTCTGTTTAATGACAAAAGGAAGAAGCAAACAATAGTGAGGAAGGATAGTCGAATGCTCGCGGTAGGAAATGCAGCCGTTGAGTCTCAGATCAGATTTGGTGTTACTAATTCAAGCCGTAGGTTTTCAATTAATGGGTGTCTATGGAACATGATAATATAACCATAATTTCATTTACGTTGCACTTCATAAAAATAAAAAAAACGAGTTTACAAAGTGCTTCACAGATTGTAATTACAACAAATTGAAAGCCCAGAGATACAGATGAGATTAAAATAAGCAATGAAAAACTTTATTGATTGCACTATACACAGGCACGGCGGTGACATTTTTTATCATTTGTGCCCCTAAGCTGTTTATAATTTGTGCCCCCATGCACGAACAAAGATAAACCCACGACAAGCACATTATTTCTCAAGAAAAAAATTGCACTTATCTTCTGTTTACTTTCCCACCCAGTAAAATTAATTTAGTTTTTCATGGAATACTTTTAAAAATGCAATTCATAGTACTGTCATGTTTCTATTGTTCCTGTTTGTTTCACAGCACAGAGTCTAGAAATCAAATCATAATATGAATCATTATATAAAATAAAATGCCCAGGGCAGTACAATTCAGAACAGTACTATAGTACTAAGAACAGAGACTTCGAAGTGCAAGTACGCTGTTCTTTCTGCAGGCTTTTCCCTGGAACCTTATTATATTTCCATTTTAAATCTCTAAATATGATCTATATGTGCAGAAATACATACCGAGTGATTAAAAAAAATACAGGTAAGAAAATTTAACAGATACTTGAGTCTATCCAGGGTACATGGCATGAGGCAGGATTACACCCTTGATGGGAACACACACATTCATATAGTCACTCACACCTAGGGGCAATTATTCTTAGCTAACCAACTTACTGGCTACTGGGGGCTATGAAGTGGAAACACTACCTTCTGCCCATTAAACTGCAAACAAATAAATAAAATGAACATGTTCATTAATCTGCTTTTTTAAGTAGATGGGAAAGCAACATCCACTTTCATTTTTAATGATTTGGGGCTAATTTCTAAACAGCTTTTCAGCTGTATTGACCCAGGAAGGATCAAATATGTCAACCTCTGTGGTGTCTAATAGATTTTGGTAAATATGCTGATTTTGTGTTTTACAGACTCCCAATTACCCTTTACATCTGCTACATCTCTGGCTGTGTAAGCATTACCCAGTGTTTGGTTAGACTAATGGAAAATGTTTTAAATAGGAATCCTTTTATATCACAACTTATTTAGTGGTAAATACTTTTGCTGCAGCTATGTTTAATAATCTGGAAGTGAAATAGGGGAATTGAAGAAATGGCTGGGTTATTAAAACATTAGCTTTATAGGCATGGGCATTTGAGGCTTGGCATGGACATGCCAGTGGTGATTGTTGAGGACTTTTTAGCCTGGGGTACCTCAGAAAAAAATGGTCATTCATTGGAAAGGACTACGTAAGAAGTATAAAAATAAATACATGGATTTGTTGTGGTTGTTTATTTGTCAGCAAATAAAGCAGTTGTAGGGCAAACTGATTAACTGTGTTAAAGAAACTGATTAACTGTGTGTCTTTCTTGTAAGAATTAAGAGTATATGGGCTGTTTAAAGGTTATGTTTGTATGTATTTTAAAAGATATGCTGGAGATGAATTGTTATAATATTGTTTTTGGTTTTAATGGTCTGAAAACAAACATACCTACTTTATATTATTATGCAAGACTTGTAGAGTTTAAATTACTCCTAGATGTAGAAACTGTTTTTTTGCCTTATTCTCTATGGCCATCTATGGATCTGAAGTCATAAGCAAAACTGGGTGTGTTCACTGGGTGAGTGGAATGAAATGCTATGTCGCCCCTGTCAAGTACAGCAACATTAGACAGTTGTGGGGGTCCGTGAGCTGATTTATGCAAATAAAGGCTGATAGGGCATTCGTCTGAGTGTGCTATTCTGCCATGTGGTGCAGCATTTGTTAGCTCCAGGTTGGTAGCTGTGGTGTGATTTGGGAAAGCTGTCTGGTGGGTGGGAATTGGCAGGTGACCAAATCGGGGAAAGAAAAAAAATTGGATGATAGATATTGTAATGTTTTTAAGAGGGAGGACACACTGGCTGATGTATGAAAAAAAAAAAAACATTTTAGTATTAATGTCAGTGATATGACGGCTTTGACTTGTCATCAGCTGAGGACTATTAGTCTCGAAAAGCACAAGACTAAAAACACACTTCGCTTGCAAAGCGGAAGAATATAAGTAGGCTTTCAACTGTATTTATTGAATGTATTTATGAATTATTGGGCAGAAGTCAGATGAATTATTGGGCAGAAGCCAGGTATCCTGCTCTGTATCAGTAAAACTCAGAGACCAGTTTCCCAATCATCTAACATGCCTCCCTCTCCTACCTCCAAAATCTCTTGGAAATTTACATTTACGTTGGCCAGCACCAATCAATCTGGACTGTAAATTAAAGAACATTTTAACATTCCAGGACTTATAAACTGTATCGTTCCCCAGACAAGCTTCGGAGAGGAGAGAGTTATAAATCAGTGGCGAGGTCCCTTGCGTATCATACGACAGAGCATGAGTACTCTGTTCCTGGGTTTGTTTTCTGTCCACAGGGAGAGCTGACAGCACCAGGAGTGTGTTTTTTCATCTTGTAGGCACTCATATCAGGAGGCAGTACAGCAAGCTCCTGTTGTCTCACTGCAGGATAGGACTGGACAGCTCACTTTATGATACTGTTTGTTGATTTCTGCTATAAGCTGCTATAAACCTGACGCACTTGTTTTCAAAGGGAAGGAATAATGGAGTGTTTTACCAAGCACCGGGAGCACATTTTCTCGCACTTAACTTAAAGCAAACAACTCAAGGTGAAATCAATATCACAGTCCCAATGTACTGATTTAGCAAGATTCTTTCCATCGAATTTCCTTTATATGTAGATTTAATCCAAAAATTTGCATTTAATACAAGCCATACATATGATCCGATTTTCTGGACGTGAAAACAGACTGTTAACTGAATGCACTTAACAATTTCACCCTGTGTTTCCGAAAAAGTACTAGTCTACAGGCAAGAAAAGTCTGTAAAATAACACTGTAAAAACATGCCGTACATGGCAAGTGCATCCCATCATCCCGAGCTTGAATGATGAGGTCAGTTAAAATGTAATCAATGGTTGTTTATCTAAGTGTTTTGAGAATTCTGAAAACGACTTCTAAGTATGGCACAAACCATGGAGTGTTGAGTGAGACAACTACACTATATGGCTTGGAAAAAGATTCAGAAGACAGGCTCCGTTAGATTATTCAACAGATTATTACAGTGAAAAGATTGGAGGCTAAAGCAGTCATTAGGAGTGGCAGGACCACAATGATTACTGTAACAGTACTGATGCAGATGCCTCGGCTTATGTTGTATATGTTCTCTTACTTAAATGGTTTACAGATGCCTTTTACACACAAACACACACATATCCTTACCCTTCTACACACTTGGGAGCTTGCTGGTATAATGAACTTAAAGAAGCCAGTCTGAATAGTTTTTTTTTTTTTTTTTACTAAGAAGCTTCTTCATTCATTCTGCAGCATTATTCTTTCACGCCTTTTGATAAAAAGTTCTGCAGACAATTACGATGACGATTATAATTTAGATTTTCTCTTCTGTGGTGATGTGACTGTGATGTGAGTATGTTTACAATCATAAAAATACCTTCATTTTTCATTTGGGTTTGTTCCGTTTGTGTCCATGAAAAACCGCCAACCAGACTGCTCAGATACTGCATTCTGTGTGTTAACAGTACACTTTCTCTGCCAAGACCACCTAGAGTCATTGTGTCGGACTAAATGAACAGTATCACAGGCCTAATAGCAGCACTTTCTCTGCTCCACAGACACACATATGGCTGTGATCTTCTCCCAGATGCACTGTAATACAGCTGGCCCATGACGACGCTAATGAGTGGGGAATAGTCTGTGATATCCGAGGTTCACACCTCCTGGAGTAACCCTCTCTGCTGCGTTTATGTCCCAAAAACCTTTTAGAGTTTCTTTTAGTAGTCCTCTTTTTATCTTATATAATTAATCCAAAAGAATATTTGACATATAGACGGCAGTCTTCATGTTCGCTGATGATTAAGCAGGCACAACATTCTGCTAGTCTTATTCTTTAGTACTAGAAAGCTGTTTCTGATCTGCAATGATTTTCATATGAATTCAGACAGGTTTGTCATTTAAACATACTTTAATTGGTAATAGACTCAGGTTACACTTGGAATCAACTCTTGTCTACCATTACTCAAATCCTGCAAATGACCAGAGTGAATAATATATAGATAAATTGAACTGGTGTGTGTGTGTGTGTGTGTGTTTGTGTGTATTTTTGTTTAATCCTGTCCTATAGGTTAAAGAAATATTTTATCCACAATAATGCTACAAAAAAATATTATACAGTTGACAATATTCATTTATTCAACTTCAGTGAGCACTTTATCCTAATCAGGGTCACTGGGCATGAAACAGGACTAGACCCACGATGGGATGCCAATAATACCTAGGGGCACTTTAGACTAGTCACTCAGTCTACTGGAATGTTCTGAGATGTGGGAGAAAACCAGAGAACTCCTTAGGAAACATACATGGACAGAGGGAAAACATGCGAAAGGGTCAGGATTGAATCAACACAGAAAGGAGAGCTCACTCAGTTCACTTAATCTAAATGCATGCATCTGTTCCATGTGATTGGATTGAGGTACATTAAGACAATTTGTTTGCATACATCTGACATTTTTTGAAGCCGCGAATAAAATCGGACCCCATGCTCCCACTTGAGTTGTGGATTTAACCCGAGCTGCTGACATTGAGATTAAAACTGTGCTATTTTTTACTGTAGATATTTAAGCTGTGTTAATCAAATACTATAGTTATTATAGTTGTAGGTCCCCTGTCAGTGCCAGTGTCCTCGTGAGATTTCATAATGTAATTGGTTTAGGTTAATTCTATGTGAATTGATCAAGCTCACTCTACATAACTTAATTTAATCTAGTAATTAGAAACCTGTTTAAATTAGGTTTAGTATAAGCAACGAAATCATGTTTTGATAAGAAACAAAATAAATATGTTCTCTTAAACCTGATTTTAAAAATTCAATTTTTTATATGGAGCTGTTATTGTGATGAGACAAGATAAATCATAGATTTACGAAGCTCTTGGAGAAATGACCTAAAGATAAAATGATTTGATGTGGCAGTATCCTGACCTTAATACCCACCTTATTGTAATTACAATAACAGCCACCAGCGTGGTGTACTGCATGGTATCAGTCCACGAGCGCTGACGCAAAACAAATTGATTTGCTCCCTGAAATGCAATTTCCTAGCTCAAATGAGGAGGGAGAGGTGATGGAAGAAACTGTATTCATCATGAAGTTGGTGTTTGGGTTCAGTGGCCATTTTTAGACCAAGAACATGAGCCCAGTTCCCTCCCACAACTGTTGCATTCAAGGCAGCTGTGTTAGAATCATAACTAAGTCATATACACACCAATACACATGCGCGCACACACACACACACACACACACACACACACACACACACCACACACACCAAAGGTCCCTTTGAATCTTTAAAGTTGAATCAAATCCATTAGCCCTTAATCCTATTGCTTCAGCATTGTTTACACAACTATTTTTTAAAATGGAAAGAGACATCATGATTAATCTTTATGTACACATGGGAGCACGAATTGAGGAAGAGAGCTATGTGTCTCGTTTAAAAATAAAATAAAATAAAATAAAATAAAATAAAATAAAATAAAATAAAATAAAATAAAATAAAATTACCTCAAGAACATTTAAAACAAACGAATTAAATCAAATATGTGGATGATTAATAAATGATTATACAGCAATTCTTTCAAAAGTAAATAAAACATTATTCGATTGCTATTACTATAGACTAACCACATCATTACTGAGTTCTCAGTATCTGCCCGGACTCAATACTGCATAAGGCTTTCGTTGGAATTCATACCAGGAAGATGGAGAGCTATATCTATGAACGATCTTACCAAGGCCAGTATTTACTTTAGAAGCCTGTAGCAGAAGTCAATTGTGAGAGCAAGTCTGATAAAATCCAGGTGATGTACTCATAAAAACCAGGCTATACATAGCTCCTAACTGCCTGGTTTAGGATAAAGCCTTGAAAATTGGTGTATTAGCCAGTCTAAAAATAATCCCCAACGTAATTCAGAACTCAAAACTGGCTCCTAAACCTACACCACCTCCTGAGAAGGAATTACAGATAATCCTAAAATGGCTGCCATCAGCAGAATTAAATGTTGGAAAAGTGACAGTATGCTTTTACAAAAAAAGATATTTCCCCAGATATGATGGTATCGCAAGGATTGTGGATTTAGCCAGGTATGCAGAATTCCTCACCTAGAATGTTAAACAATACAGCATCATCAGCCAGTAATGTTTTGTCAGCTCGTCACTACTTCCCCATCACATCAGTTTTACAGTACAGATTAATGGAGATTAATGGACAAACAGGCCAAATTATAACATGGGAGTGTATAAGGTGTGGGTTCCTGCTGTGCTACATGTTTACTGAGTCTGGACTTTAATCACTCATTTATTTCTATTGAGTATCTGCTTTATCGTGGTTATTTAGTTGCTTATTTCTTCATATTTTGTACCAGCTAAATCTATTTTAATAAAAAACAGGAATAATTAATTTGATGAATTAGATGAAAGAAAGAAAGAAAGAAAGAAAGAAAGAAAGAAAGAAAGAAAGAAAGAAAGAAAATCCTTGCATACCATTACGCTCTACTTTAGGGCAAGAGTGTCAAACTCAAATAATTCCCAGGCCATATCAGCATTTCTCTGAGCCCTTAAGCCATAATTTAAGGCTACTCTGGCGACATCTTCTCTTGAATGTTGACTTTGACACAGGTACGCCTACCTCCTGGAGGGATTTCTTGATCTGAGTGCTGTACCACAAAGCAAGCAAAAAAAACCCCTTCAGAATAATAGCTCGCTTCACTTAACCACACTTTCACACGCTGACTTGTGACTGATGTCATCGTAGGTTGGAGCTAAACCAAGCTTTCCAGTTTTTTTTTTTTTTTTTAATCTAAATTAAAAATATTTATCAAACAAAGATTGTGTCATAAATTCATTCCTCAAGATAGAACTGTTCTGCAATGGCCTGTCTCACAGCCCTGGCCTGTGAATGCTCCCTGGTAAAAGTCAGTCCCCAGTCCTATTATCGTGGCTATGCTGTGCAGAGCCGTTATGCCACATGTGTTTGCTAGGTCTACACTTAACAGTCAACAACTGAAACTGACAGAGGTCATTTCTATATTGATGCTAATTTTTGCACGAACTGCTTAAACGGACTAGACATTAGCTTTGGATAGAGGGACATCAGGTACTTTTTTGCAGCCCATTAAATTAATCTACAATGCAGAATGGCAAGGAATATTTTAAGAAATATTTTTAAAGAAAAAGCATAAATTAAGACAGTCTGGCTTTATACACTTACATAGTTTAGTCTCTCTGAGAATATGAGTAATTAATCAACCATGGACATTTTGCCATTAATGCAGTCAGGGAATTAAGGATAAAATGCCTTAAGGGATTCTATAGTCATGTTCTATTAAAGCTCATGTTGTCAATATTTTAGGAAGTGTGTAAATTCATGATGCTATGTACTCACTTTCTATTGCATTCTATTGCATCTCTCTCTCTCTCTCTCTCTCTCTCTCTCTCTCTATCCACTGGCTTCTATTTAATATAAATTCACACACCCATGGGGGTGCTCTAATAGTGATGTGTGTGCAGTCTAATACAGTGATTACTCTACCAAACCTCTCACAGGCTACAGACACATTACTAAAAACATATAACAAATCAATGGCCAATTTTCTGTAATTTTATTTCTGCTAATCAATAAAACAATGATAAAATTCAAAGAAACCATATAGAAAGTGGTAAACCTTAACATTTTAGGGTTTGGAAGCCCTAACCCTAACATAATTCTTATGGCTCTGAGTGTCTGAATGGACAGGAGGAGGATTTTATGAACGCTCAGTGTGGTAAACTTCATTTTATCTTGCCTTGGTGTGGGTTAGCAGTGTAGAGCAAGTTGCCATGGCGATCAACCAACCTCTGAAAAGATAGCTGCCTTTGTCCAATTACTTCTGCTCCCTTAAAGGGCAGTTAACTATTGCAGTGTATTTCCTACACCTTTAAAACAATTTAAAGGTAAACATCCTCACACTGAACATTTTTAAGATCATATTATTTAATCTACCGTAGTAGACGGCTAAAATAACACTGATTATTTCAACATCCAAATACTTATGGACTTGAGTGTTCAAGTATTTCAAGTGTGCTCATTTATGTTCTGCCCAGTCTCACGTCTCTCTTATCCTCACGCTCCATCAACTTTTCTTTTGCTGTGAATTCTAGATAGGGTGAAGATATTGAGAGACAGGTACTATGGGACTTTCCAACATTATGTTTTGCAAGTATGCACACATCCGAATGAAATGAGGCAGTCGGCTGTATTTGGCCCACGGGCCTTGAGTATAACATGAGTGCCCTGGAGAGACAGATCTTTCTGAAGGATGTTGAAATCAATATTCTAGTAAATTAATACTAAGTATTTGTAAAGTGTGTAGACTTTTGACTGTATCTATGAAATAATGTGAATTTTTGCGATTGAACTGTTTATTAGAGAAACAGACATTTGGATGCCACTGATGAGATTTTTACATGCAGATTTCTACTGCATCAGGCAACGACTGCTAGAAATCCTTTAAAGAAACATTTTAGCATTTCGGCTAAAAACTGGCTCAAGCGTGCATTCCTTCTTAGGAAGAATACAAAATTCTTTTTATCGATTAGACATTAAGTAGAATGTTTTGGCATTTATGCTCTTGGTTTTAAAGAGAAGGTTTCTGTGACACAGATTTTCGAGTAAGGAGTTTGACAAACCATTCAATTTATTACGTACAATTAATAATGCCATATAATGTGTGTGTGTATCAGCCTGAGAGCAGTGGGAACGCTGTTCTGTTCCTCATCTGTACAATTGAACATATAATAAATAAGCCAAATGAGTATGTGACCAGCAGCAAGCCAGCAAATGAGTATGTGACCGCCAAATAGCAAAATTCACAAGACTATCTTACTACATATTTGAACAACACCTACACTGATGGCAAACAGTCCACAGAAAACAAACGTTTATGGACAAATAAGACACTACCACATGTATCAGAAGCACACACTTGCTTCCTGCTGGCTCTCAGGTTTCACCTTTGTCTTTTAGGTGAGACCGACGCAAGGCCTTAATGCAACGTGAGAGTGGGAATACATTGATCCACTGACAGCCAGTCTGTGCTGTGCCATCCATCAGCAAACATGCTTTCCACCATGCCTGACACTTTATTGAACAATGCACTTTCTATTGCATAAGCACAACCTGACCTGGCAATCCTGTGTGATAAACTTCTTTTCCCGAGAGCTCTTATATATCAGCATGTCCATGCCACTGTGTGAGAGCAGCTTCCGCATGAAAACCCCTTTGTGATCCAAACATTAAATAAACACGGGCACCAGTGCAATACCTTGGGTGCGAAGGTTCCCTTGTACATGACAAAAAATAGAGTCAAGCATGCTGAAAGATTCAGAAACCTTTTGTTTCACACTCAAAGCGCATGTCTGAGCAGGTGATTTTATCTAAGACGGTTCCAGTGGCACTTGAACCTTTGAACAAGGTCAATTGCCCTGAGATGCACTGTGCTTTCCATTAAACTACTGTAGATTACATAATGCTGTGTTAAACATCTCATGCCATCAGTACATGAGTTCAGAATGAATGTATAGTCACAAAAATAAGGTAAAGAAGAACACTAGGAAGACATGATTTATAGGTATATAATGATTAACTCCCCAGAGCTAACCTTTTTGAAAATGTAGTTGTTATCTGTCAATATTTTATCTGAAGAAATAGTCTGCTGACCTTTGTGCAGATGCTTCAGGAACAATTTCCGATACGATCATGATGTGTATCGCGATATTCTTTGTGGATTAGAACCGAGGAGCTTCAACACGCGTGTCAGTCCCAATGCTCTGTCTCTCATCAAGAATAAGTTCTCCACTTCTTCAATTAGTTCCTGAGCTCATGAATGACGTCAACAACTAAACTACAAATAGTATTAGAAAAACCATTTTGTTTTGGTGTTGTGATTTTCTTTTCTTTTCTTTTTTTTATACCATATTACATGCAGTAACCAAAACAAAACATCACGGTGCAGTGATGAGGGATTTCAGCGCGCTCAGGAATACCGAAAAAGAAGCGCTATTACGCGTTAATAAGCGCCATAGTTTAACACATTCATGCATTCAAATAAGCGCCATAGTTTAACACATTCATTCTGGAAACTAATATTAGAAGCTGGACGAATTAGTGAAATAAATCACTTACCATTTCCATGAGGAAACCCCGGGTCAAAACCATGGCACGGCTCTAAACCCTCATGTGGGAAAGCACATCCTCGCATCTGAATACGTTATTACACGCGGAAATAATAAACAAGTTCTCGGTTTGCCGATAACTCGAGCCGTGGGGAGTAGGTAAAAAAAAAAAAAAGCAAAAATAAATAAATAAATAAATTAAAAAAAAAGAGAGAGAGAATAGTTTTCCACGGAGAGCTTCCCAGTCAGGCGACGGCGTTTGAGAGAGTGAAACTGAGAGAAGTGAGCGCCTCTTTGGCGTGCGCAAGAGAGCCCGCGCGCTGCACAGTGGCTGAACGGCGGAGGCGCGCGCTCGCTCGTTTCCACGGTGAGAAAGTAAACTGGTCTGTCGAGTCCCCTCCTCTTCGTGATCTCCTCTGGCCACACGGCGTGCCACTATATCCCGCATAACCGCAGACACCGCATTGCTTTTGTAGGCATGTGGTAATCCATTTTACGCGCGTTTTTAATCAGAGCAGACTATGGGCTTTTCGATGCACGTCCGCTTCCCGCAGCTTTCATTCCACTTACAAGTTCATTTGTTTTGATGCCGGAATGGATGTCAGTTTTGGAGAAGTACACTAATGCAGAACAACAGCACGTGAAGAAAACATAGAACAGACTAGAATCCTCTATGCAAAACGCACACACACACACACACACACACACATATATATATATATATAAAGACACACTATATTGTGGTTTTGGCCAAGTGTTGTTTTTCAGGGGTCGGGCTTGGCCACTTAGTTCCAGTGAAAGGAACTCATAATGCTTCAGCATACCAAGACATTTTGGACAATTTTATGCTCTAAACTTTGAGGGAACAGTTTGGCCCCTTCCTGTTCCAACATGACTGCACACCAGTGCACAAAGCAAGGTCCATAAAGACATAGATGAGCGAGTTTGGTGTGGAGGAACTGCACCATCTGCACTGTTGAGTCCTGACCTCAACCTGAGAGAACATCTTTGGGATGAATTAGAGCGGAGACTGCGAGCCAGGCCTTCTCGTCCAAAATCAGTGCCTGACCTCACAAACTCACAACTCCATATTAAACTCATGTGCAAGTAAAAGCAGACGTCCCAGTTTTGGCCTGGCTCACAGCTCCCCGCTCTAATTCATCCCAAAGGTGGCCAAGCCCAACCCCTGAAAAACAACACCTGAATTCAATGATTTGGAGGGGTGTCCCAAAACATTTGGCAATATATATTCATGTGTCTTACATGTTTTGGTCTTACAGCTTCCTTCTTGACTTGAAATTAGAGATTTGGGGAGATTTTACAGCTTTAGCACACACTGATCTTTTTACACATCTTCTACTGTTGCTCAACCACTATTTTCTTCTTGAGGTGAAATCATATGTGACCTTTTATATCCACATATATATTTCATATATGAGTAAGAAGAGAAGTGGTCAAACTGCTGTATGTGGTGAAATGCTTTAATTTCCTGTATCTTAGATTTCTCACCAGAATGGCACATGCCAAGAAGTTGTTTTGTTTTCTGATGATTTATGACATGCACGGCTGACAACAAAGACAGGAAGACATTTTATGGTCATACACTAAATGTAACTTGTAACTGTAAATAAAAGTGATATTACTTTTGAAATCTTGCTCCTCCACACCCAGGTCTATGGCAGTAAACATTTAATATTCACCAGACAAGAAGCAATAGAACTTAAGGCTCCAGAGTGCACCTACCGCTTAGCCAGACTCTTTCCATTTGTTTGAGAGAAACACATTCTTTAATAAGGAAGGCATAAGTATGCACTATAACTGATGTAGTAGTAGTAGCAATTATAGTCTAAATGGTCCATTAAGCCACTGAAACACCAGTGCTTTCACTTAAATATTTTCCTTTCTCAGGACAACGGTATGCTCTTCAGCCGAGCACTGTCGAAGGCACCTTAACATTCTGCTTTTTTTGCATATCATTTTATGTGTTACTCTTGTCTCATGCACACTGACTGCTCTCTGACACTGAGACCTGTCTATGACAACTAGCAAAGCAAGTCATTGCCAATCATCTGGCATCTTTGCAGAACGTGACATGACTGTGGCGCTGGCTTCCGTCATCCTGTTTCTAGCCATCATGAAATTAGATATAGTGTCTTCACTTCAACACTGTGAAACCTGACAACAAGGTAGTGTATACATGTACTGTTGCTCTGCAGATCTATCAAGGTGTATGAAAATGTCCTCTATTTTTAGCATATGGTACCACATGGTGCTCTTGCCTTGTGTGCACCCAGAACCAAAGTGCAGTGCTGGTGATAGTAAAACTGTCCATCAGCAGTCAGGTTGCAGTTTGCAGAGTGTAACATGATCTCCATTCCTCAGTCGCTGGCCATGTGTAAATTAGAAGGTGTTTTCTGCAATGACAGCTAGGAAACCCTGCAAAACGGGAGACGTGGAGAATCTCCAGGAACATTGCACCCCTCCGGATGCCTGACAGTTCAGCTGTCGTCGTGAGTGATAAAGTTTTTTGATTAGCTGCCACAGCTGAAGAAGCCTGTTAGCTGCTCTTCGGTGAAACCATGTCTCAGTCTCCACCTACCCATCCTTCTCCTGACAGTCTGGACTGTTGAACCGATGTAGCCTGCTTCATATTCGTAAGGCCACCTTCACTGTCCCTGTAAAACCTCCCACCCACTCTGCCCACTGACATGACAGCAGACTTGAAAATGATCACCCTTGAGACATTCTCCTGACATTCCACAGTGAATATTGCCTCGTTTTGGAAAATAGCCATCCTTGTGTATGTGCTTATGGCTTGTGGGTGGGTGAGATGTCAAATAAGGTTAGTCATGCATCTTTCATGATTTGGCATGCTTCTATGTTGGAAAGCCATGTGTTTAATTAATGTCATTAATGAGCTCTTTAGGTCTTCTCGGAAATGTCAGTGAGAAATACACAGCATTGCTCATGTAATGTGCTATGTGATGGAAGTGTGCTTCTAGACAAATGCACTATACGTTAGACAGTCATTCAGGCAAACCTAATGCATTTTCATTGACAAACCTATTTTATCTCGTTGTATCATATTGCCTTAAGAAGTGGCCTAAATTGGTTTATTTTCAGACCCTGTGTCCATCCAGTTACTGTGCATCATATGAGTAGAGGCATTCCTCTAACACATTCATCTTAACCGCAATGACTGCAATCATCTACATCTTCACGCTCCTTGTACAATATTAATTTGTCGGAACAGATTACCTGTTGAAGTTCGGAATTAAAGACATCAATTCTGAGTGGAACCTGCTCTCTGCTGCCTTGGATCATGAAGCTAACCTTGGTCAGGGTCTATATGGGAGGTCAGTGAGCTCAACTCACCTGATAAATACAATCAGAGGGGCCTGTGATTTATCAGGGCTGAGTAGAGTTAGTGAACCCCTGGGGAGAAAAGGAGAGGCCACGGGATTGGGGAAGTAGTTGGGAGTGCAGAAAACAGACTGGGAGAAGTGCTGCTGCTGTAGGATGAGGTTTCACTCTTCGTTTCCTATCTTTATTATCCACATTTACTATTTTGCTGCCAGCATGCTGAATGGTGGATCTTAGTCTAACAGATCTAGAGAAATTAGACCTGTATGCTTTAGTCTGCAGTTTTACCAGCTTCCCATTTCTCTGTACACAAGGCTTTCTTTTAGTGTTATTATTTTCAATACATGCATTCTTAAGTTGGCCAGAATTGTGGAAATCTCTCTAATGAAATAGAAAAAAAAGGCATGTTTTATTCTGTGCTTGGCAGCATTGTTCACTTTAAAAATAAAAGACAGAGCTGTTCTTTTTCTTTTCACACCAAACATTGAACCATGAATATACTATGAGATTAGTGTATGTTTTATGTTATAAGTTAAGGCTACATAAAAAAAAAATACAATCATGTTACAGGTTTTTTTTTTTTAGTAGGTTATGAACTGAAATTCACATTCATTTACTTTCACACTAATTGACAATAGCGCTAAGGGTCAGCTGGTTCAACTGGCTGCAGAGCATTGATTAAGTTGCTATTCTTTTGTAGCCAGGTAGCGGATGCGCTCAAGCATGTGCAGAGTTAATGTCACGACTGAGGCTTGTTGCTGATTTGGAGCGATTCATTGTCACAGCTTTTACAAAAGACCCTTAGTACCTTTGAGACCGTTGATCAAAAAATATATTAAGCGTATACTGATATAGAAGACATGAAAGTATCTGAGAGACACGCAATGCTTTTTGTTTAAAGAAGGTGCCAAAGCTCCATTTCCACCACTGTACACAGATGTCACACTCAAAGACTCTGTGATATCACGTGTTCTTGAATGTTTGCTGTCTGCCAGTGTTGGGCTTTGATCATTCTTTTTTTCTGAACTTCATAGCTATGCTTTAGTCTAGCATTTTCGTCCTTTAAGCTGCACCCTACTGACACAAAGCGCAGCTGAATCCTGCCTCGTTTTTCGATCAAGCTGATCGGCATCAAAAGGAAAACACAGAAATCTGATGTCTGTCAACAAAACAAAACACGCATGCATCTCCAAGCCCACCCACATGCAGTTAGTATTTTTTCTCCAGCTGCTGGATCCTAATTGATTTCTCTGCTTGTACAACACTTGCCTTGTAGATGCTTAGACTCCCAGCTAGCCTGAAAAATAAGTAGCAGAATTTGACAAATTTAGCAGGTGTGCTTGGTATAGTCCTTTTCAGTACTGACACAGCCACAGATGTAGGAGAGGAAATACCATACAAGTCATTGCTAGAGAGGAGTTTATCTGAAATTCAAAAAAAAATAAAGACATCATGATTTACATAAACGCTACCAGAATAGCAACGGTGCATCAGGGTAACAACAGACACTCTAATTTTCATTCAATGGACACCATGGAAACAGCATTGCTTGTTTTTATTACCCTTAAATGAAATCAGGCAATTAAGTACGTCCCTTTTAGCTCTCTTGTTGTCTGTACTTATACACAGATAACTCTTTGTAAGGATATCGGAACACAAATCTTTGCCAGTGGAATTAAATAAGGACGGTGGGATTAATGGTAGATCCCAGTCAAAGCAGTTCTCAAAATAAGTTACGCCGAGAATCCAGCCAGCTGCCAGGCCAACTGTTTCTAACTCTTTATTGCATTTGACTGTTAAGTAGGCAGGATGAGTCACAGCAACTGAGTGGAAAATATTGGATTTCATAAATCAAGAAAAAATAATAATAATAATCAAGACCTTTACTAAGATAACACTGAGAATGTAAAAAATGCTTTAAAGTCCAATCCCTTGTACTCTAATGATGTTTATAAAATGTAAAAAATCATGTATCCTAATTGCATTAATCTAAATTCACATGACTGCAGTATATTATGCACACAGTAACAGCAACAGCTACACAAATAAAAAAACACTACCGATGCCACATGTTCCTGAAACAATGTTTTCCTTTTTTGTCTTCTGTGAGAGCATCATCTGTTTTCCTTTAACATAATAGACGAATAATTTGTACCATCTGAATGAAGGATTTCTTCTTTTCCAGTGGCGAGACTCTTCAGCAGCGATGGACATAACATGAATTACATCTGTTTGCATAGCCAGTTGTTGTTATGGGAATAATGAAGTGGGGACACTCAAAGCTAGCCACTGGACAATAAATCCAGCTGCTGTTCGGTTTTGAACTGCTGCACATGCAACGTCAAAGGGTAGCTCGACACATTCGGAGGAAATCATTAGTACCCCTATTTAATTTAACAACCACGAGCTAGTGCACTATGATGGATAGGAGAGAGTAAAATTTTGGACTCCTGGTCATTCCTTGCTGTCATCAAGAGTGGTGAGGTTACGGCGGTTTCCGAAAACAGAGACAGGTCTCATTTACGGGCTATACTGACCTTAAGATTACCTTAAGCCGAAGTTCTAGAGGGAGACTGGCTTGAGGAAAGAGCAGTATTAGATCTGCATTAGGTCTGCCCCCTGATTTAAAGGCATGCACTTACCTTTAAAGGTGGTTTTATAGAATATATTGAAAAAACTCACCTCAGGCACCTCTATTAATGAAAGATCTCAGAGGCGGGACCTAAATGCAGGCGATTTTAATAACAAACCTAAGCACCTCTGGATAAGGAAAGCTTTTTAATATGTCATCTAAAATATTATTATTTAAGTTAATTCCCTGCTTAAAATGCTGATGTAATTTTTTGAATTGATGTCACCAATTTTATGTGAATAACACAATTATCCCAAATTTAGCATAAAATAACACTGGACTATAAGGGTCTATAGATGAAGGAGAAATTTCTACAGCATGGTGTATGTCATGCAAGGAGAGTTAATTTACATATCCTTACATCAGCAGTTAAAATCCAATTTTTCTTGATCTCGGTCAATTGAAGCAAATGTAGACATGTTGAGTCAGCTGGCAGGTAGCCAGGGTCACAAGGCCTCTTGTCTTATAAAAGCACTGACGCTTGATCCATCTCAGTGAGACTTGTCTTTGCTAAGATGGTAGCTGTTCAGTTTACAACAGGCGCCGAAAAGACAGAAGTGATCATTTTTTTCTTTATTAAAAAAAGCATAAAAATATTCCCCACGCTCCCTGCAGCTGTGTGCTGTGTTATGTGTAAACAAGACAGCGCATTATGAGGTAAGCATTTACAATAAAAAGTGATCTGAGCCCAATAAACTTGACTTTTCAGAGAATTCATGCGGCGCAGCTTCTCTTTGATATTCCTCAAAAAACTGCTCTACTGAGAAAAAGCGAAAATTGTACAGAATAAAAAGTGGTTCAATGAGAGAGGAAGCGCTGTCTACTAGTGGCACTCATTATAATGAATGTTGATAGGTCATTGTTCTTGTTGAAGATCTAACAATGACCATTTTTTTTTTCAGCAATCACAATGACCTGCCATTACAGGTTTTTTATGTGTTTGATGTCAGCTAAAAGAGATCATTATATTCCCACAATGAGCTTTATTTTCCCACCAGTAATCATAAAGGCCTGCCATTACAGTTTTTTACGCTTTTGATGTCAGCCAAATGTCTAAAAGAAATATTACTGTATTCCCTAGCTTAATCGTCAGTGACACTGAAACTTAATTACATTTTGAATCACAGGAAAGACATGGATCTGTAAAAACACCAGCTGTTCATGAAGACTGTACTCCAGTATACTAATTTTATTAGCAAAGACATTTTGGATAATGTGGATGTGCATGTTATTTTATATGGCCCAGGCTGTCACATTTTCTTTTCGCAATTATCTAATATTATTTAATTATCATAGCAAATACATTGCTTGTATTGACTTTAATGAATAAAAACTGCTTCTAGCAGAAGGCTATACCGTGCTTGGCCTTTATTTAATCTTTTGTGAATTTCAGGCTGAAAATCCCTCATAGCATTTGTCGACATTATCTTACTTAAAAAGAACAACAGTTGGTTAAGGTTTCAGGGCTCGAAACGCAGCAATGTGTTCTTGTCAATGTAAGAGGTTTGGTCAGGAAAGCCGCCACAAACGCTTATCTGTGAGATGATCTGGGGGACAAAGTGCTTTTCTCTGCTGAGTTAATTGATTGCCATTCATCTGTAGTGAGCACTGATAAACAACAGTGTGCACCGTCTGGGCTGGAGATTTAGGAAGCGCCTCACGGTAACAATGGATTCCTGTGACCGAGCAGTCAATGGTTTAAAAGAATAAAAAAAAAAAGTCTGACAAATTTGATTTCAATATTTTTGCTAAATCTGTGCATTTTGTAAATACTTGCTAATATAGCGTAGCGCCGAACAGAACACTGTATTAACAAAACGACCAGTTCCTTATTTAGAGGTGGCAGTTTGATATCAAATGATAGACGATCAAAGTACAGCAGTGGACCATAAAATGGTCTAGTTTATCATTACAGCAATGCTTTGCTGCGTTGCGGAAAATAGGCTTTGCATGACGGGAAAGAATAAACGCTTTAATAGGTGTCAAAGAAATGATTGCGCTCTCTGAAAAGCAAATAAACAGTTAAATTTACGTGTAGGGATTTCGATTATAGGAAGTCTCTGGAACCCATAATATAATCTTCAGCAGAGCAAATAATATTGCGCTGAGTATTATACTTGTCTAAGCATAGTTAATAATGTTATACTGAATAAAAATAAACAAATGACACAATCTGACCTGAAATTGACAAAATATGCCCAGAAATAGTGTCCTTCTGGCTATAATTAAAGAAGTCACACACACACACACATACTGTATACAGCTCTGGAAAAAAAAAGAGAGACCAGTGCAAAATAATCAGTTTCTTATGTTTTTTTCTTCCAGGTTCATGTATTGGAGAGATGAACAGCTTTGTTTCATTTTTTGTGAACTGCTGACAATATTTCTCCTAAATTCAAAATATAACTATTGTTATTTAGAGTGTATATTTAAAGGAAATGACAACACATCAAAATAACCCAAGATCATGCAGTATTTGCAGAGCTTTAATAACTCGAATAAAACAAAATGCGAATAATTTGTAAATCAGTATTTGGTGGAATAACCCAGATTTGCATGCGTTTTGGCTCCATGCTATCCACCAGTTTTTCACATTGCTGTTGGGGAACATTATACCACTCTTTTTGCAAAAAAGCAAACAGCTCAGCTTTGCTTGATGGTTTGTGACCATCCTTCTTCCTCTTGATGACATTCCAGAGGTTTTCAATAGTGTTCAAATCTGGAGATTGGGCAGTGGTCTCTTATTTTTTTCCAGAGCTATATATATATATATATATATATATATATATAATAATATTGTATATCCTGTCTGAGCTGACATGATGATAAACATCATTTCAAGTCAAGTCAAGAAGCTTTTATTATTATCATTTGAACCATATATAGCTGGCACAGTACACAGTGAAATGAAACAACATATCTCCAGGACCCTCGTGCTACATAGAACAACACAGAGCTACATAAAACAACACAGACCTAAGGACTAAAAGTAAGTTGTCCTTGCCACATAAAGTGCGTCATGAAAGGAAGAAAGAAAGGTTCATTAATTATGTTCAGGATAAAGATGCTAGGAAGTGCTCACGCCTGCCGGAAAGCAAACCGGAATCAAGCTGAAGTTAACACGCAGAGGAATAAATGATAGACAGCATTTAAAATGCTTCATCAGAGAAGCAAAGCTGCTAGAAGTTTTATGTAATTCCTGTCTGCACAGGTAAAGCCTACAGACATGCACAGACATGTCCACAAAAGAAAACAAAAATGTATGGAATTTTTAGCATTTATAAGCAGCCGTCTGAATAATAATCTATTCTCCATTCATTGTTTTGTCATTTATTTGAATCCAGGAACGCTTGAGCCAATTACCAACTCTTTTTTCCGAGTATCTGTTAGCATATTTGTTATACTGTTAGTGTATCTGTTAGACTGGCCTCATAAAAATGCACGGAGGTATGTAATATACTCAACAACACACTAACAAAAGTACAAACAATTAAAAATATCTGGCAGCCTGCAAGACACTTTTTAGGTTGGAAAAAAACAGTGAAGTGACTTTAGCCCACACATTCTGCTAACATTGTTTAGTGAACCTGCTCCAATCCCACAAGTTTCAGTTCCTTATTTATGCTTTGTCTCCTGTGGAAGCTTGCCAGAGGGTCATCCTTCAAGATTAGAAACACTAGTGACACTGATAAAGGAGGATTTCAAGGTGTCAAGACCCAGATTCCAGTGACAGGAAGGAAGTGAAAGGGCAATATTCATTTGTTCTCTCATTTTTTATCTATTTAAATTAGAATGGAGTTTTTTATTACCTTGAAATAGCAAAAAAAAGAGACTTTAACTTCGATGTATCTCCATCCCAAGGCACCCCACACAGTAGGATTAAGACTGAACAGATAATGCATTCCAAAATGAAATACAAATATAGATAGTAATAGGAAGTGCACTCTTTTTTCTTTCTTTTTTTTTAATGAAAGTTTGTTAGAAAGTTTAAAGGGCATCTGGTCGAGATAAGAGCTATGCATTGTGACTGGAGTCCCAAACCTAAAAATCACACAGATCTTTCTTTCCATTCTTCATACTCCAAACTCAATAAAGGTGAGTAAACCAAGCTCACATCTAGTCTAAATCTGAATATAAATAATGGTAAGGTTCAAAAACATTAAAAAAAATCGTAATGTTCATATGAAAAAGACACAGAATTCATCTGAAGATGTGAAGCAAAGGCTGATTTCTGTCCAGACTATGTGATATTTTGCAGCCCATGTCACTGACACTTCCATAACGTCATCAGCAGTGACTGAGATGGTGCATGTGGAATACGGCCACGGGGTAATGAACATGTACAAGCTGGATTATTTACTCTCTCATCCTTTTATTTACAAAATCCAAGTGTTTATAGTTTAAATGAAAGTACTACTAGAACGTCTCTGGATAACATGTTTGGTAATCGGAGAAAACATGAATCCAGTATTACATAAAATTTAGTGTGTGTGTGTGTGTGTGTGTGTTAGTTTGTTCCACTTTCTTATTATATCATCGATAAGACCTTGTGATGCAACACATAGTTTCATTAACAAGCTATTGACGAGTAATGGACTTTAGCCCTCCCACATAATATCACAACCAGCCATCACTTTCGGTTGCTGTAAGAATCTCTTTGGTGAAGGTCACTGGTCCTGTTGTAAGCAGAAGTGGGAAATGGAGTTTGTCTTTGTTCGAGTAAACTGGCTGACAGGAATGATCAGACCTCCTTGACTCAAATTGTAAGGGGAGATACAAAGAGCTCCCTGAAAACTCAGACCTCCTGCAGGTCATCTGACAGCAGCCATGTGGAAAATGGGAGCAAAGTGCAGTGATGACTAAAGACACGCTGAAGCTTATTTGTTTGAACTGGTCAAGTGCAAATGGCAGGAAAGGAATTACATTCCAGTCAGGCAAAATGTAAACACCATTGAATAATTGATCTGAGTGCATGTAGGTGAGTCGGGGGTCTGTAAACTACACAGTGTCTCAGCTGGTAATGTACACTGGTATTCATTTCACATGATGGACTGGTTTGCTGGTACCCCAAGGGTGTATTATCAGTGATTTCCATTTAATGCGTTATGCTCACCAACACTTAGCCCTAATGCACCAAACCATAATGGGAGAAGCAGTCGCCAGTTAACACTGTTGGGAATGTGAATTATGTTTTATAATGGGCTCAAACAAACTTTCCATTAGTGCAAATTTACAAAAGCTTCTCTTTCACTCCCTGTGGATTTTTTTTTTTTTTTGGTATGTGCAAAACCCACCCTTTTTTACCACCCACCCTTCTGTTACAAAGCTTCTCTTATATTTTCTACTTTGTCTCATTCTTTTCCTACAGTTGGACTAATATTATTATACTTAAGAGCAATCATTTTTGCAGGATATGCAGGATATCCTTTCTGGAATTTGAAAAGAGCCACAATTTAGTAAAACACCAGATCCTCATTTTGGATTTGATTAAGCAGGATGTTGTTCCATCCTGGAGAGCAATGATTGTCCCTATATATCATTATAGTCCAGGACCTCTCTCATTTATTTGTCATTGAAATACCATCTGTGTGGTGTAGGTGGACACAAGACAAATTAAATGCCATAAGTTATAATTCTCTTTAATTTGACAGATTTTTTGCCAAACAAAATAGTGCACTACAGAACAATGATGCCAACTGCACAGGTGTGGATACATTCATTCTTCACACTTTTCTCATACTGCTCTTCATCCATCTCTCCTACTCGCCATTTGGTTGGTTTCAAGTGGGCTGACAAGGCAAAGTTGGCCTCTTTCATACGACATTTTCTTGAAAAAACAGGGACTCCAGGGTCCAGAGCTTGGGCTACTGTTTGTGTGAAAGTTTTTTTGCATGTTCTTCTTGTGGGTTTCCTTAGATTTTTATTTATTTTTTGTTTCTTCCTCCCAAAAACATTTTGGATTAGACACAGTAACTAACCCCTAGGTGTTAATAAATCACCAGCTTGTACCTGGTGTTTCTGGGATAGGCTACAGAACTAAACCCATCTTGACCAGAATAAAGAGCTTACTGTACTAAAGATGAATGAATGAATGAATGAATGAATGAATGAATGAATTTCTTACAAATCATCCTCTCCAACAAAGCACCGTAATATAAATGTGGCCAGAAAGTAAAAGACCTAACTTTTAACCAGGTAGTGGTAGGAAAAAGAGGTTTAAAAATGTATGAGCCCCAACACAAGGGCCATTTCCTGACAAAAGCAGCAAGCATCTACAGCTCCAGGCAAAAAAAAAGTGCCCATCTAATGTAATGCAGGCCCTGGAGGAATGTCTATTCTTAGTCCATTCAGCCAAATGTCACTGATGTTGGGTTATGTGCATCTAAAAACGTCAAGCTCCTTTATTGTTGCTAATGTGAAAAGAGCAAATTGGACTGTGTTTGTCAAAAGCAGCCTCTCAAAGAAACTGTTACAGGAGGGTAGAGTGATCTTAAGAGCCATCAGCTCGAAACACTCAAGTGAGCAAACGTGACATGATAATGGGAGAATCCTGCACAGCAGTAAGTATGTGCACCTGCTTGACTCAAAGGTGATCTCTGCCACTCGCGAGATCCACAGGAGAGACACCCACAGATGCATCACTATGTCTTTGACATTTCAGAGATTTCTGGGAATAGCTGGATCTGTTCTCTTCAGTCCATTACATACTGTGCAGGTACAACTAGGCAAGCCTAAATGTCAAGGGTCTGAAGTAAACACTTCTCCTGCAGACCAGTATGACTGGCTATATATATGCAAAGTGCATTATTTAGGTTGAGGACAAAATTGCTAGATGGGCCTAGATTCAAGTCTTATATTTTATCTGAAATTGGAAAGAGAACACAACCCACTGAGTGAAAGCAGTGATAATGTAGTATTAATTTACTTGAGTAAAAAAAAGTAAAAGAGTAGTTTGCTGAAACAGGAGTGAAAAACTACTAGAGTAATTATTTTTTACATGTTTACATCTGGCACAACTAATGAGCTTCCTGGTGCTCAAGTGGAAGGATCCTGCACTCTTATTGCTGTGGCCTGGGTTCGATTCCAACTAATGAGCTTCCTGGTGCTCAAGTGGTAGGATCCTGCACTCTCATTGCTGTGGCCTGGGTTCGATTCCAACTAATGAGCTTCCTGGTGCTCAAGTGGTAGGATCCTGCACTCTCATTGCTGTGGCCAGGGTTCGATTCCCAGGCAGGGAGCAAACCCAGCCAATGAAGAGTTAACTTTCAGTGCCAGTCCCAAGCTTGGATAAAATGGGAAGGTTGTGTCAGGAAGGGCATCCAGCGTAAAAACCTGTGCTAAACCAAAACATGCGGCACAAATGATCCGCTGTGGCAACCCTGAACAGGGAGCAGCTGAAAGAACAACATCCTTTGGCACTAACTAATTCAAAATATTCCATGTTTGAAGAATATTGTTATGATGTTACGTAGATAAGTAAGCTCAGCTGAAGCGAACACCACCTCCATCATCAACATTGTAAGATGTTATCCGGCTATGTTCATCTACAGCTATTTCCTGAGCATTAGCAGCTCTTTTATCTAGTTCACTCAGTCAGCTAATAGCTTACCTGGACATATTTCAACGGGTTGGGTGTTGAGCAGTGAAACGCTGATATCTCAATGGGTTTTTGGCTCAAATAATTTGCAGATCATTACTGAAGATACCTCATCTGTCTCCATTGTCTCAGACATTGATTCTGCTGACTGTAGCATTCGGCTAAAGCGAGTGTAGATTTACATGAAGAAAAAAAAAAACAGCGACTTAACTTTGCCATTAAAATAAAAATAAAATTAAATGTGTAAATGTAAAAAATAAATGTATTTTATAAAAACATACATAATAAAATAAAAAAAACATAAATAAATAAATAAAATATATTATTAAAAATATACACAAATTTGAACAAGCAAAAGTAAAAGTGCTATGATTAAATTATACTAAAAAAAAAATAATAAAAAATTACAGTGAACCATGCAATGAAATATTCTTAGTTAATTACTTTTCAACCCTGGCACACACACCCTCATTCCTTATAAACAAGATAAAATCCAAAGGGACAAACAGGGAAAACATGGAGGGTGAGATACGGTAACGGAAGAAATATCGCTGTATCTGTTTAGGGATGCCTGGCCATAGTAACAATGCTACTAGAATATAAGAGGAAACAGTTAATATATCGAATGGATCTAAATGTTATAAATATTTAGATATTACAAACGTTGTCCATCTGTTGTTACGCACACACACCCTATAGGACCGCCCTCCACCAAATAAAAATGACACTCATGGTGAAAAACGTGATTGCTCTTAAGGTGTTGCCCATATCAAACATGTGATGCTGGTGGTTGTAGTAAAGTGGAGTTTCACCTAAACTAGTGCAACTCAAGACAACATGTGACTGTTGTTACAACTGGATTTTTTGGCTGCCTTTCAAACAACGCTTAGTGGATTGTAATGGGAACAGAATAGCTGATGTGGTTTCTAAATTTAGGCCTGCCACACACTGTGTTAGGGACAGTTACACACTAATCACTTGCCACAGCCACGTGCAGCATATTGGCATGTTAACGGCAGGCCTAAGGCAGATCAGGACGAAGTTTATTTATTCACTTTTGTAGTCTGGATTGTTTTCGGCTGAAGCTCCGGGCAGCGCAGCTTGACTACAGCATGATAAAGTTTCTGCGTAATTTTGGCTGTAGATAGTCTGATAGACTCACTGGGTACTTGTTTGTTAAATGAACCTATAATTCATATCTTTGCTAGCTTGAAGAACAAGAAAAATAGTTGTCGCTGGCTAATTTTTAGGTTGAGTCTGAGAAAACTTCTGCTAAGGTAATGAAAACAGGGTCATGCAGTGTCAGAAATTGCAGGTTTGACTGCCTTGTCAGAGTTATGCATTTTATTTTATTTTTTTAAAAGAAAGAGCAAGGCAGTAGACAGATTAACTAAACATGCTAGAGTTAGGAGACATACAACAACCTAAGCTATTGTAAAAGGCAATAACTGCATGTAAGCGAAACCAAAATCAAAACCCCGGTTGGCAGAAGACAAAAATACAGTGATGCACTGACACAAAACAGGAGCAAGAACTTGCAATGGACTGACCACAGTCTGGGTTATTTAAAGAGAATGACTTGACTGGGAACAGATGTGCCTGGTTAATAGGAAGGACACTGTGAATGAGAATATGTTGCTTGGGATTGGTCGTGTGATGTTTGTAATTTGATGACTGGCTGGGGATGAGGAGAAATAGTAGAGGCAGGTGCTGACAGATCTGACGGCAGGTCATACGTTACATTTTTTTACATGATTTTTCATCATTTCTGCCACATTAAAGCACACTGCCTAACATGTGTCTCCTTTTAAGAGTCTCTCTGAGGAAGTTTAAAAAACCAAATGAAGTAATACACACTGAGCTTTCCTTATTAAACCCAACTCTGACTAGTGTGGTATTTGGGTCAAATTGACCGATTTTATATTTTTATTTTTTATTCGTTGTAAATCATTTGCAGATGCATTTTTGAGAGCTGTATTTCATAGCCTGTGACCGCAAGAATCTTTTGTTTCTCTTGCTTCTTTCATTGTTCATCACCTGATAAATCAGTTCAAAACAATACACATTTATTGAAACATTGCTCCATTTCATTTTTTTCTAGATTTATGCCACCAAGGTCTTAATTATAGTACAGTAATACCTCACACATCCGCGAGGTTACGTTCCAGGACCGATCGCAAATGACGAGGTTTCGCAGATGTGTGGTGGAGTCACTAAAAATGATAATACTGTACTATAAATGCATTTGTTTTTACAGTTTAAACCCTAAATATGACTCCAATCATGCTCCCAAAACACTTTAATTTCATTTAAAAGTTAGCTTAATACATTACCCTTAAAAAAGAAATAAATGTTTGACATCAAAATAGAGTACAGTATCACCTGTATAAAAACCAAGGAAAAAATCACTGAGATCACTTATTCACACTTGCATCAGCATATGAAGCATTTTTGGCATAAGAACAAACCAAACCGAACCGGAACACTGGCTAAGATGCGTGTTTTTCCTACATGATTTTTCGCATGTTTCTTTGCTGACAGATTGGTGGCGTGGGTGGTCTGTGGCATGACTTCCTGTGAGGACCCTTGACATGGAATGCTTGGCTTGGGGCAGTTATTTGTAAGAAGCCATACAGTTTACATACGCTTCGTGTTGGTAATATTGGTAATATTTTTGGGTGGCTGGAATGGATTATCTGCATTTACATTATTTCTCATGAGAAAATTTGTATCGCAATACAAATTTTCACCTTAAGAACTAGCCTCCAGAAAGAATTCAATTTATATGCTGAGATTCCACTAGATAACTTCATCACTGAAACAAATGACACTTTCATTGATCTTCTAGTCAATGCAAACATTAATCAAAAATGTTATCTATATTGTATGAAATAAAGACAATATGAGTAAAAGGACTTTTATATATTGTCTTTTTAAATGTAGTTCTTTTCAAGCTCCAATAATAGCCCTGGTCAATTTGGCCCGAACTGTACCAAATGAACCGCTGCTTGAGGTTAAAGAGTGAATAACTTCTCAATTATCCCATGCTTGGTTTGCTCTGTGTTTTGGAGTGTATGAGTGTGTTTTCCACTGTTCTATCATTTCACTGATTTGTTGGAACCCTATGACCAGACTTCAAAACAGATAACAAATCCAGCAAGGAGCTCAGGGATCATTGGGTCTCTCTGACAGTGCAAATGAGCTCTTTGAAGTTTGCTGCTGAACCAGAATTGCCTACAAAGCTACTGACTGCATTAATGTGAATTGACATGGGATGAGGAATCCAGCAGCAGAGTGGAGTCAAGGTAATGGGTGACCTCTAAAAAGGACTAAAGATGAGGATTCCATAATCTCACAAAAACTCAGTTTGAAGCTTGTGATTAGTAAAAAGCAGCTTTTAACTGGGCCTGATGTAACAAAGAGACTACTTTCGGTGTTTCCAATCAATCACACAGCATTGATTCCCTTACAGAAATGTCACGAGACCTTCATAAGTGAATAATCACATGAAGTGGAATTTCCACATGCAGCTTTTGCTGATGTTATTGTGTTTTAGTTTTACATGCTGTTTTTACATGATTTATTTACTTTCACCTTTGATTTCATTCCACAAGATTAATTTATTTCGATGAGATTATTTTTTAACACAATTTATTTATTTCGACATGGTTCATTCCCCTTATGATTTTTTTTTAATTTATTTCTTTATTTCACATGTTGTGCATGTGGTTTAATTTTTTCATAGAATTTTCTACCCATGATTGATGATTCACATTTAATCTCATTTCATACTATTAATGTGTATGTACTTGAATTCCTGTGAGAGCATAACATGATGAAATGCTGCTTTACAGAAATTAATATACATGTGAAATATGTATGATTTTCCTTAAGGTTTCTAAGCACCAAAAGTGGGCAGAGGCAATGAAGTGAAAAAGAAGCACATCAAGGACGGGGGCTATAAATAAATAAATTGCCTTTATTTGTCACATATACATTACAGCACAGTGAAATTTTTTTCTTCGCATATCCCATCCTTGGAGGTTGGGGTCAGAGCGCAGGGACAGCCATGATGGAGTGTCCCTGGAGCAGAGAGAGTTAAGGGCCTTGCTCAAGGGCCCAGCAGTGGAAACTTGGCGGTGCTAGGGCTTGAAACCCTGATCTTCCAGTCAATGACCCAGAGCCTTAACCACTTGAGTCACCACCGCCAATTAGACTATTGCCTAACTCTCAGACACACCCAGGGAGACTTATATCAAACTACTTATTAATCTTATCATCTCTTGTAATACCAGCATTAAATACATTACTTGTATACATTTAGGAACTGCCCTAAAGGTATATTATAACTGCAAATCTAAAACTAAATGTGACTACGTTTGAATGTTGAAGTGGTTAGAAGAGAGCCAAGTAAATTAGCCTTATCCCAGGGGACTTCCTTGCAGGATGTGCACATGAAGGATTTTTCTTTTTTAATTTAGTGCTACAGTGTAGTTATGAAGATTAATTAGCTCAGTAGTAGAACTGAAGATGAGCTTGGTGTCTCAGCTCACTTAAAGATAGGACAAGCAAAGACGAGTTCCTTCTTCTATGTATCTGTATTCAGTGTTATACCTGAACCAGCTGTGACCTAAACCTGAAAGGGGTTTTTGTTGTTCCTTTATTTATTTGAAAATAAATATTAATCCTAATAATCCAGATTCTGCTGCTGTAGACAGTTGAAAAACCCAGAGGTTGAAATGGTAGCACCGTCAGCATGGTCTGTGAATTCTGCCTCTAGCAGTTCCTCAAACTCAGCTACATCAATCCAGTTCATAATTGGTCTCAACAAGGGATGCGTGCAAGTGATTGTTTTTAAAATCCTGCAATATTATTTTCAATTAAACAAATTTAGTTTAATATACACTATATTTATATAGTGTAAACTATAGTGTATACTATAAACTATATTTAGTTTAATTTAAAGCGCTATAACCATAACCAGGCAGTTACTACAGATAATGCATTGCACACAGCTACATGTTTATGCATGTGCACTTTCTTTGTTCCATGGCTTTATTTGTGCCTGCATCGAAGTAACCAACATCCCAAGCTAGCACATTTCTTGTTTTTAACTCTCAACCAGATACACTGTAAAACTTTAGCAAACAAAGCATACAAAATGTGCCCAGTCTATTTGTATGTGTACTTTGTATCAGTTTAGAACACATTATCCATTCAGTCGTATTAAATCCTATTGCAGCTTATAAAGAGGTTACGTCATCTCTTAGATTAGTACTGTGGGAACTAATGCAACTTCATAACACATCTAAGTGCAAATTATATTTGCTTTTCAAGATGAACAATAGCAAATGGATCAAACTGCCAGAATGTCATTTTATTAACCCAGGAAGCAGCATCTGTCCTGAGAGTATGAATGTTTGCGTAAATAGATCTCTATTGTTCTGGTTGTCTTAATATGATATAGACAACAATAACACTGAAACAAAAAAAAAATGCAGGTAATTTATCCGTAAGTTTTTGAGCTAGACAACTTGATTGTGTGCTGGTTCACTCTTCCGTTAAAAGCAAGGCATTTATATCAATTATCCAGGCAGAAGCTTTATGTATTATGTGAATAAAGCTTTCACTGAAGGCACCATGAGGCAATAAGAAACTCACTCTCCATTACTTCATCCTCTCACATTAGATCTATGCATCATAAATTGTTTATGATTGCCCATGACCTACAGCACGTCTTTGTTTAGCCGTTATCTCGTTATTGGTATTGTGTACACAATAGTTTCTAAAATTCCTAATAGTAAATCAGGAGGCAATGGTGTAGAATCCTAACAATATGTTAGTCAGAGAACACAGGATATTTCAGAGCAGGATGGGAAGGCTATGATTTATTTCACCATTCTTATTTTTTACAACCAGGAATTTGTACACTTCTTACACCTGCTAAACGACACAGTGTAGTTCGGAGGTTTTAGACTTTAGTCCAACTGGAATACTGCTGAGTAGCTTCTGCTTAGCATGCATTGAGTCATTTCATCTTACACGCTGGATTCAGGATAATTACCCTCATATAATGCTTAAACAATTACAGAGCGTTTCACAACTCCAGATTCCATGCATGAGGACTGAGATTTGACACTCCTGCCACAGTGCATTGCTGTGAAATAGATATACAGCAAGTGAGCTTTAAAATCCAGTCACTCTTTGTGGTTGCTTTAGTAGGAAACAGAATTTTTGGGTGCACTCAGAACATTTAGTGGCGCTTCACTGCATATTTGGAAGTTAATGACTCGAATCGGAGGAAATCAGGAAGAAACAAGTTCATGCATCACATCATGTTCTTCCAGTAATACCAACCCCGCCTTCTGCAATCTTCTTGATCCTGACCTTCTGTTTATTTTTGCAAACTTGGTTATTTGTTCGAACATTTTACTGAACCGCTGTGATGTAGATCACAAAGCTATTTTGTATTACACTTGATATTTAACTAACCCTGTAGTGTTTTCTATACCCAAACATTTTTCATTTCAGCAAAGCAAGGAAAAGGCAGACCTTGAGCAAAAAGGCATCAAGATTAAAATAAGCAACTCAGTGGGAAAGGTTATACATAGGCATCACAGGGGACTGCACGAATGCTGGAGAGAAAACTGGTGGACTGGTGGTGCACAGGGACATACTGCAGTCATGCTTCACAGGTCATTAAGTCTAAACTAAATTTCCCATATTAGAAATGACTTTTTGTAACTTGTGATGCACCTCTGCTCCAACCCTAATCTCTGTATGACGGATACATACTACAGGAAAACGTTAGACAGAACTGTGGGATAAGTTTATGGTGCTAATTTAAGGTTTACTGTTATGCCATTTAATGATGTCGTACTCTCCAGCATTGTTTCACAAGTTCTATTCAGTGGAAATTTACGCAGCTGTTTGGGTGCTAGCCATGCTCTGTCATAACCACATAAACTGGTGGATTACTGGCAGCCCTCAATATTTCATTATACCCTTTCCTAACAATATCAAAGTATCTTGTCTGCCTCCACAAATATGACCACCTTTTACAACTCTCTGAGCCGCTTAGATGAGCCACTTTTTCCAAATTCAATACAAGGATTAGTGCAATCAAGAATGTCTCCAAATTTTAAGGTCCCACAGACTTTTACCCATGCTGCAAATCCAAGCTTATTCACTCATGTTATCTTTTAAACACACAGAAGGAGCACGGTTTCTGGGGAGCTAAATCCGATATGAGATGGAGAGAACATGTAAGAACTGGGACTTCAGCTAGCAAAGAAGTACAGTAAGTCTTCTGAGCAAACTCCATACAAACCACTGGCAGTAGTATGTAAAGCAAAATAATCATGTTGCACAGTCACTTGTTACTATGTAAATGTCTATCATTCGACTCTTGAATTCTTCCTACTAGTGACAATCTCTGATTGCATTTTATTGCTGAGCTGCTGATAGCTGCTGATGGCAGGAGTCTTGGCAAGTCTCATTTTTTGTTGATTGGTTATGATGAGTCTTCTCTGTTGGAATGGCGGTTGGAAGAGTGAGCAATGTGTTAGGTCTCACATCCACCAGTCACCACCACCAGCAGCATGCCTCTCACCATTCCACTCCAATCAGATTGGACTGATGTGACATTCATCATCGCTTTGGAGGATGTTGCACAGGAAGAAGAGGATCCAAGGAATTTCTTTCTTTAATTCTTGGTTCTTTCATTTGCAGAAACCACCCACATGAAGTTACATCCTGGGAAAGGGGCCTGGAGATAAAGCTAAGCCCTAAGAACCATCCTGTGTAGTTCCTATAATTTTTTTTTTTTTTTTTTACATAGGAGGTTACTTTATGTAGAAATATGAAGAGAGTTTGTACAAAGTGTTCTGTTTTATCACAGTAAAACTGTAAGCAGAACAAATCCCCCTGATGTTCCTGGAGGCTCTGTCGCAGGCTTCTGAGGCAGGGTATGTGGCTTATACGTTACATAACCTAACATACTTGGTTATGATTTTAGGGTTTAAGACATAAAGAGAAAGCATTCAGACTGTCATACCTGTGTGTAAGTTGTTCTCAACTGCACGTCTCACAGTGCTTAGACTTTCCTCTCAGGCTATACATGACCTAATGTCATAGTTCATCAAACCGTCCTCAAAGAATCTGAGTAAAAAGAAGAGTTGGTTACTTCTAATTCAGAATAGCCAGTGATTACAGAGACAATGAGAAATCTCAAGTATTTTTCTTTGATAGCTGTTGTCAAAGCTAATCACCTGTGATATTCAGTAAGGGTGTGTACAGGATTTATACCTGACACCACAGTTTTGGTAGTGGACGGTTGAGTGGTTAAGATTGATCAGAATGTTGAGAAATCAAAATTGCTAAGCTGCGAAGCTGCCACAGTTGGGCCCTTGACCATCAACACTAAACGTAATCTTCCTTTCACATATGTAGCATTCGGTTTCTCTGAACCGAATCTCACACTCAGGTGTGAATCGAAGGTCTCAATTCAGTTTTATTGTTTTTCCGCTTTGCAGTTTATGTAGTTATGCAGTTTTGTAGTTAATCCCTAGCCTACTCAGTTATATGAGCTTATAGAGTGAGTTTAATAGAACATTAACTTTAGGTATAAACTGATGCACCATCATTGATTCAAAAACCCAGCCCAAATGATGAAATTATTCAATCCACAAGGTCATAATGACTTCATAAAGAAAATCCAGTGAGCTTCACAATACAATGCAGTCAGTTCAGTATTATTGCTATTATGACTGGGGGAGACCTGATCAATACCTATGAACTTCAAATCAGAACTGGTGTTATTAGCTAAAGTAAAATGCCACACGACTGGAGTTTTTGAATCCTGGATCGTTCCCACTGCAGTGCACTGAAAGACTCCCTGAGGCAGAATTAAAAAAAATTAGAAAATTGAAAGAAGCTAAACCTCAAACAAAAAGGCTTTAAAAAGGCTTCCAGTGGCACAAATTCACTGAGCTTCAGAGTCCATAGGATGCTGAACAAAGCTTACCGCTAATAGAGTAAATGGAGCTGATGAGACAACAGAGTAGGAGTGCAAATATTAATAGAGCCATACTTGGAACAGCTAATCACATTTCATTTAAACAGAGTAAGTTTGATTAATTAAGATGTGAGATCAGATGGGTCAAGTGGCAGACATGGGCAGGTGGCAGACAGGCAGCATACATGCTCAATTGAGGGGGCAAAAGGTTATCACACAGTGAAGGTTTGGAACAGCAGTTTATGTTTCACTCCTGTGTATCTGGACATCAAGGGGCAGGCTCTTTGGATTGGAAATCAGAAACGAGACATTAGCACAAATATGAGCACTATAATGAGATGCAAATCACAGACGTTCAACACAGTGAGAGATAACATGCATGGTGAAATGAATGAGGTTCAAAGGCATCAGGGTGCTGCAGGTGTGAAAATGATATTAAAGTACAGATGTGTATGGTAAGGACAAGGAGATGTGCGGGTAAAGTGATAGTGATGCCTGGGAGCGATATTAGATGGGAGGCTGAAAATCTAATATCTCCTAATAGCTTGACAATGAGTCAATTAGACTTGACAAAGTGAGAAATGTATGATTTCTCAGTAAGAATTATGCAAGGCAAACTATTATACATGCACAGTTAAAGACAGATGCCTATCTGCATTCATGATTTCTAATGTTTTTTCAAGTCTAATGCTGTTCTGATTCATGCCATGTGTATAGTTCTGTGGTCTGTCCTTTTGTTTAATTTCTACTTTGATTGGACCATATGTGTTTATCTCCTTTTAGTTTATCCTCCAAAGGGATTTTTGGGGAAAAAAAAGAATTACAGCGTAAATAATCCACACTGTTTATGTTCATTATAACCGCAACGGTATTTGTGCAAATGCCATCTCCGTCATTGCAGATGATGTGTTACAACTGTGTCAGTGACATGGGCTGAAAAATATCAGTCGGAATAGAGATTAAATCAAGACATGACTGCCACTGATCGACTGCATTAACCTACACTCTTGGCTAGAAAGAAATCAGGCCTAGGTTGCATCTTTGTGTATATTTCTTGTGGCCGTTGGTGGTGCTGTTGTGTTTATTTCCAGATAAGTCAAAAATAATCGATTTGTTAACAGGAAACAATGTGATAGACAGAATGGGCCTAGCGCTGATAGTCCATTTATACCAGCCAACTAGAATGTCAGGGAGGATTGAGAAAGAATGTTTGTTTTTAATTCACAGAAACTTGACGACTTGAGAATAGAAAGACATAAGATTCTACTGTGGGCACGATGCCAACTGTTGCCCTAACAGTGGTCAGTGGCCTATTAAAAGGTCTCCAAGCTTCACAGGAATGACGAAGGTCATGCTGACCTGCCTGTGGGTTATTATTTACGCCACAGAGGCTCACATCATGAAGTAGATTATGCTCCTTGATGCTTGTGGGATCATGCCATTATGAGGCCTATGATTCTTGGTTCTTCTGATCTAAATCTGTACTTTCGCACTCCGTTTTCCACAGTGGCACACAATACCCAGCTGGGGAGAGCGATGAAATGAGAATGCAGTGATTCCGTGACCTCTCTTAGAAATCATATGCTTTTTCCTACTGAGAGGTCTTATAGGTAGAGTTGATGAGTGCATTATCCATGCTTGAGAATACTGACCCTGCTATTTTAGTGATCTCAAGTGGGCCACATCAAACCAAGTCATATGACTGTACTACACTAAGCATTTCTCACTAGCGAGCATTTTGGCTCGAGAATAGCCTTCGAGTTTTCCTCAGCTGGCAAACCCGAAAAAAGACACTCGGCAAACAAGTTCTCATATCAAGTGTTGACAGATGTCAACACTCAACAATAGGCTCGCTTTCCAAATCTGCATTCATCAAGTGAATCCATCCATGTACAAATCCCTTTTGGGATCATTTTTATGAGGGGAAGAGACATCTCACACTTTCCCAGAAATCATCACATGACACACAGAAATCAAGTAATCGATCTCTGTGGACTGCCCTCATACTCACAATAACTCTAAAACTATGAAAGGCAGTGACTTCAAGTTGGACATAAAATCAACGCTTTAAGGTTCTCTTAGCACTCTTATTCACTAGTTATTAGCAATAGTTAACATGAAGTTAATATGTTAGTTAATATGTACTTTTTAGCATTAGTTAATATGAAGAAACCATTAACCGTGATGAGTTAAAAAGTGATGTTAACCAGCTAACACACAGGTTGTGTGTTTAAATAAATAAAATTGTTTATATGTTAATGAAATGCATCTGCACTGACTGATGTTTATTTAATCTATGAATAAAAATAAATCCATATCCATTATTCATTCATTCATCTTCAGTAAATGCTTTATTCTGGTCAGGGTCACAGTGGATCCAGAGTCTATTCCAGGAACCCTTGAACATCGCACAACCTCATGCACTCGCATATACACACCTAGAGCCAATCCACTTACCAGCATAATTCTGAGGTGGAAGAGTAAACTGTAGAACCTGGAACAACATGCACAGAAATCCAGATCACACCAGAGAGGCATCAACACTACCCACCATCACACCTACATAAATTAATACAAAATGGCATTACACAATGAAGTACAATCCCTTCCGCAAGGTAAAAAAATAAATAAAATAAAAAACCAAATTCACAACAAATTAATTCATACATGTCACTCAAAAGTTCTCTGAAATATACCAGTCATTCAATCAGCCTAACAATTAAGCAAAATGAACTTGGCTGGATTGTGTTAACAATGTCACAGACTTCCTGGACAGCTGTTCTAAAAATGTCATAGCAAGAAATCTACCATAATGTCACAAAACCCAGTTGAGTATATTACTTTTTCAGGTGTTCAGATTCCTTATTTGTACAAGTGAGCCCCTTCCTATGATCTAGCTCCTGCTAACACAAGACAAATTTATAAAACACGATTTCAGCCTGGATGAAAAAGAAACGTTTTAAAATGTACACATTAGTATGGACTATAGTAGTAGGCTTCAGATGAGCGTGTGTGTGTGTGTGTGTGTGTGTGTGTGCTGTCTTAGCAAGCTACCATGCTATTAGGAGGCTATGCTAAGCTACTTAACCCTAACTGCAGTATTTTCATATATCACAGCTTGGAGTGTTATTCCACTCATAGCATGCTGATATTTATGAATGAAAGACGTGCCACACATTTAACTGTTTCTCATTAAATTTAATCTTGTGGAGTTAGTTCCTGTTCTTACCTCCATTATTACTGCAATAAACAGTCACTCCCTCACCCGCCTCTTCCTCAATAAATAAACGAATTAATAAATAAATTTTTTTTTTGCACTGAGAAACCTCTGTCCTGAAAACTTTCCCAGGCTTGGGATACTGACGTTTACAAAGCACTTATAATAATAAATGTCTCCTTAAAAATAATAAATGTCTCCTTAAAAAAAACCTCGCCACATTTATGATTAGATGTTGTACTTTGATAAACAACGCATTTTTAAAAATCTCTTCATTAGTCCATGTTAGGAGCATCTGCCATACAAGTCTAAGCTGTGTGTCTAAGCTGGTACTATAGGAATAATAACATATTAGAGTTAGCGCATTAATATTAGCCATCGTTCCCGTTATAGCCGGAACTACTGTCTGCAACACCAAAGTATTGGGTTGAGAATATCATCTTTATTAGTATTTAATTATTGATACTGATGCTGAAAAGAGACTTCACACGCCGATTCATCTCGTAAGATTTAGCGTAAGCTTGTTAAAAAAAGTATCTCAGTGTGTCCATAGTAGATGTTGAACTGGAAGGAATGTGATGTAGTAGTGTCTAGAGGGCAGGGACTGCTGAAGCACTTCAGACTCTTCAGACAACACTACAGCACCATAATTAATGGCACAATCAGCGCTGTCTATGTGCCTACCTCAGCTGCCCGTGTACTTTGAAGTCATGGAGTGCCTTACATATTCATTTAAGTCGAGTCCATGCTCTCAGCAAGCTCTCAGAAGCTGCTGGATTTGTCAGCCTTCTGTTGTTTTTTGTGCCCCTCACAGCAACTTGCCTACAGAGAAGGATTACTTCAGTCACATTAGCAATCAGTTACACGGAATGAATTTCATGTATGAGGGCTGTGTATATTGTACATTTTACAATTAGAACCTGATGAATTTCTATTCTGTTCGATTTGCTTTGACCCAGACAAACTGGTGAAGGATTTGTGAAGGAAAAATGATGAGGACCTCGAAGTTTTCAATGTGAGATAACATTATTGCAGAGTGACAGTGATGTATGTAATACTTCAGCTTCACTGGTGTCAAAGTGAACCTGCTTCGCTCTAGCCATAAATTAAGGATAACAATTGACATGATCACATTATTTCCATTCTCATATTATTGATGTGGTTACAGGTGTGAGCACCCAGACGGTGGGGTGATACGACTGTCTATACAGATGTCTTTCTGAATGATGATGATGGTCACACAGGCTAGTTTTTGATGTTCTACTTTTACTCCCTTGCTATAGCTGACTGAAGATCACTTCAGGTGGTATTATTTTCATATCGCTGAGCTAGAGATTAATTGTCCCTAGGATAATTAAGCCTTTTGGGGGGATGAGCTTGTCCTAGACCTTCTGTACCATGGAGTCGGATTTATTTAGAGGCAGTTTTAGAGTTCACGGACTGTGTACTCAATTACTATCCAGATGCTTTTTGCTTCTCTTTTCTTCGTGCACACTATATCTATCTATATCTATCTATCTATCTATCTATCTATCTATCTATCTATCTATCTATCTATCTATCTATCTATCTATCTATCTATCTATCATTATTTTCTCCTCCCTTGCCTTCTCTAACCCTGTCTATCCCACCATTTATTTCTCAATGCCTCCTTCTCAGCCTTTATCTTTTCGCTCTTCCTTCCATATGTTGTATGTCTATGTAGCACCAGGTCCTGGAGAAACGTTGTTTCATTTCACTATGTACTGCGTCAGCTGTATGTGGTTGAAATGACATCTTGAATCTTGAATCCTTCCCTCCATCCATTCATTCACTAATTTATTCATCATGCTTTTCTTTCTGTTTTCCTTTGTGGCTTTGAAGCTTTTCACAGTCAATCTCAATCCATTTCTTGTGTAAAGCTTTTCACATAATCACTCTCCAATGTTACAAGCATTTGAAATGCATTTCTATTTTTTCCTTTAAATTATTTAATAATTAAATGTTTGCATTGTTTCACTTTTTTTTAGTCCCCCCCCACCCCCACCCCCAGTTCAACACTGAGATAAAAGGTGTTGAGGCGCAGTAGGTACCCAGTGTTGTTTAGTCAAGCGAAACAGAAAAGTTCCATGAATGTTATAAATGTTGACGGTTCACTGCCCACAGATGACCCAGAGGACATTGGAATCGTCCCGGAGGAGGCTGAAGTGATGAGAGTGTGGCATTTGCAGCGTGAATGTTGCTGGGATTGATATATGCCTCAGCCTTAGATACATACCAGAACATCACTACTTTAAAGCTCATCACAACAATTTCACGTTGGTAGATGGAAAGAAATCGTCAGGGACAAGTACAAGCACTGAAATCTGGATAAGTGGAATTTGCTGTCATGGAGCTATTCATGCCGGACATATGAACTGTGAAACTGTCAGTTGGATAATGGAAAGATGTGTTGCATGTTGGCAGAAAAGAACTATTATATACTTTTTGTGTTTTTAATATATAGATAACCATTTAATCTAAACTGATTTCATCAAGTATTTCTAATTTTTACATGTTTATATTTTCTTGTTTTCCAAGTCAGTACAGTATCACAATATCTCAAAGATGAGTGGTTGAATGTTTTGTATGGAATTATTGTCGTAAGCAGCAGATAAACTGATTAGATTTTGGAACAGCTTCAGACAAGCTCAAGGTCAAAGTTTGTCTTCAATAGATTTGAATGATGTCTGTGTATCTTTTTGGCTCTCTGTATTTTAAGACAATTAATGGCATACATATTAGAAACAAAAAAGGACTAGACTTGTAGCACAAGAATTCCCATTGAGCTGTGGCATTGAAATACTTAGAGACACGCACACACATATGCTGGATATTTTTATTTCGCAGTATACACTGTCCTTTCACACCAAACCCACAGAATTAGCTTTAGTTGAATTGTTTTATAAATATTTATTTGTAATTTCCTTTTAAAAGATTTTTTTTTAAATGACAAGTGCCACAATGTAGTGCAACAAAGCTAAAAGAAATCTATTTACTTCGGTTAAACAAACCCCAATAAATGCAGTTCTGCTAACGTAAGTGAAATATACCAATACTAGCAGATCTTGTTCAGCCCATCTATTCAAATTAGGGTAAATGCGATCAGTGGAAATTAAGTGCAGTCAATATTACTAAATTGTGATCAATCAGAAAACTGAACCGTGTTAAAAGGAAGGCTTTTATTTTCAGACATGTTCAGCACTGTGCAGTGTTACTACATTAAGCTAACATTAAGTTTGTTTACTTAAGTTAAACAACCCCAGTATATTAAGTGTGTCTTGTTCAACCCACCTGTTTAATTTAGGCTAATATTGTCAATGGAACTTAAGTCTTGTCAATATTAGAAAATGCCAAAGGAATTTCATTTAAATGTGTGGAAATCCTTTACCACAATTCGTTTACATATTCAGGAACAGAGGTATTTATTTTGAGTGCAGCACGTCTCTCAATAATATTGACTGAACTGTATTCCACTGACAATATTATCCTAATCCTAATGGGTGGGCTGCAAAGATACGCTTAATTTACTGCGGTTGTTTAACCTAAGTAAATACTTTACTTTAAGCTTAACGTACTACTACACAGTGATGAATTCCTGAATATACACAAAACTGTGCAAAGGATTTCCATGTCATTACATTGCTTCCTTCAGGTTTTTGATCATAATTTCATATTGTCCTCATTCAAAAGTCCAGGTATAAATAATTCTAGTTGTTTCTTAGCCGAAGTCCTGAATTATGCCAACAACATAATAGTTTTGGTTCATATAGATATGAACATTAGTTAATGCAGATGCTAATTGTTTGTCTTATTTTCTTTTTAGCAACTTTATGTAAAGCAATCATTCCAGTTAGCATGTTGTCAAAGCACATGGTTAATTAATGTGTTAAGGAAACCTTAATGTGAAATGTTGCAAAAAAATAAATCAAATAAAAATAAAATGAACAAATAAATAAAGAAAAATAATTTTAAAAAGGAGAGAAAAACTAGAAGGGGTTTTATTTCTTCCTCTGAACAGTGCATTTTATTTTGGCAGCATTTCCGACAACATTTTCATCAGCTTTATTAAAAGGCTGTTTGCCGTGGTGCACAGTCCTCTTAATATCTCAGACGAATGCCTTTCACTTCAAGGGATTGACAACTAGGTCGATGTAATATCATTCTATTTCTGGCTCTTGTGACTCTGGGGCTTTTTTACCAGTGAAGTGAATCCAATATGTGCCTCAGAGGGAATCAATACTTTAGCCGGGTTACTAATATGGGTAATTAGTAAGGTTAGTTAGAGGGTATGTATTCTCTGGGGTATTGTTTATGCCGCGTAATCATTAGTTTGATTAAGATAAGTCAATCTGTAGTGCCAGTAAACTGGGAAGGTGGGAGGCATGGCATTTGAATGAGATTTTAAAGTGGAATGATGTGTATGAATTTGAACGATGGTGTAATTTCAATCAGTGTGAAGACAGAACGCTCTGACTTTCCTTTCACAGTCCCTGGAGATGCCTGATTGAATCAATAGGTTGTGAGCAGAGAGATTAATGTCAATATCCAGTTGTCATTCGCATGTAGGTGATAGGATTAAATGTCTATTGTGTAACAGTAAGAAAACCGTACGCAATGAAACAGTGCAACGGAAATTGAGTATTGATTAGGAGATTGATTAGGAAGACATTCACTGACGATATGCTTTGGGTTATATGTGAGCGTTTCTGCATCAATACAAAAAACCTTGTATAATGGATAAGGAGAATGTTTGTAGCTGTGATGCCTGACATCTGACAAAACAAACTGGTAATATTAATCAGCCTTTTATTCTAAGGAAGCACTCTGACTAAAAGGCACTGTTAATAAGCTTTAGTATCAAGAGATATGAGCAGAAAATTTATAGTTAAAACCGTTGCCCTTTAGTCATTTAAGTTATATATGTTATCAATTAGGCACTCCGTCCAGGGTTTATCCTGCTTTGATGCCCGATGACGCCCGAGATAGGCACAGGCTCCCCGTGACCCGAGGATAGATCGGATAAGCGGTACAGACACTGAAATGAAATGAAAAATGTTATCAATTGTGAAAACATGTAAAACAAATGCAGTATGGTAGCTTAGTGGTTAAAGTGCTGGACTACTGCTTGGAAGGTTGTGAGTTTATATTAGATCAAATTTTATCCAGAATTAGTAACTATGCAAAAGTTGAAGTTGTGTCGTGTTGTTTAATGCTCGGGGTTGCCACAGCAGATCACCCGATCCGCATATTTTATATTTGGCACAGGTTTTACACCAGATGCCCTTTCTGACGCAGCCATCCCGTTTTATCCGGGCTTGAGATCAGCACTGAGAGTTAACCCCTCAGAGGCTGGGTTAGTTCGCTGCCCAAGAATCAAACCCAGGCCACGGTGGTGACAGTGCAGGATCCTGCTGCTGGACCATCAGGGAATTATTTTACTTTATGTAGTAATAATAAAAGGAGCTAATAATGTTAATAAGAAGCCTCATATTCAAAGTTATGTAATGTGGTTTATTGTCAACTGCAGTACGTCATCTGCAAATAAGAATCAGAGACACAGACGTAAAGCTTCACCACCTTATTTATCCATTATTTTATGTGCAGTTTGTGTAAAAAAGGCAGCACAAAGCACTGACCTGCATCTTGGCCAGATGAATCACATGCCCTGGCTGTTCAAAGACCCATGTATATATATGCTACAAATAGAACTCACTTTCATCCCTTCAGGTGAGGTCTGGAAAGTGGTTCAAATTTCAACATGGTCATGGTTTAAAACAGACAAAAAGGAATTTATTTTTCACCCCATTTGCTTCTTTCCTTAGATCTTTCTGAGCTTGATGGATGCTATACTTTTACAGGCTCACTATCATGTTTCCTTCATAGATTAGGATGTGTTGCATGCAGATTTTATGTACTGTATATGAGGTTAATACGAGAGACCGTCATGAATCAGATGCAGTTTAGTTACATACATCATTCTGTATGCTGTATATCTGTGCTTTCTTCTATGCAACTTTGATAAATAAAGGCCAGTATGTGCTGACTTGGAGCAGGGAAGAAACATTTACCAAGGACATGTCTCTAATGACACATGGGATTCATACAAAAACATGCTAGGCAGATTGACAGTAAGATTGACGTTATGTATATATTGGTTCATATACTGGTTGAAAAACAGGCACATCGATCCTCTAGAGCTCATGGATGACAAATTAAATGGATGAAAAAACGATATAAAGCGTCTTAATAAGGTGCTGAGTCACTACAACAGCTTCAGTGCGCCTTCACAAATTCTACAAGTATCTGGAAGTGCACTTGGAGATGAACAAAAGATATTCCCTCAGCTGGTGGTTTGATCAGAATGATAGAGAAGTAAGAGTGGTAAAAAATTTCCATAGATGTTCAGTTGGTTGAGATTTGTTGACATTAAGCCACAGCATATGATGTACATCATTCTGATTCTCATTCAGGGAGCCCTCATGACCTGTGCAAGGGGGTGGGGTCATCCTGGAAGAAACCACTCCCATTAAGAAAGAGATGGTGCATAATAGGATGAAGATCAGTCAGGATAAGCTTGCATTGATTTCAATGATGCTTGGACCTAACCCATACCCCTCTACACCATAACAGAGCCAGCATTTTTTTTTTCCCTTTAACTAGTCACCTATCTTTATCTTCAGAGGTTCTCTCACAGCCAGTCTGATACAGCTTAACCTTGTCCGCACCTATACTGACAGGACAAAGTGAAGATGCCTTTTCCCAGATGTTCTCTGTCACCACGAAATTGCATTTCTCCTTAGCATCTGCTGACACACAGCTGTACTTGATGATAACATATATTCCTTCTTGTCTTGTAGGGAACAAATGGTCACAGGAGTGTATTGATGCATTTGAGTAATCCGGCTCACAACAATAATCCACTCTACTGACCCAAACCGTAGGGTAGTTAGCTTAATTCGTGACAAGGTATATGATTATGTAATGGTGTACTTGTTTTTATATAAAATATTATATAAGAAGTATTGAAAAAAGAGAAACTCTCTGAATGTGAAAGCAGCTCACTGATGTGTTTCTCCTGCAGGAAAATGGCCTTTTTCCTGTTCTTGAAAGTGATATATGAGTGTTTGCGTCTGCTTCCCACATTATGCAAAAATGTCTGGTCTGTACTTTTTTTTGAAATGAGAAAAACTTAAAAACAAGGATTAGATAGGCCCAAACCCGAGAAGGACTTGATGGTGATTGCCTAGTTTCATGTTGAGCCAAACTTCATGAATAAGTCAATTCAGCAGCTTGGAGAATATTTGCCGGCCATCTCTGAGGCACAGAAAACAACTGCATGACTTAGAAAAAAGCTTACATACTTTGAATGACATAACACAAACGTACAATAACAAAAAAAAGAGACTTTCTTAGCTTCCTCATTATAGCTTCCTCATTATACAAATTTCATCCTGAATCGTGTTCTTCTCCCGAAGTCGTGATATGCTCTGCTCATCTGTAGGAGTTCGAGATCTAAAAAACATTGTTGAATTTTGTGTGATAAGCCAACAGGAAACAGAAACGATGCCACCTTTTTTTTCTTTCCAGTTTTGCTCCCTCACTTTTGCTTCCTTCATTAGATAGATTTCAGCATCATAATCGTGATGCCTGAGCACATAGCACTGATTATGCGTGAGGATGCTTTTGTCCCCAATTACCAAATGGTTGGCATGGAAATGAGTTGATTATATTTTTGGATGATTGTTCATTAAAATGTTAATAATAATAATAATAATAATAATAATAATAATAATAATAATAATAATAATAATAATAATAATAATAATATTTATTTATTTATTTATTTAAAAATTGAAGCACTTTAAATCTGCGAAATGCAGGACCCTGTTCTGGAATAAATTATCTCCTGCTTGTTAGACTTTTAATAAAATGCCAGGCACCATTTAGTTTGTGTTGTAAGTATTAAACCTGCAGAAGTTCTTAGCTGAAAGCACTGATTAATTTAGAGAGCACTGATAAATTTAGCTGCCATGCAGCTCTATCTGTGTGTGGGAGTCAGGATGCACGCTCGGTATTCTCGAGCCAGGGACCCAGTGGGCTTTTTTGAACTGAATTAATATGTTTTCTGGTTCGAATGCTTTGCTCTTCACACAGCACAATAGGGCTCTGATTGCATGTCAGTACCACATTTCTGGAGGAGACAAATATCAACAGTTATTAGCCTTGGCTATGATTCATCCAATTAAATGCCAAAACTAATTACCACATGCGAAGTACATAGTCTGTGCTCATATCAGGATAATACCTTCAGCTACGCATGGCTGGGGATCTGTGATTGAGTGCTGAGATATTTTGATAACAGCAGACACGTTAAAGGCCATCAGGAAGAAGAATGCTTGATCATTCCTGCTGAGCACCTGTGAACCGACCTTATCTCTTTCTTTACCCGCACACTTCTCTCCCCAGCAAGGGATTTTTTTTTTTTGTTCCTATTATACCGTCTGAAGTCCTGGTTGTCACGGAAACCATGCCAACCTATCATTGCCCAAAATGGCATGACGCAGAGCCAATTCTTCTTCGCCAATGACAAAGTGACACATTGAAGTGATAGCTCACAACCGCTTGAAACAAAGAGTGATGCACTCGTAAATTGTAGACCAGCGCACATAAAACCTCAGGCTGCTACAGATGAGGACGTTTAAGTAAAAGCATGGCAGCGGTTTGACGATCTGCTCTTTTTTTCTTTTTTCTTCCCTAAGAATGACTTTTTATGCAGGATCTGATTTAATTCACAGTGCAGTATGTGAGAGTTGTTGTATTCACACACACACACACAAAAAAATTGTGTTCAAGTACGATTGTGCAACAGCATGCATACCTGTCTAACAAAACACAGCAAGTGACACCATGCTGGAGAGGCAGGAAATTACACACGCATAGTCTTGAATACATAACATTATAAGCCTGAGCTCTAAATCAGTCTTTATCCCAAGATTCCTGTTTCCTGACGTCGGTCCAGACTAGACCTAGCTAGTTTTCATTTTAGTTTTAATGCTGCATTTGCAATTCAGGATAAAGGTTTATGTTAGTGATGATTTATATCTTATTTTTCCACAAAATGAGGATCCATTAGCACCATGGACACCATGCACAGAGATTTATTATCACGTCAAGACATTATTATTATTATTATTATTATTAGAAAGAAAATTCTGACCAGGTTTTCCTTACGGAAACCAGCGTTCTGGCTCATTCTTGCCTGCTGATGATATACTCCCTGCATTATATGGTTTGGATTTGTAAACTATTAATCGTTTTAAAGAAGAAGAAAAAAAAAACCTAGGATATGTCCATTGTGTGGCTAGGCAATCATCAAAAGTGCAACATCAAGTTTGTAAGGGCTTTTTAATTCATTACATTTACACAGCCACAAAGAGCATGGAATGCTGTATGAACAAATCTGCATTCATGAAACAGGCTGAGCCTTGAATGCGGTTAATGAATCAGCCTTTTTCTTTATTATTTAAGCTTTTATTTCATACAATTGACAACATCTGTTTATGACATGTGTCACTTTCGCAGCCATTCCAGCTTACAAATGTATTTATGAGACCGGAATAACACATTTCTCTGTTGACAAGTTACTTATAGAAAAAAAAAACAACAACAATTGTACTGCATCTCTTTGTTATTCTCAGTTTCTGGAAGAAAAAAATTGTACAAAGAAGGGGGTGGTTACAATAATGAAATAATAATGAAAGAACACACAACTAATTCTATAACTTTCTATAAATTGAATATATAATGGGGTTATACTGTATTTGGGATTATATATTCCAATCCATTTGGACCAGTGATCAACAGATCCTTGAATTCTCAATGTTCACACAAAATACCATTTTTCTCCCAAATGCTGATGATTTTCTTCATAATGAATCTGATGAGCCCTAGATTTACATTTACATATCATACAGCACACCTTATTTTTCTCCTATATACATCTAATTCACACAAGCCACTCGAATTTGTGCAGTATAGCCATGTCACACTAGTGAGCCAATAAAAGGAAAGCCCATTAAGTTACTGAGAGAAAAAAATCAAGAAAAGAAGTAAATGGAAGTGGGGGAGAAAAAAAAAATCACTGAAGCTAAGTTAAAGGTGCTTTTGGTCAAGGTTGCTGCGAATAAAGACAGCTCTGAAAGTATGCTCTGTTCTTTTAAGGCTGTAATCAGGTAGAAAACAGAAATGTTTTCCATCCTCTCCTCCAGGAATTCAAATGAATTCTATTTATAGCTAGTGCTTTATTCATGATTAAAGTCGAGTAGGTCAGATATAGCTCGCGCCATATTTCCCTGAAGCTGCGTTTTTATATACAGTCACGAGTCAGGTTTCCACGAGTCAAATTTCACATTAACAACACATTGAACAAAAAATTGATAAAACAGGCAAGACGCATGAATAAAGCTGCTTCTGTTGTCCTTGAGTGTTTAAGTAAAATAAAATGACGTCAAATGCAATGATATCCATGTGTCTGGAATGATCCATTTTTGGCTTTGTAGGCAAAAATCAGTGTTTTAAATCTGAAATGTGAAGCTACCGGAAGCCAGTGGAGGGAGCACAGCAATGCGGTGGTGTGGGAGGTTGAAAAAAAGTCATGCAGCTGCATTTTGGATCATTTGCAGAGGACGAATTGTGCTCGGAGGTAGACCTGCCAGCAGTGAGCTGCAGTACTCCAAATGACAAAAGACTGAACGAGCACCTGAGTGGATAAAAATGGCTGAATCTTTCTGATGTTGTAAAAGAGAAACCAACATAAGCATGTTAAATTTGAAATGTGTAAGGAAAAGGAATGTTTGATTATCCATGTTTACTCCAAAGTGGCCGAAATCAGTGAGTTGTCCAGAGAGCCTGACCCAGGAATGAATCACATGGGATGAACTGCTGTTCGGTTTTGCTGGGAGTTCCAGCTGATGAGCCATCATCCATGATGATATGTTTGCCAGACATGCTGAGAACCGAGCAGAAGCCATGGTGTCTGAAGGAGATTGGAAGAAGATAAGTTTAGTGTCATCAGCATAGCAATGGTAAGAGAACCCATGTGAGGATATAACTTCATTAAAAGAGTGAATATAGATAGAGCAATGAGCTGATGAAAATACCGCAAACCCCATTACTTAGATTTTAGTCTGAAGATCCGGTATGAAAATGTACATTTATATTCAAAGACATCCCCATTACACCATCTTTTATTTAGCTGAATTTTCTTTTTGCGCCCACCTTATATGCCTTCCCACTTTTCTGTGCAACTTGGTGAATAAGCGGTATTTTCTGTGTGTGTTATGATATATGACTCACTCCTTTTAGAGCCAAACCACCTGCAAAGACTAAGTAAGAGTCAAGCATCTATACCTGAGTCTCATCTGAAATAAAAATGTCTTTCTCATTATTCACATTAACGTAAACACCCTCTATCTGTTTTAGCTAAACCATATACTTCAAAGCTGAAACTATATTTTTAAAAACTGTGATAAAAACCATTTAAATTGTTTTCTGTCGTGTAAGATCATTTTAAACATCTTTCAATATAAATTTTGTAAAATCACTGCATCCTTTCATACCTCTGCATCCTGAAATATGTAAATTTGCAATCTCAAGTTCATTAGAGATCTATCAAAGACTCTTAAAGCTATTAAAAGTGCAGTACTTTCCCATTTTTACGAGCAGTTACACTCTCCTCCTGTCACTGTAAAAAGCTGAGATTCGACACATTTTATATATGAGTTATAAGTTATATATGAACATAACGCTGCCTTGTGAATGAAGTCCAGAAACTATAAAAAAAATGAGCTGTGACAGCAGCAGTAGCACACCTTTTAATGAAGGATGCTACCATTCAAAGTAATGAAACTGCAGGAGGATGCAGAAACTGACGATAGTGAAGATCCAGCAGAGGACATGAATTATGGGTGGATTTGGATGTCAAGTTTGAAAGTACACATGAGGAGATGTTAGTGCATTCACAGCGACTTGCCACGGGCAAAGATTCAAGGAGAAGTGATGCCTCTCAGGGGCATCAAGCTGCCATTATTATTGCATATGAAGAACATTTTCAAGGCTAGGCTGGAAGCTGCATTTAGCTATAGGCACTCCATATTGATAAGCAGTAATACTTGGCAACCTTCAGGCAAATTAAAGCAGTCACAACTTTAGAATGTAACACACTCATAAAAGCATTTCACTGATTTCTCTGAATGTGGTTCCTCCGTGTCGTGAGAGGACGGAGTTAAAATAACCGTTCGCTGTCCTCAAGTCATGCTAGAGTCCTTATTATAAGTGAGGAACAGGTTGCAAAGATCCTTGTCATCTCTATAGTGATGGATCTTAATAGACATGCTCAAGAGGATGGTTAAAAAAAGAAAGAAGAAGAGAAGGTTAGACAAGAATGAATCACTGAAGAAGAAGTCTTTTTTCGTCACATGTACATTATAACGCAGTGAAATTCTTTTCCTCGCATAACCCAGCTTGTTAGGAAGTTAATGATGATACTGCAACCTTTCAGTTAAGTTTTTTATCTTGTCCTTTTGCAATTTTGCAAAGGAGGGATGTCCTGTTCTTGGTAATGTCACTGTCATGTCACTATAGAAGTTGGATGTGAATAAGAAGATGTATGATAATTACTTTTGAACATGAGTTTGAACGTGATCATGTCAAGGTCAGAATGAACTATTTATTACGATTTATTAATTATCATAATATGGCTTGCAATTTTAAGCAAAAAAGCTGTTGTATTTAATGTTCTACTTTTTCCTAGATCATTTCTATTTGCTTTTTTTTTTTTTGGTTGCTATGTCACATTAAAGGTGAAAAATGTTCTCGAACGATTTGTCTTGCTTTAGTCAAAACCCTGCAAATGTAACAGGTGTGTGTAGAATTATTAAGACCACTGGATTTACTGTACATCCATCCGTAACCCCATTTAATTTTCCCTAAACTAAGTGGACATTTATGCTCTACAGTCTGCTGGAGGTTTACTGCTCATGTTAGAGAGAAGCTGTAGGGATCAAAGGTCAGTACAATGCATAACAACAAGTGTCGGAGGTGGATATTTCATGAGGAAAAAATATAAATTTCCTATTGACTCCTGTTGCCTTTCAGAGATGCTGACTACAGAGGCTAAAGCAATTTGGTGTAGATCACTTTCAGAGACCAACCAATCTAGCAACCTTTCAGAAAGAGTTGCTTTCCCGTGTGGATCCGAGATTGATTGTTAGATACACAGGCAATAAAAGACAACATGGCAGTAATAGAGACTCTAACACTGCGTGTGGCACAGACGCTTCTGAGCTTTTTGGTAAGTATAGATTTTATAATTGTTCCTAAAAGGATAGTTTCTATCTAGCTAGCTAGTTTTCCATTATGAGACTAGTTAGTTTACTGGCCAAGAGTAGCAGTGACTTAATGTTTCTAAATCAATAACATTTCATTTCTAACAACTGTCACTGAAATATCCTCACAGAAATACTTTCAAGTTGGCTCAGATTAACTAGCTGGCAAAAATTGCCTGTGAAAATGCCTATCAAATCTCTGATTAAAATCCTGTCAGGTTCATTTATGTCAGCTAGTGCCATAGATTTAGCGGTGAAGAATTCAATCATTTTTCGAGATGACTTCAAATTTCTCTCAGAACACCTGAGATCAGGTTAGCTCAGATGGCTAACAAGATCTGTGAAAATCCATAGATGAGCATAGATCCTATCTGAAGATTCCTACTTGAGCATTTCCACATGCAGCAATTACTCAAAAACATACCAACATTCCCACACTGAATAGTTCTTAATTCCATATATGGACTTAACAACATGTCCACCTTTCCACATATGGAGTGAAAGATACAGTAGAAGTCCTCAGGTCTACAAAAAGTATTTCAACTATGGTAGTGTGAATATTGTAGATTTGGTCTCACAAAGATACGGTACATCCTATGGTCATGCTGCTGAGACTTACAGAAGTTGGTTTACTTCCTGATGCAACAGTAAATGTAGAGGATAAGAGAGAAAGCACTAATGGAGAGTCATTTCTCTCCCGAGTATCCGCTGACCTGCCCTAATGAGTCTGCATAAAGAAGGCAGTTAATTAGTCCTTACTTTTCATTTCAGCTTTATCTAGACACATAATGGCCGAAAGCAGCCAGTTTACACAGAGTGCCAAAAGTTAAAGTCTAAGAGCTTTTAGCAAATCCATGAGATGATCAAGAAAATGTTGGGTTTTTTCCCCCCTTTTTTCCATTACAGCAGTAGTTAGCAGACACAATTTACTGCCGCATGAGCAAATGTCCTTGTCAGTTCCACAAACCCTGACGTTTTGTTTCACTGCAGAAATTGTCTTGGTGAAAAAGTGCAAGAGAAAAATTCTTATGCTTATCGTTTCATGCTATTACACATCTGAGGAATAGAAACGAATAGAATGAATAGCAAAAGAGAAAAACGTTCCACAATGGCCAATAAGAGTAGAGGCAATCATTTTTGTGTAATAAATTTAAAGAGGGCAACAAAAAGTGCTCTCGCTGACGTCAGAGCAGCGTGATTACATGCTCATTCTCATTCCTGACCCATGCCAAGTTCTCAATCAGTCAACCATGGTTCCAGATCCATGTAATAGTGATAAAATGTAACATGTAATAACACCCTCTCCCATACCCTCTTTCTTCTGAATGATGCCTGCTACAGCTCTCAGCCTCATTTTCTAATTCAGCTTTCAGCTGCAGTAAAGCCCAGACTATATGCATGGTTAGCTTCTAATTTAACGTGAATATCTGGACTTCTAAGCTCATTACCTGCACTTTTCAGGCTTTTTTGCCTTCATGGAACTCACATAGAGCTTAACAGCTTACCATACATTTGGAACAAAAACTCCAAAAATAATAATGAATCAATGAAATTGACAATGCTGAAGGATTTCTTTGGCCAGCACTGGTGAAGCTGACAGCTGATAGATCTATTTGGTTGTCAGTCACTGAACTGACAGGATGCTGCGCTGACACTTATTGTGGCAACTGTTTGTTGGAGTGATGTTTACATGATTTTAGTTATAGTGAATTAGCTGTCTTCCCTTGCACTTGAATGGCTAAACACAACAAGGCTACTTCTCTTCGCTGAACTCTTCCTGCCACACAGCCAGCCAGATTTTGTGGACGTGCAAGTGAACACATACTGTAAACAGCCTTGGTGCACTGGTAAATGATGTTTGCTGCCCTTCCCCAGCTTACACTCTCACATACTTTGTCTCACTTATGAATACTCGAAATACAGGCTTTGTCACTTAACATATTCATCAGTGGAATTCGCCTAGCTGCTATGTGCACATCACAACAAGCACACAATGTCTGTCTGCTCCACAATCACTCCATTTTGTTTGTGGAAGCCAGCCAAATGTTGTCTCAGCATGAAGTATGGTGAAGCCTTTATTCCTATTCTCCACAACTACATCATTTTGTTTACTGAAGCCACACAAATGATGTCCATGCAGTAGTACCAAAGGCCTTCGGAATCCACACTCGACTATTACAACAAAAACTGATCCAGGAACAATGGATAAGAGTTTCAAGTTAAAACCAGTACTGTACTTACATTTTAACATCTTATTAAAAAAAGATTTTAATTGGCGTGAATTTAATTTTATCCTGATACATTTATGTTGTTGGTGGTCACTGACTGGTTATTTTACTTACCTTATTTTAATGTATTTATCCTGTACTCATATGCACACCATTAGGTCTGCACACTAAACTAGTTTCCATAGGAAATCTGTTGATCAACTGGACTAAAATAAAACCGATATTATCAAAACCATGTGTGGACAATATGTCTAATCTGGTCATGGTCTAATTTATTTACAGTGCAGGTCATCATAATAGTTGCTGGAAGCAGGTATTAACAATAATGTATAACCTTAGTCTTATTACTAATGTTAGTATAAAAGTCAATATGGTCCCAGTGCATAATTCTGTTTGACTCCTGGACCCTGTTCTCTAAGTGCAACAGACTATAAAGCTTTTGTTAATAATGTATTATTACTAACACAAAGCAGACACAGAGTGCAAGTGAAATTTTACACATGGCCAGTAGACCTCAAGAGGCACAATGAAATACAATATGCACATAATTTTCTTTAATTGGCCTGTGCGAAGTCACATTCTACATAATCGGACTCGTCCAGCTATGGTTAACATCTAAATTATTGACAATTACTGTATGCTATATTTTTTTAAAAAAGAGAAGAAGCCCTTATTATTGCTACACATTACATTTCAGCTTTTCATCACATATCATAGCTTTGGAAGTTGGAGACAGATCACAGGGGCAGCTATGATACAGCAACCTTGGAGCAGAGATGGTTAAGGGCCATGCTCACAAGCCCAATAGAGGCAGCTTGGTGGTGCTGGGGCTTGAACCCTTGAACCTTCACTCAACAACTCAGAGCCAGAAATAGCAGTGGAATTTATACAGACTGTCTATAAAAATCCAACATAATTTAAAATTCTGTTAAATAAGAACACTTCTCTAAGGTATATATTTATATTAAATGAGTGTTCACTAAAAAATTCCATCAATACACCATCCCCGACAACCTCCTTCCCCCCCTGCTGCTGGTCAGGTAGTAGCTTGCTTTAGTACTCTTGAAATAATTTTCTCAGTCCTGTGGAGAAGGATTCTGTCTGACACCAATTTAGCTGAAGCCCCCTAGAGAGGACTAGATTATGATCTGGTTCCAGTGCAAGGTGTGAACGGGTACGGCACGACATGATACGAGTCCATACAACTACTAAAGCTACTAAGAAAAAGCTTGAAGTATCGCTAGCAAATTATAAAAGTGGTAGTTTGGTCAGAACCTTGCAGTTGGTCAGTCTCCAAGCTACTCTTGATTTGAACTAGCTAAGCTACAGAAAAAGTAGAATTTCGATCGAATAGCTAGCTACAGTATAAATCTGTTAGGAGAAAGGAACAAACCACACACTATTTTGGAAATTCTGAGGAAAATCAATTGTTATATTGTCATTTTATACTGAAGCCACAATTTTAAAACTACTCTTAGTAAAAAGCAATTAAAATGAAATGTAAAACAACAGATACTCCACTATTCATTTAGTTTGTTTCTAGAAATATAGAGCTAGCTAAAGTTAATTTATGAATGGCAATCAGTAACAACACTGCAGTGTTCGGGTGTTTGCTGTAGTATGAATGATAATGTTTGTCATCATTGCTTATCATTTCAAATTGATTATGCATTATGTCAGTCAGGTTAGATATTCAACAGAAAAACACTTAATTCTTACCGTAATCTTCAATTAAATTTCCAACAACTGTAGGTAAAAAAAAGGGAAGACGTCATCAACCGTCTATCCACCGTGAATTGTTGCTTAAAAGTTTACATGTGAACTATATATTCATTTCTGTTTTCCAGAAGTTCCAACCAAATGTGTGTTGAATATTGTGTGAATCTTTCACACTTATACACGTTGCTAAATATGGTGCTGGATAATAATTGGATCATTTTGCTATCAAGAGAAAGAGAGATTCTTGTCCATGAAAGAGACACCACTGAACAGTATAGAAATATTGAACCTGACACTATCTATTATTCATGAAACCCTTTCTACATTGCAGTTTATTTTATTAGTATATCTTAGTGTAAATAAGTTTAAAAACGTAAAGAAATGAAACAAAGAGGCAGTGGAGTTACACTATACTGCTACTTGAACAAAGAGTAGCTAAATACCAAGCTACATTAAAAGCTACATTATTGTGAAAAATAACTCGCTACTACAGATAACAGATACTGCCACGCTATTATAAAAAAATGAATTTAGTCTATTTACATATAGCTACGCACACTGGATATGCCATAATTTCGAGCTGAGCTTTTGAGCTTCTACTAAATTGTTTATACCTTGCAGTTAATTGATGCCGGTTTCTCAGTCAGTCATCGTTGTGAAAATACCCGGGCAAAGTCATTCATAGGAAAAAAGATGAGCATACCCAGATAGACTGTACACAACAAATCACTGTGTTGTGCCGAGGTCACTTTGATAGATCACGCCTCACCTCTCTGGATCAAAACACAATTATTGGTGGGAATGAAATGTGAAATTTGTCATCCTATTATTTTCTCTTCCCCTTGGAGCTGTAAGGCAGAGAGAATGCTTCACGGTTATTTGTGGATCAAAGCCAGAGATGGTTGCCTGCTTTTTTTTGGCACCTTTAAAGGCTTGATTTCACTCCAACTGCCCCGACCACCTGTTGAGGTGGCTGATTCATCTCCAAGGAAGTGACATTGATGAACCAGTGAGCCACTGCATACGACTAAATACCGCTGCTCTGCACCAGAGCATCCTCAGCCTATTGGATACCAGGAGGCCAGAAGCAGTATGTAGTGACTCACCCAATATTCTAAGCAATATATGGGTTTTGTGAGTGGGAAGACTAATATCTGTGACTCACACACTAAATGCCGCTCACCTTTTGATTTTCCCACAGGTCCAATAATGTACGTAATCGCCTCTTATTGAAAAAATACGGCTGATCTTTCCAGAACTGTCATTAAACAAGGAAAATAGGAAGCGTACTGATGTTCTGACCTTTACAGCTATATAAGCTTTGTCTTGTCATAATCAAATGTACATAGTTAAAATTTTGTACTTTATGACATGGTGGCCCTTTATATTCCACAAGTGCCCATAAATGCTCAGTAACAAGACGAGAACCAACTACGTGTTCTGAAGCACGAGGCAATAACAGATTCCCACAGCTGATGATGGCTAAAACATTGAGAGCCCCTTACTCACTGGCCCTATCAAGCATGGCTAGTTTTTCCTGGAAGATATGTGATGTGCTAAACAGCTGTATCATCAGCACTATCGTAAATCTGTCCCTATTTTGCTAACACCATACAGTATACACAAACAAAACCATAGCAGACACTGAGACACAAAAGAATAAAAAATCTATCAATATGGCTAGATATCCAACAGGAGCCAGACTATATTCACATGATTTTAGAAGCAGTGGTTTGAGAAGCAGTAATAATAATGGAGAAAACCTCCATTATCCAAATATCTGCTTACGGTGAAAGACTTTCCAGCACAGAGTACACATTTTTTTTATTTATTTATTTTTTAAATCTCATATAAGAAACAGAAATAACACACACGTTTCTCACATAAGCCCTTTATTCTTTGTTTGGAAAAAAAAAGGAGTCTTACTGCTTTACAAATGTAAAGTCATTCTAACACCACTCGGGAAAGAAAAATCATGCTCTCAAATCCACTCGGCTCCCTTCAGCTCCTTTTTACGTGTTTTATCTGTAGGCAAAGACTATTTTATAATGTCTTTAGTAAAATGCAGCAAAAGCACTTCCTTTCCATATACTTTTTCTATTCCCTTTTGTCTCTCTTCACTGAAGCGTGGTAAACTTTTCAAAGTTTATCCCCATCACTCACTCCTCTACAGCTGTTACAGTCTGGACTACATGCCATCTGGAGAAACACTGGCCCTGGGAGACCTGCGGGATCGAGCCTGCTGTTGAATACAGGGACTGAAAAGAGACAGAGAACAGAGAGAGAGAGAGAGAGAGAGAGAGAGCTGGGGCTTCAGCTGTCAGGTGTGTCCATACAGCACACAGCTACAGTTCAGGGTTAAAAGGATTTCTATTACTTCATGAAAACCTAATTTCACAAATTATTAAAGTAAGCATTTAATTTCCTTTAGGCTTGAGGAGTTTATCCTTCTTCCAACACGTCTGCCCATATTTTCATATTAGCACAACCTTTTTGCTGCATTTCACATGTGATCATGTGATTGAAAAGTGACACGTTACATAATGTATATATATAATGAAATTGTGCACTAATTAAAAAAAAAAAATGAATCGTGAAAAAATGAATCAGGAGGAAAAACTTACATATGATTTAAATGAATCTTGAGAAAAAATAACATTAAAAAAACACGTGAAATATGAATCGTGTAAAACAACCGATGAATCTTGAGAAAAAAAAATTATCGCATCGATGAATCACACGTGAAAATAAATGAATTGTGTGAAAAGTGTCTGAAAATAAATGCAAGTGAAAAACCCTGATGCCTGATGAAATGTGCAAAGATTATAGACGTATAAAGTATATAAAAGTATATTCAGTAAATGAATCATGTCAAGAATCACATGTGAAAATACACGAATCATTTAAAGAAATGTCTGTAAATAAATGAATCCTGCAAAAATGAATCATTTGTAAAGGTCAACAGTGAGAAATGTGAAAACATTTTCTGCAAAAATAAATAAAAAACATGCAGAAATATTGTCTTATATTAATGAATCATGTCAAAGAATCACACATGAAAATACCCGAATCATGTGAATCAAGTCACCTGTGAAAATAAGTGAATCATGTAAGAACCAAATGCAAATGCAAAGTGAAAATCGATTCAGTGAATCACATACTGTACTGTATATAACACTACAATATGCTTTAGTGTATGTTTTGTGATTGGTCAGGGGGTAGGGGGTAATTAATTGTAATCTTATGGAGAAGTTAAGCCTAAGACAGACTCAAAACTTTCCATGACTGCAAAGTGGAACGTGACACAGTTGACTTTAGTCACACTGAGCCAGTTTCAGTGGACACCAATTTCTCTGTAACCTGCTCTGTTCTGTTCTTTTGGCTAATTTATTCTCTCCCTTTTAGCTCTCTGTCAATTAAATCCGCTATATATTAATGTTCAAATTGATATGGCTCTAGGACACTAATTGACCTTCTTGATATCCTCATACGTTAACATTTTCTGCGTTAAATTGGATGACTCCAATAGGAATGGTTCATTTTTGCCTTGGGTACAAATAAGAGTTCAACATACACCGATCAGGCATAACATTATGACCACTGACAGGTGAAGTGAAAAACACTGATGATCTCCTCATCATGGCACCTGTTTGTGGGTGGGATATATTAGGCAGCAAGTGAACATTTTGTCCTCAAAGTTGATGTGTTGGAAGCAGGAAAAAGGGGCAAGTGTAAGGATTTGAGCGAGTTTGACGAAGGGCCAAATTGTGATGGCTAGACGACTGGATCAGAGCATCTCCAAAACTGCAGCTCTTGTGGGGTGTTCCCGGTCTGCAGTGGTCAGTATCTATCAAAAGTGTTCCAAAGAAGGAACAGTAGTATCCAGTAACAGGATCATGGGCTGCCAAGACTCATTGATGCACGTGGGGAGCGAAATCTGGCCCGTGTGATCCGATCCAACAGACGAGCTACTGTTGATTAAATTGCTGAAGAAGTTAATGCTGGTTCTGATAGAAAGGTGTCAGAAAACACAGTGCATGACGGGTCAGGGCTGTTTTGGCAGCAAAAGGGGGACCAACACAATATGAGGCAGGTGGTCATAATGTTATGCCTGGTTGGTGTAGTTTGATCGTTTGCTTTTATCCAAAGTGAGCTAAGCAACTGGAGTATCATAAAGGACACGGTACTCTGGTAGGCTTGGATTGGTTTTATTGCTCTAACAAATCCAGTAATGTAGGAGCCAAGGTTGGCCCATTTATGACTAAGTATGGCATTATGCAGGCAAACCAGCTGGTGCTAGCCAATGAGCTGAATGGTAGAAATGTGATAATATTCATAGCTACAGTAAGACGTGAGCCTACATGAGTATTTCTATATGCAAACTGTAAGCACAACAACTGCTTGGTGAAATCCTGCCTCTTGAGTCACATTTACTTCAGTTCAGTGTATGATGTACATCAACTACGTCTGTTTCGTCCACATATAGCTGCTCTGGTTTTATCCTATTTCACAATGTTTTGTTTTTTATTTTTTTTTATTTTAGAGATGAGTCTGGCACAGGGAGCAAGTAGTTTCCAGCTCTACTACCCACTCTAGGGCACTAGGTAGGGCTCTGAGTTCCATTATGTTATATTCTGCATGTACCTTTAGGGCACTTGTAGGGTGCATCCAAGTTGAATAAGGAAGCCATCTGGAATTATGCTGTAACTAGAAGATGGTGGAGGAAAAGTAAGATAAAGCTAATTAGTGATAAGAAAACTTTACTGCAGGTGCATAAATAAAATGGTTTTAAGCAGCTGAAATTATTTCAGATGTTGGCCAGGAAAAAAAAAAGTGAAAAACCTGAGTGAAAACCTTTGTCAAATGTTACATTTGCCTTTTACCGGAGAATCTATTTATTTCTTTGCTGAGATGTAATTCAATGGCACACTGTCGATTATGCAGGTGCAGCGGTGGCAGAAGACAAATTGAGATGCCAGCAACTTGCCCTTATCTCCACAGCCTGCTTCTGCAGCACAACCTCCAAAACAAAGCTAAAGCACGGCACTAAACATGCAACCACCTGACCTGAATGCAAAGCAAAGCCAATGTTCACGGAACAGCAAGACAACATATTATTTTCAGGCCAGACGCACACTGTGCCTTAGAGCCACTCAGAAAATGGACGGGATCTTGTCTCCTCTGCTTTTCGGAACATTGATTGGAAGCAATGAGAAGTTTATATAAGAATGAATTGTGCTACAGAAGAGAATAGACTCATGAGTGCTCTCACTCACAAAAGGAGAGTGGGTTTTTATGGATGCTAACTGATGACCGGCCATTAGCTATGCCATTATATAGTTAATTATAAAATTATACAATTACAATTAAAAAGCTACAGTCAACAAGGGGGGTTGATGAGGACTCTGGCAAATTGCCTTTTTCTGACTCTGCAGTCAGGCTGTGTTCATGTTTATTGTGTTTAATATGGGGGACAGACAGACAGACAGATAGACAGATAGATAGATAGATAGATAGATAGATAGATAGATAGATAGATAGATAGATAGATAGATAGATAGATAGATAATAATAATAAGCATGTTTCAATAAAATGCTAAGATGTTACTATGCACATTTTAATAATATTAATAAATTAAAATAGTTATATTATGTGTTACTGTAAAATAAATCTGTAGTGAAGTAAATAGGTTATTTTGGAGCTAAAGGGGTCCTTGAGTGCAAAAAAAAGAGTTTAAGAACCCCTGATTTAGGTACACTAAAAATCTGAAATTATCTAGGAGTAACACACATGTAACATGAAAGTATCTGTCAATCACTGCAAGTGTTTTCAAGTGCTTTCAGCTTTGACTGGTAGGAAGCTTGGTCACAAAGTTACAAAAGAAGAAGTGCTAACGCATTCAGTACTTTAATCCCTGACTGGCTATAGACCGAGTTATACAGGTTAAACCGGGAGCGTTCTTCTGCACGACCCTGATACCCTGAAAGAAAAACTGAATGCCTTATTTGCATACCCAATTCAAGGTCTGAAAGAATGCTTACATCAGCAAACTCCTGCTAATGTCATCGAGACAGTGAACTCTTTGGACACATCCAGTGTCTCAGCCTTGCAAATGAGGCAGAATACATTTGTCTGTTCCTTGACAGGAGACAATCTGGTCTGACAATTTAATGGCATTATGAAGCCCAGCAAATGTGGCAGCTCAACTTCAGCCAAACGTCAAGATGACAGACACTTTTTCCGTCAGGGTTTCTAAACGGAATTACCTGTCAACAAGATCATAAAACAGCTGGATGTTTTGACAATTCTCATACAAAAAAATTACCACAAGTATCATTAGTTCAGTTAGTGAGAAAACATGTGGTTGCAATGCGAGAAACGTTTTTCTAATTGTACAATGCTGCCGTCTGGTGGTCGGATTAGGGTGATGCACATTAAGGCACTGAGCTTTAGAAATAGAAATAGAAATAGAAAGCCTTTATTATCATTGTCTGTAAACTGTCTGGAGTACAATTTACAGTTTAATAACTATTCAATCTCTCTCTCTCTCTCAATAATTGGATTGGAAAGATTTCAGCATATTTACACAACTTGAATATTATTTGGACGTCAGGAAAATGTTTCAATACACTGTAGTAAGCATAAGACTTCATTAAAAAGTATGAACTACATTTAGTATGCTGAGGTAATGTTGTGGAAAGTTTGCTAACATTAAATAGCTATATTTACTGATTTTCTTTGCCAGCCGCAGGATACAAAAACTTCAAATCCAGTACACAATGCAATTGTTTAGACAAATTCTAGCTAATGCTAAATATACATCATTAACATGACATTTTACTTGATTCATTTGTAGCGTTAGTCATAGACATGACCAGCAAACTTGCAGAGAGGAAATTAAAGTCATGTCATGTTTTTATGAGACAAATATAATAGCACTTTCTTTTACTTAAGTAAATATTTTAGCTGGATACGTCCACTAGTAACCGTATAATTTTGAAATATTATCTAAACTTTAAAACTTTAAAGCTAATTGCTAAGTATTTTGTTTATCCCACATGAAGACATACACTATATTGCCAAATGTAGTATGTAGTATGTACAAATGGATCACAACAGGTCATTATTAAGTTTCTTTTATTGTATTCTAATAATGTTGAATGTTTTAATTAATAGAATTTAGCCAAACTAAGGCACATATTCAGGCAATGTTTATTTTTGCTTTATCAAAATAGAGTCAGTGGATCATTTTGAGTTGGAATTTTGTGTATTCATACTCACAGAAATTTCCGTGGATTGTTCTGTTGGATTCGTGTTTTATATTTATACAATATATTGCCAAAAGTTTTGGGACACCCCTCCAAATTATTGAATTCAGGTGTTGTTTTTCAGGGGTTGGGCTCGGCCCCTTAGTTTCAGTTAAAGGAACTCTTAATGCTTCAGCTTCATACCAAGGCATTTTGGACAATTTTCATGCTCCCAACTTTGTGGGAACAGTTTGGGGATGACCCCTTCCTGTTCCAACATGACTGACCACCAGTGCACAAAGCAAGGTCCATAAAGACATGGATGAGTGAGTTTGGTGTGAAGGAACTTGACTGGCCTGCACAGAGTCCTGACCTCAACCTGATAGAACACCTTTGGGATGAATTAGAGCAGACACTGAGAGCCAGGCCTTCTCGTCCAACATCAGTGCCTGACCTCACAAATGCGCGTCTAGAGGAATGGTCAAAAATTCCCATAAACACACTCCTAAACCTTGTGGAAAACCTTCCCAGAAGAGTTGAAGCTGTTATAGCTGCAAAGGGTGGGCCAACTCCATATTACATTCATGTGCATGTAAAGGCAGATGTCCCAAAACTTTTGCCAATATAGTGTATTTCATGAAGTTAGGGTAAGAGGTGGTCTCTGTAATATTTGCTTGTGGGTCTTATTTTGTTTACTGTTTTGTGTATTGAAACAAACAAAAAAAAAAAAAACAACTCAGTTTTTTAGGTCTAAGTCTATGACCTACTGAACCAGTGTTTTTGTACATCGCTCTGGATAAGAGCATCTGCCAAATGCCAGAAATGTAAATGTTTTGGCACAAGCTTCCTGCTCATACAGAAAATCCAGGTTTTCTGCACTGAGGGGGAGACACGGGGATATAGAATAGGCACAGGAGGCAAATCTCACTTGATCCACGTAAATATTCCATGACAGCTATTTCAGCGACATCCAGTACTGCGTAGAGAAAGTTATCCTTTGCTAACATAGAACAATTAAAAAAAAAAAAAATCAGGGGACAAGTATCCTGAAAACAGAGTTTATTTTGTGTAAAATAAAGATTGTAACAATTAACAGAAAACATTTTATGTCGTGAACACTTGTGTTGGCCACAAACATTAAACAATACTTTATATAGTGTTAAACATGAGAATTAAACAAAGAATTAATGAACAGAAGATCCCTCTATAAATCTAAAGTAATGGATAAATAATATAGTGTATATATATAGTATAAATATACAGAATACATAAAGCTACAACTACTGACTTCATCCTGATTGTAGATTGCAGCTACGTAGTACTTACCCTGAATGTAACATAATCAGATTAATAAGGATTGATCTTCTGCTGAAGGAGAGGCTCAGTACACATTTTTTGGTTTTGGCATATGGGAAAAAAAGAGCTAATTATACTAAACTACAGCCTGTTTGTGTTGCTAACTCATTACTGTGTGCTCAAGGCACACAACCTGCTTAAGTCTTACACACAATAGACTGGTACTTGGTCGCTGTCAGACATACTCAAACAAAAGAAATAGTAGAGATATAAAGAACATCTTTTTTAAAAAAAAAAAAAAAAAGATCAAGTTCAAGTCATTAAAAATTGCTAAATACAATGAATCAGCTTGGTTTGGTTATACAATCTGATAAGACTAATATGAAGAAAATGTAATCAATAGCTTTGCGTACATATATAGATAAAAATCTTCTTTTTGAGACCTGCAACATCTTCTCTTCATTTTTGTCCAGCAAAATGGAAGGCTAAACCTCTGTAGACACATTGTTTTGTACAAGGTTGAACTCTCTGATTGTCTTAAACCCAGACAATACAAAACAAATCAGTAACAGTAACAGCGCCAACACATCATTGTAATGCCAATAACTCTTCGGTAAACATTCAGAATTCTTTAAATATAACAAACAAGCACTGAATACGAATCCAGCTAAATACCTTCTATCATTTAACGTCGTGGATTCGAGAGACGATATAAAAATAATCTGTTTTAAATATTCCAGTAAAGGCACATAAGGTTAGACAGTGTAGTAAACGTGTAGGATTTCATTAGCAACCAGTCTCACATTCACCGTTCTGTGACTGACTGCTTTGAGCGTAACGGACGGCATCGCTGAGAGTGTGAAAAATGATCGGTGCGCTCTTGAGGTCGTAATAACCACCTCTGCGCAGAGAATCGATCACTGACGTGCTGCACTGGGCTAATAACAAGCGCACGGCAAGCTCCTTGTAATCCTTACACACCTCCTTCAGAGCGTTAACTCCTGCTGTATCCAGAAATAACACGGCGCTGCAGTCTAGGACCAGTGTGTGAAAAGAAGGGAGGAAAACATTGGAAGGCACTTCAGAGTCTTCCTTCCTCTTCACCTGCTTCTCCAGTTTCTTGCGCCTGGCTTTTTCTTTCTGTGGGTCTAGACCTACGCTGCGATACAGAGACTTCTTAAACAGAGTCCGGTTGGCGTAGTAGATGGGAGCTTCGTAGCGAAACACAGCTACTCCGGGCTGCTTGTGGAGGTTTTTGTATGATTCCAGATCCTTGAAGAGTTCACGATGTCCTGCCTGGCCCAGCTCGAGCACACTGACACATTGGGTGCGGCCTAGCACACAGAACGCAGACACTAGGACGCCTACCAGCAGGCCCAGTTCAGTGTTAACCAGTGCTGATGTGGCCATGGTGACCAACCAAATGGCAGCGTCTATGCGGTTCACACGCCACATTCGTGGAACATCTTGGAATTTCCGCAAGGCGCCACGCAGGTTCACCACAATGATAACGGCTAACACACATCTGGAAACAATAAAGGAGATGGACATGATGTGACAATAAAACCATAAGAGCATCCTCTATATCTTGATTCATGGAGAGACTGTGGTTTAAAACAAAACAAACAAAAAAAAAAAAACATGCTAATAACCATGCAGCTTTTTACACTTTAAACAAGCGGGAGCTAGAGGATTCCAACAAATATTTAAGGTCTAGTATAAGGCTTTAGCTTCCCAGTAAATGACAACGTTTAACAGCTAGTGTTACAAATATTAATATAATAAAATATACCACGCACATATGTGTTTATCTCTGAAACCACATGAGAAACACTAACTAATCAACACACACACACACACAAAACTCTGCTTCGTTTAGACCTTTCCTCTTGGATTCAATCTGAAAAGGAAAAAAACCCCACCATGGCGACTGGAAATTTCATAATAATAAGAATAACGGGAAATGGAGAACATGCCTAGGGCTATAGAGAGCTGAGTGACTGAGAGCACAGAAGACTAGGAAAAGCCCGTTGAGAGTTACACCAGTGAAAGCTGACCTCAGCATGTTTAACTTTGTTAACACTGACAATGGGTCATTATTAAGTTTTGTTTATCGTATTCTAATAACGTTGAATGTTTTAAATAATATAATTTAGTCAAACTAAGGCACATATTCAGGCAATGTTTATTTTTGCTTTATCAAAATAGAGTCAGCGGATCATTTTGTGTATCGTTCCATCCCTAACACTTACCTGTGCTATTCATACTTAAGGAACTTTCTGTGGACTGTTCTGTTGATTTTGTGTGTTATATTCATATCTCCTCTGTATGCACATGCAGAATGTGTTTGAGTGGATGGTGTGTGTAGATGAAAGACATCCTGCACTTCACTCCATCTCACTCTGTCACTTTAATGCATATACTTTTCTTCTGAAAAGTATTCAGAGATACACTGCAATACAGTATACACTTACTTCTGTAGCGAGTAGAAGAGAGGCGCAATGACAAGCAGCACCAGCAGTAGCACCAGAGCAGTGACCAGGCTTGAGAGCTGAGTCTGGCAGCCAGTGGACTCCTTCACCAGAGTCTTGGTCAGGGCGGCACTGGTAGCGAAGCAGCGAAAGAACGATGGAAAGATATTACAGAATCCGATGGCGTACATCTCCTGATTGGGATCCACCACGTAGCCGTGCTTCTGAGCAAACATTTCGGACAGAGACACTGTGATGGCGAAGCCCACAATGGCTATTGAGAAGGCATCGAGTGCTATGTTGGGTATGAGATCCCAGGCTGGGAGCTGTGGAGGCATGAAGCCTGTGGGAATAGCCCCAGATACCTCAGATCCATACTTCTCCTGGAAATGACCGAAGTGGGAAGCCAGTGTGGCGATGATGACCACAAACAGCTCAAAGGGAATCGGTGCTTTGAGTTTGGATTTAAAACGGTCGTTCAGCTCTTTGGCAGGGACAAGAACGAGAAGACAGAGGATGCTGGTGATGAGGTCACAAATGTTGGTTTGGCCCAGGTTCTGAAAGAGCTTGATCCAGGTTTTGATAAGTGAGCCCCAACCTTGAGCACGAGGCAGCTTCAGGCCCAGTAGGTACTTCAGCTGTGAGGTGAGGATGGTTAGAGAGGCACCAGTGGCAAAACCACTTAGGAGAGAGTCAGAAAGGAAGACAGAGACAAAGCCAACCTGGAGGAGACCCATTAGTACCTGAAAGAGAAGGACATGCTCAGCATTAGGATTGTGTGTTGAAATATAGATACAGTTTTGGCTCAATTCTTCTCAATTGTTTTTAACCAAAATGAGAATAATAAAAATTTCTTCTGTTAAGCAAATTATATTCAAAATGTGTTCTTTGACTTTAAAGGGTGACACAAAACTAGATTTCGTAATCAGCACACATGGATGAATAAATCAAACATGCCAAACATGACGTATCTGGGAGTATATTTACATTTGCCTGGAGGACAAACTTTCAGCAGGCTGCTGATAAAATGGTCACTTTTTGCTCCTCATCCAACAGTCAGAGAAAGAAAAACTACAAAAAATATTTGACTTGTTTGTTTAAAACCTAACATGCATCATTTGGCTCATATATTTCTCAATGGTGCAAAGTACCTCATTTCCAAATCCCACGGCCGGCTGAAATAAGCATATGAAGCAAAGACATAGACCGACTGCTGCCTGATTATTTATACAGAGCATTTTAATTATCTTGAATGGATTATTGACAAATATTCAATAAACAGGAATATGAACGGATGTGAAAACTGACAAAAATGAGCAAAATATGCCTAATGTTGTATTGGTCCCCCTTTTTCTGCCAAAACAGCCTTGATCCGTTGAGGCATGGACTCTAGACAGGGACACTAGATCCCTGAAGGTGTGCTATGGTATCTGGCACCAAGATGTTAGTACCAGATCCTTTAAGTCCTATAAGTTAGGGTTACAGGATTCTTACAGGATACTTTTGATAGATACTGACCACTGCAGACCGGGAACACCCCACAAGAGCTGCAGTTTTGGAGATGCTCTGATCCAGTCATCTAGCCATCACAATTTGTCCCTTGTCAAACTCGCTCAAATCCTTACGCTTGTCCATTTTTCCTGCTTCCAACACATCAACCTTGAGGACCAAATGTTTACTTGCTGCCTAATATATCCCACCCACTAACAGGTGCCATGATGAGGAGATAATCAGTGTTTTTCACTTCACCTGTCAGTGGCCATAATGTTACGTCTGATCGGTGTACAGTGCTATAAGCTACTGTATATGACTATAGTCATGCAGTCACCTCATGCCTCAGACTCAATAATGTCTTTATATGCAGTGATAGAACACTACAGATCATAGAAATATTAGCCAAAGCAAACCCTTTCTGCTATGCATTCAAACAGGATTATGCTTCATCACCAGAGGATTTATAAGGAGAGGATAAGACTGTATCTTCATAAAGTCACCTCTCACATGGATTCAAGTAATTGCTTATTTTCCATAGCTTGCCATACATTTGACTTAATTACTGCTTTAAATAACGATCGAGTTAATTGGACTTCTGGGCCATTGAGCTTTCACATGCCTGGTGGTCTAGCTAATGAATGAATGATTTGTCCACCGCTTTCACAATATTGATTTCATCAACCAGCAATCACTGGTTTCTACATACAGAGACTCTCTCCTCGCCAACAACTCTCTCTCTCTCGCTCTCTCTCTCTCTTGCTCTCTCGCTCTCCCTCTCTCTCAACACAAATGTTTTAGTGTTTGCTGAACAGACTGTCCACGGTGAAACTCAGTTGTGACTTCTAGCTGCCTGGCCATGAATTAAACCGTAACACATAAGCCATAAACATAGTTCATAACACATCCTTATGGGATTCCTCTCATCACGGTTTGCCCTGACCGTTCACACTCCCCTCATCCGGAATATTCTGGACCATCCAGGTCAAGTCTAGATTCATGAACTAGATTTATTCCATTAACACTGACAAAATTCTGTCTGATGGCCATTCAACATAATTCCATGTAATTTAACCTTACTCTACCAGCTCTACCCACTCACTCATTTTAGAGATAAAATTCAGCTATAATTAACAAGTCACTTTGCATACACTTTACATAATAATGTGACTCAGGGTGATTCAAACAGCTTATCAAGAATACTTCTCTATACAGTGTTTGATGTGTACAATTTAGTATTTAGTGTTACAATAGTCTAGTGTTTACTATACATTATATAGTTTGCTGTCTACTGACTATTACACACTTATCTGTATTTATTTAGTGTTTACTGTAAACTAAACTGTTTGTAGTTTGCTGTATATTTATAGTTTTGCGTTACTGTATATTGAATATTAACTCCAGCGGCACGTTCTTCCGATGTCTATCCTCTTGGTCCTGGATTGCTGACGATTTGACAAGATCATTGAATTTCATGATCATTTTTCTTAAGGTTGAAGTTGTTGAACTAGTTCCAAAGATAACAAGTCAACTCAAACTTGTTCCGGAGCAGGTTTACTCTGGGTAAACAAATCATCTAGACACGAAATCATAGCCATCATGACGTAGAATGTGGACATGACATATAAAATCATGCTCTTTTGCAATCTATGCACAGGAATCACTTCCTCATGCTCTTATTGCTATTATATTCTATCACTATTTACTAATTACTATTAACTATAATTCAGTGAGTACAGTTGTGCCTGCCATGTGGTTAATTTGTGAGCATTGTTTAAAGGATGAACTTAGTGTTAATGCTTAGAGTCTATTTGTCTCTTTCTATGCATAAAGATTCTTCATTTGGCAAGGGGAAATCTTACCGAGACATAATGAGATACACTGCATCACATCACAATGGCATTAGAGTGACATTTTATTTAAGCACAATTCTATTAACTAGAGGACTTTCAGAGAAATAGACAATCGGCTTAATTTATCATCTTGTTGCCGTATTAAACTATAATGGGCACATATATTATTGCATTGTGAGAATGAAATAATGAAAATCTCTTTTTGCACCATTTTCATTAGTTAACGGTCATCTTCTTGTTTGGGTTCAAGTCTGCCTGATAAATCTGCCCTTTCCGGTCAACATACTGAGCTTAGAAGTTCTCTCAGACATCTTAATCTGCTTCTACCAATCAAGATAATCTGGTGGAAGAACCTAATTAAATAACAATAGTAAATCTGATATACATCTATCCCCCATCCGCTCTCCCCAAGCTGGATTATTTTTCAAAGAGAATGAATATAAACAGACCACATACTTGGTACACTCCTGCAGTGAAGGTCACAGTGGCCCCTATAACAATGGCGTAGCAGCTCCGGTCACATTGAGGAATCGTGCTGTTCTCCGGAATGGTGAAGTTTCCAGACTGATCGCCGAGATATCCAGCCAAGGCCAGCTCCCTGTCCACCACCTGGCCCACTAACAAGCACAGCACCCCGAAGATACCCACCGAAATGTGCCTGGATGTGCCAAGCAGAGTGTAGATAATGCTGGAAAAGAACGACGTGTAGAGTCCATAAATGGGATCCTGGCCTGCCAGCAGTGAGTAGGCGATGGACTGGGGAACCAGCAGGATGCCTACAATCAGGCCTGACATCAAGTCACCCAGAATCCAGTCTTTGATCTGATATTTTGGCAGCCATTTTAAGATGGGTATAGAGTCTAGGAGAAGGTTTTTTGCTCGAGCAGGGCTGCAGACACATTGCTTTTTTAGTTTTTTTGTCAGTAGCACCCTCAGAGGCTGGTCGTTTCTCTCACATTCCTCCAAGATGAGTGGAGTCTGAAGTTCATTGTTAGATTCAGCTTCTGCCGCAACCTGGTCTGCCTCGGCACCCGACATCGTGAGCTCTCCCTTAGAGGAAAATACAAAGTTGGGTTTTATTAGTGTGATCACAAAGTGCTGTGTTAAATATCACAAAGACAAATTAAGTTGCAGTGCATGTCAACCTGTGGGAAATGGGATATGTGATATGGCCTTTTAATATGAAGCAAAGAATTTTATCAAGAGCCAGGGTTTCAACAGGGCAGGTTAGGACAGTCAATATTTGCTACATGGCACCAAATTGTCTATCAAGCTTTATCTCAAAAAATGACGTAAAATGAATTTGCAAAGCCTGAAACAGCCTTTAAAAACTAGATTTTTGTTTCTGTGACTAACAAATAAAAAGCAACAGTGTACGTGTGAGACCAGTCCTTCAAAAAATTGCTTACTTGAAAGGCGTTAAGTACAATTACCAACACTCCAACACCAGAGAATAAACACTCACTGACCACTTTATTATGAGGACACTGCTCATTCATTTCAGCAGATCTTCAGTTAAGGTTAATATTAGAACGGGGGAAAACTAGGATCTCAGTGACCTCTCAGGTTGTTGGTGACAGACGGATGACAGTTTCAGAAACTGCTGATTATCTTAAGATTTGCACAGTCTCTAGAGTTTACACAGAACGGTGTGAAAAATTAAAACCATTCACTGAGCAGAAGTTCTACAGGAAGTGATGCCTTGCTTATGAGAGTGCTATATGTTATGCATTCTGAACTTCTCACTCTAGTTGTAAAAGATGGTTACTTATTTATTCTGCAATGCCTTTTACCCAAAATACACCGTGTTGCCAAAGGTTCTGGGACACCCCTCCAAATCATTGAATACTGGTGTTGTTTTTCAGGGGTTGAGCTTGACCTCTTAGTTCCAGCATTAAGAGTTCCTTTCACTGGAACTAAGGGGCCAGGCCCAACCCCTGAATCCAATGATTTGGAGGGATGTCCCAAAACTTTTGGCAATATAGTGCATCTTCAAAACTGGACCACAATTGAATCCAATCACAGTGACGAAAAACTGAGACAGTGATGGTTTTGATTAAGGGTCTAACTGTGATACTGCTGGAATTTAAACTCGATCTTGTGTTCAGTAACTCAGAACCATAACCACTCAACTATTCTTGTTCTTAATAAAGCAAACAATAACACTGCATGCAGGAATTACCAAGCAGTCAAGTCCATAATGAGAGTAATCATGAACTAATCATCACTAATCACAAATCTATCACTCGAGTAAGCTCACACAAAGTTCTCACAGATTCCAACAGTTCCACTCCCTTAGAAAACAAACCACCCTCTGTGTAAATGATGTGGGACACGGCTACATGGAAGATTTCCCTTTGCATCATGTCTACATTTTATTTAAACAGAGATGTACAGCAAATTCATGTGTGTGTGATCTAAACTTTCTCTACATCATCACAAATAGATAGACGTTATCAGGGTTACCATATCAGAGGTCTAGGCTGACTAGGCATACATTTCTGCATCTGATATTGTATTACAAATAACTGTAGATGTACAGGAATCTTAACTAATATAAAAGAAGTAACAGCTCACAACTACTGACTGTTATCAGACATTTATCTGTCATGGCATGAGAAAATTACAAAGTGATTAAATAGATAAAGAGCTAAAGGATTTATTAATAAATTCATTGAACTTCGTTCTGCTGTATGGAATTAGATCCAAAACTCTGGGGTTGACTCTTTTTAATGCCTGAAATCAGGTCATCAACTGTTTTGGGAATTTTGTTTTATTCAGTAAACACAATCCAACACACAGGCTCCATTTTAGTGGTTTCGGTGAACCCTAACCGTTCATTTTAGGTCCTTGTATCTTTTTCGAAATCAGTCAGATCATTACAAAAACTAAGGCTAGCCAAAAGTCTTCAATAAGCCAAATCCCCAAGTGACACTATGTAGGTTATAGTGCATAAATACACCGATCAGACGTAACATTATGAGCAGTGAGAGGTGAAGTGAATAACACTGATGATCTCCTCATCATGGCACCTGTTAGTGGGTGGGATATATTAGGGAGCAAGTGAACATTTTGTCCTCAAAGTTGATGTGTTAGAAGCAGGAAAAAGGGGCAAGTGTAAGGATTTGAGCGAGTTTGACAAGGACCAAATTGTGATAACTAGACGACTGGATCAGAGCATCTCCAAAACTGCAGCTCTTGTGGGGTGTTCCCGGTCTGCAGTGGTCACTACCTATCAAAAGTGGTCCAAGGAAGGAACAGTGGTGAACCAGCGACAGGGTCATGGACCGCCAAGGCTCATTGATTCGCATGGGGAGCGAAGACTGACCCGTGTGATCCGATCCAACAGACGAGCTACTGTTGCTCAAATTGCTGAAGAAGTTACTGCTGGTTCTGATAGAAAGTTGTCAGAATACAAAATGCATCGCAGTTTGTAGTGTTCTGGCAGCAAAAGGGGTGACCACCACAACACAATTAAGCAGGTGGTCATAATGTTAAGCCTGATCGGTGTATATCTCATAGGTGGAAAGGTTAAGTGTACTCTTAATGATGCAACACCTTATCTCTTTCCAAATCTGTAATCATAATGCACACGCGCTCACAGTCGAGCCACGATTATGTAACTAACACCAGGAGTCACAAAAATAGTTGCGTTCATGTTGAAGTAAGTTTAAAAGATCATAATAACACACGTCGACTTTAATAAGTTTTGGAAACTACGTGTATGTTAGGAAAGTGCCACGCCGGCACTGGATGAATGGGCCATTGATGAAAAGTTTGCAACGTGTAACTTTCAGGACTCACAACAACCCGAACACAACACAAACATTAAAGTTTAATCAGTTACCTACCTCGTAAAGTTCACACACTCATGCATATCTTATCATGACCACCGGATGACGTGCTTCATCTCTCCAGACCGTACAGAGAAACAGCGACAGACTTGAACGACGAGATCTGAAGCCCTTCACGGAACACCGGAGTCACGTGGCCTACTTCTGACACAACACGTGTCACGTGAACCGATATATAACCCGGATGTCGAGCCGTGCGCTCTCAACAAGCATACTGTATTTACAAACTAGTCAAAGAGTGCGTTACACTATTGTTTAGTTATTATATTTACTAGAGAAGAATGCGGTTATAAACTTTAGACCACATTATAAGCGTTTTATTCGGGAAACGTAATCACCGACAATACAGAGATGATAATTGTTTTTTTACTTTTACTAACTACTACTACTAACTACCACTAACTACTACTATTACTCGTAGTACAGTAGTAGAAGTAGTAGTATCATCAATAATTAATAATAACAATAATAATAATAAATTATAACAACTACTACTACTACTACTATTATTAGTAGTAGTAGTGGTAGTAACAACAGCAACAATGAATATTAACAATAATAATAATAATAATAAAAAACAACAACAACTACTACTACTACAAGAAAAGTATAGGAATAGAAAAATACGAAGAATAAAAACTATCATAGTAGAAATTAAAGACATGATAAATTATGAAAAACACCAATAGTTATGTAAAGCCAATCGTGTATCGGATATACATCTACAAATATATATGTATATAAAAATATATTAAATATATGTATAAAAAATAAAAGTATGTATATAATATAAACATAAATAATAATAATAATAATAATAATAATACAATATAATATAATAATATATATAATATAATATGATAATGTAATCTAATATAATATTTATAAAAATATATAAATAATGTATATGTATAAACATCTATAATATAAAGTATATAGTATATACATGTATGTAGATAAAAAAAAAAAGACAAATATAAATATAAATGACAATAAATAATATGGTATGTGCAATGTGCATACATAAGATGAATATATATATAATGGAAAATATAAATGTCCAATTTTAACCGGAATAACGATATCTATTGTACAAATACCAATTGTAACAGTAAAGTGTCGGTGCAGTATGCACACAAAGATGTGCAGTGAGTGTGGTTATTGTGTGTGCAGAGTAGTGCAGAGTATGCAAGTAGTGCAATTAATAGTAATGGTAGCCTTACTGCTCTATATGACAGACAGAAACGCAGACAGTTTCAAGTGGTATTCTGATGTCTCGGTATGTGGTGTCAAGTATTAATGTGAAGGTCAAACACATTTCTGTAAATAGGTCTCACACAGATACAGCATTCAAGTATACAGAATGCTGATCCTCAAGTAAAAGTAAAAAGATTTTCACTTGAAGTGCAATTACACAAGTGGATCGAGTTAGTTTCCTGTTTCACTTTGCTGAATCCTTCTATGAGCACGTGTGTTATGTCCAAAAGTATGTAGACACCTAAAAATCACACCCATGTGTGGGTCTTCCCCAAACTGTTGCCACAGATTTGGAAGCACAGAACTGTATAGGATGTCTCTGTATGCTGGAACATTAAATTGCCCTTCACTAGAGGCGTAAACTAAGAGGCCTAACATGACATTGCTAAGGGGCATCTCGAGACACATCTTGGAGGACGTGCCCCAGTAATGATCTGCTGTGGCCCAGTAAAATAAAATCAGTTGTTCAAGTCCAAAATTCATTAAAGCACCACTACTTTTACCTACAATACCACTTGAAAGCAAGCTCTGAGGCACGCTCGTTGTGGTCCAATTAACATAGTGACCATGTGAACTGTGCGTGTTCTAACTGGAACAGTCAGTGCATCCGTATGTGTTAGGAAAGAAGAGGTACAGTAATAGGCTAATAGGAAAGTTTTAAAATAATAAGACAAACTATTTTTACTCAGATTGTATTGCTGATTCCTGTAGATGGATATCCAAAAGTTCAAGCAGAGGTAGAAAATCAGAGGCAAGATGAGAGTGAGAGAGGTAAGACATCAAGTTACTAGTAGGGAAGCAAGCTATGAAGCTACCATAAGTTTGTTTATCCTGTGACTGGTTGCAAAACATGGCTAGGGTCTCCCCTTAACTTTGACACCTGTGGGGTCATTCAAGGAAACAGATATGGGAGTTTTGCAAATGATTTCGCTACCCCATTCTAGGTACATGAAATTTCTGCCTAGCAATGCCCCTGGACATTCCCCAAGCATGACAGTGCCCCAGTACACAAAGTGAGGTCCATGTAGACATGGTTTGACAAGCTTAAGAATAGAAGAACTTGAATGGCCTGCACAGAGCCCCAACCTTACTCACTGAACACATTTGGGATGAACAGGAATGCAGACTGCACCCCAGGCTTTCTTGCTTGACATCAGTGCCCAACTTTACTAATGCTCTCGTAGTTGAATGAGCAAATCCCCACAGATATGCGCCAAAATCTAGTGTAAAACCTTCCCAGAAGAATGTAGGTTATTAAAACAGGGAAAGGGGATTGGGTGGGGATTGAGGTGCTAAATCCAGAATGAGACGTTCAAAAAGCAATTATTGGTGTGATGTGTCTACAAACTTTCAACCATATAGTGTATATGAACTGGCCATGTAAATAATCCTAATTATAATTGGATGGAAGATTAGGAGCCTGCACACCTCTTTAAAAGCAATCCACATAATCCTAATTAGTTCTGCCCACATCGCTAGTGTAGAAGACATCACACACCACTGTTGAGTGTGTGCAGACCAGTTACAGTCCTACAGGACAGTCTCAAAGGATATATAGAGTTTTTTTCTCCCCAATTAAGGCAGCTATATGGCTGTAGTAGACCAGGATGTTGCTGAAAAGTTTCTGGACAGTAATCCTGCCTTTGCCAAGCAATACTATGATTCCCACTTTAGGGCCCAGATTGTGTCACACCTGCTATCCACTTCCAAGAAGACTGAAGTGGACATCAGCCAGTACCATGACCTGAGCTCTTTGGAGGAGAGCGAGTTTGTGTTTGACATGGTGCGGGACCTTCAGGACCACCTACAGATGGAGAGGGCTCTGTTCAACCTCATGCGCCATCTGAGCTTCATCATGCGTGCTGACCGCATGAGCCTGTTCATGTACCGGCAGAGGAATGGCACGGCTGAGCTGGCCACTCGCCTCTTCAACGTCCACAAACATGCCACAATGGAGGAGTGTCTGGTCCAACCAGACAGTGAGATTGTGTATCCACTGGATATGGGTATTGTGGGTCATGTTGCCACCGTCAAGAAGACAGTTAATGTGCCTGATGTTACACAGGTAAGGCTGGTGTGTGATGACTGAACTTGTGTTAAAATCTCAATATAATCTAATTTGATGCTGTGACATATTCACAGTGATCTAGATGCCTTTATAGGCATTTTTATAGAATATTAATATTTCTAATTCTCTAATACGTTTTCTAATAAAAGACCTAAAGCAACATGACACAATGTATTTTGTGCTTGCTTCCAAAAACAATATTTTGACCAGCAGAGAGCAGTGTAAGTTTAGATTTCTGTAGCATGACATGGATTTTAAGAACTTGGCAAAAAGCTAAAAACATCAAGTTTTACATCCAATGCCCTACATTGTAAATCAAATAAGGACTTATCAATGCTATGATTTATTATATCTTTCTTTGCAGGTAAAGAATATGGCAAATGTCACGATGTGACTCTATGTCCACAACTGTAACACATGTAATAATGAATTTGTATTAGTAGCTTAGCATAGTTCATTTTTTAAAAAAAAAAAAAGCAAATGTCTAAGAGTACCACTCTTAGTACCACTCAAAGATCCGATAGAATAATTTAACCCTAAATCACACTACTGCAAAGATAGGCGCACAATGGTCTCAAATGAAAAGCTTGAAATTCTCCCTTATAGCAATCAGTTTAGAAAGGAACAGAATGTCTCTCTCTCTTAGTAGCATGAAAATCCGCTAGTCTACTGGAAAACGACTTTCTCTGTAGAACACGACCTCTGCGGAGCACATAATCATTTGTAATAAATTGACTGCCTTTATCTTTGTCGATGAAAATGTGACTGAAATACAAAGTCTCTGGAATGCAGCAGAGGCACTCCCTCCCTGCCTTAGCCCATCGCTTGTCTAACTGACCAGCTGAAAATATCACTATATGTTCAACAACTCTGTCTTTAATAATATACTAAAAGATTCCACATTTGCTTTGATCGCTCTTTGGGTAAATTATTTGCTCCATAAACTATATGAGTGCAGAGTGGAATTAGTGCATTAGGTCTCTTTCTTTCCACTGGCTAGGATGGGCCACAGGGAATAAAGCTCTTTAATCTTGCTTGAATTAGAGCGACCCTGGATTAGATTTAAAGGTCAGTGCATAAAGCCGTGTTCTCTAAGTCAGCGGAATAGCTGCAGCTTACCTGCACCTTTTATATTTCAACTGAATCACAAATGTCTAAGAAAGACAGAAAATGTTGTGATCTAGTCAGAAATGAGCTGTGAGTGAAGAATGACAGCAGATTGAATACTCACTTCCAGATTTGTTATGTTTTACCTGATTTCATCCACATGTTCAGACAGACAGACATTTGGCATTTGCTGATTTAATGACAAAATCAGCTGTATCTAAAAACATATTTAAAACGTTTCAGTGGAAAAGATCGGATTCATATCAAACAGGTGAATAAATTTGATTTGATACCCTTTCAAAACTAACTATAAAGTTACAGAGAAATGTCCTAATTTAGCGTTCTTGGCATCCTTTACAGGCCGAATCATGCTTCCTTGATGATTCTTTACATGTGTTTTTTGTTCAGTGTGCTCACTTCAGTGACTTTGTGGACACACTGACGGAGTATGAGACTAAGAACGTCCTGGCGACTCCCATCATGAACGGGAAGGACATGGTGGCTGTCATAATGGCTGTGAACAAGATTGGTGGCCCCTGTTTCACTACACAGGATGAAGAGGTGTCTTTTACATTTTTCTCCCCTGCTCTCTCACTCTCGCTCTCTCATATTGTCATAATATTCCCGATGACATAAACTTGGCACTGCACGCTGATGTGTAGAAATGTACAGTAATGCTTCTACCTTATTTCTATGCCCATTTTATCCTCCACTTACTGTAAATATTAGAAACATGAATGTTTTTCTTTTTCTTTTCAGGCACTAAACAGATATTTGAACTTTGCCAATCTGGTTCTTCGGGTGTTTCACCTGAGCTACTTGCACAACTGTGAAACCAGAAGAGGACAGGTGCGATGATTAGTAATATTTCATAGTTTTTCCTAGTGCAACAACATAGCAGATTTAATAACGATTTCTGTTTATATCTTCCTGGCAGGTTTTGCTCTGGTCTGCCAGCAAAGTGTTTGAGGAGCTGACGGATATCGAGAGGCAGTTCCACAAAGCCCTGTACACAGTGCGAGCCTTTCTCAACTGCGACCGCTACTCCGTGGGCCTTTTGGACATGACCAAGACAAAAGTGATTAAACTGATCACTGCACTAGTGCTATGACGTTTGAATTAGAACTGGGTTTTTATCTTCCTGATTAGAGAATGGTAATAAGTATATTAAATGTTAACAGTGTGACTTTACAAAAACACTTAATATTAAGTGACATTTGAATTTAACATCTGTTGAGTATACTGAGATGTAAGGCAAGACCCTGCATTGCCACGTTGAGACACAGAGACCGAAAATGCAAACATGACATATACATTACACATACACCAAACAGTCATAACATTATGACCACCTGCCTGATATTGTGTTGGTCCCCCTTTTGCTGCCCAACTAGCCCTGACTTATCGAGGCATGGACTCCACTAGATCCCTGAAGGTGTTCTGTTGTATCTGGCACCAAGATCCTTTAAGGCAGCAGATCCTTAGTTGCGATGTGGGGCCTCCAAGGGTCACGCCTCGCTACTAACAGGACTTAAAGAATTCTTACAGGACTTAAAGAATTCTTACAGGCCTTAAAGGATACTTTTGATAGATACTGACCACTGCAGACCGGGAACACTCCACAAGAACTGCAGTTTTGGAGATGCTCTGATCCAGTCGTCTAGCCATCACAATTTGGCCCTTGTCAAACTCGCTCAAATCCTTACCCTTGCCCATTTTTCCTGCTTCTAACACATCAACTTTGAGGATAAAATGTTCACTTGCTGCCTAATATATCCCACCCACTAACAGGTGCCATGATGAGGAGGTAATCAGTGTTAATAGATAATAATAATGAAAAAATATTCATTAACAGCCTCATAGTCATACAGTATATAAGCCAAAAGTGAATGATACTAGGTAATTATTAACATATCTGCACACTTTGTAACGTCTGTTAATATTATGACACGCAGTATTAGTAAAGATAATTTATTTTAAGAAGTATATGTATATACCATATATATAGTTCCATGTATATGGAAACAATGTCGTTTGACCCAAATGAGGCTATAATACGGTAATATAATAAGGTAATATAATAAGGTTGAAGCAATTTGTATTTTTGCTTTTCAACACTCCTACTTCTAAGCTAAACCGTATCGTGACATATTATTATTATTATTATTATTATTATTATTATTATTATTATTATTATTATTAATAATAATAATAATAATAATAATACAAATGAAACATACATATTGTTCAATTTCGTGTGGTAACATGAGTACATGAGTAAATACGCACAATTCAAAGCTTGGCCTCAACAACTGTTTACAACTCTTCTACTATTATTTACCATATGTCACATTCCCTACCATATGCTCGAATAAATGAACCATCTTTGATATCATCATTATACCCATTTTCATAACATCACACTGTTTGATCTGGTTGTCTGAAAGCAGCTTATTAGTGGAGTTAGGTTTGAGTTTAGAGCTGTGAATTGTCTCAAGTTAATGAAATAAACTAAGGTTTGGATTAACCCATAATACACTGTGTAAAAAAAAAGCTCATTAATAATAGAAATGATCATCAATAAATGTATGTTCATTTAGAGGATGAGTTAATAAAACGTTAAGAAATAACTTCCGTTATTAATGTATATTCATATATGACTCAGTTGGATGTTAATGTATACACTTCATTATTTCCTGATGTGCTAAGAGTTGGTGCATGTACTCATTCATTATGAAAGCATTACTTAAGTATTCATATATTCTTATTTGTGGAAACTTTACATCAGTGAGTGCTAACATGGCTGTAAGCATCTCTTATTATACTTTTAGGAGTTCTTTGACCTTTGGCCGGTTCTGATGGGTGAGGTGCCTCCATATGCAGGACCAAAGACTCCTGATGGCCGAGTGAGTACCATACAACAAGGCATTAAATAATTCATTTCCTAAATCCTATATTCTGTTTCACAAACACACCTGTGTGTGATCGGGAGAAACTCATGATATTACTTTCCCCTCAGGAAATCATCTTCTACAAAGTGATTGATTATATATTACATGGAAAGGAGGACATTAAAGTAATACCGTAAGTCACTCCACTTTTATCATTTCTGATCTCAAAAATTTAATTACTAGGATTTATTTATAGCCTTGGGCTGAAGCCAATTATGACTGTCACAAAGAGACATCGCTTTTATTAAAACACAGAAGAATGAAGTATAACACCATAACAGGAGCACCATTTTAAAAAAGAAGCTCAAAGTGTATAATACAATAAAATCATGACATCCATTCATCATAAGTGGAGGCTTGGAATTACTGAAATTTGGGAGACTATCACATCTGAAACTTCTCTTTTCTCTATGTTAACTGCCTATGTGTTCCTGTCCTTTTTTTAACTTCACTCATTGTAATAAAAAAAATTGGCATCCACCACCATCTAGCAAAATCACACCTCCATCCGCCAGTCACCATTAAATGCAATGGTATGCATTCAATATTGGAGAGCTTCCTCATATTTGTTTTTTGTAAACAATGAACAGAGCTGAGGTCTGATACTATAATTTGATGTATATGTAAATAAACAGTGCTGGATAATGGGGATAATAATGGTTAAATAACACAGTTTCACATTGTGTTGTACAGAAATATAGTCCTTCAAGTTCTGGAAATTATATTTGGTTACATAACAGAGATATAATAATGATTATATAATACAGCGTCACACGGTGTTACGGATAAATCTGAAGACGTTTGTCATGTTTCGTCACATTTGCTGGCAAAAAAAAGAGATGCTAAGAATTTAAGTTAAATCAAGTCCTTGGGACTGAAACATCCAAACTCCATATATTGCCCATGAAAAAAGGTAAAGCTCTCCTACACCTTACTCCCTATTTACAGTGCAGTGGAGATCCCGAGACATGAATATTTTATGTATAGACATGAGTAATATTTAGGCTTTATGAGTCTATGCATTTAAAGCATTTGGCAGACACACTTATCCAGAACGACTTACATTTATCTGATTTATAGATGAGCAGTAGAGGGTTTAAGGGCCTTGCACAAGGACCCAGCAGTGGCAGCTTAGCACTGCTGGGATAAGGAGTCCAACATCTTAACCACTGAGAGATGTATGGTACTGTACTGTACATTATCATATTTTTTTGCAATCCTGCTGTGTTTGCTCTAATATGTAGTAACCCCCCTGCTGATCACTGGGCTCTGGTCAGTGGACTGCCAACCTATGTGGCTGAGAATGGTCTGGTAAGAATTCTCTGTCTTAAGCAGAAAGGCATTAACTGAATATAATGATGGAATATTATTGACAAACAGCTACTGGATTAAACCCTTTTCGGTATGGGAGAATCTCATGATGTTGATAGTGTCCATCTCTCCTCCAGATCTGTAACATAATGAATGCTGCCGAGGATGACTTCTTCAACTTTCAAGTAAAAGCAATGATTTTCTTTTTTTTTTTTATTTCTACTGCATTTTAAGTGTATTAATTGAAATGTGCTCCAAGCCTTAACGTTGATGCTGTTGTTATTTTAAGAAAGAGCCTTTGGATGAATCGGGCTGGACTGTAAAGAATGTCTTGTCTCTACCCATCGTCAACAAGAAAGAGGAAATAGTTGGTGTGGCTACATTCTATAACAGGAAAGACGGAAAGCCGTTCGATGAAATGGACGAAACACTAATGGAGGTATTTGCGGATTCAGACTGAGTCACTGTTGTATTTTTACACAGCACAGTCTGCATTATTGATTTATGAACTCTTTACCCAAAGACATCTGAATGATTTCCAAATGATTTTTTTTTTCAGTGAGTTCTCACCGATTCGTCTTTTCTACTATGAGAATAAAACTGGTTGCATTTCAGTGATAATCGGTGATCAGGGTTTATCTTGATCTGTTTTATTTCAGTCCCTAACTCAGTTCCTGGGCTGGTCAGTTCTCAACACAGACACATACGATAAGATGAACAAGCTAGAGAATCGCAAGGATATCTTTCAGGATATGGTGCTTTACCATGTCAAGTGCAGAAAAGATGAGATCCAGAACATCTTGGTGAGTTTCTGCCCCATAACATTATCAGTTAAACATAGTAAGCAATGCTTCCTGATACAGTATCTTAAAAATAGCACTTTTAAACAGGCCCTTTTAATTCTGTTAAAATGTTGTAGAGTAAAAATAGTATAATATGGAATATTGGTAACCCACAAAGAGACAATTTTCTTTCCTATAATATTGTTAAAATAATTATGTTACTATTGGCTCTTTTGTGTTAGAATACACAAGAGTTGTATGGGAAACAACCAGATGAATGTGAAGAAGATGAACTTGAAGATATTCTGGTATATATATATATCTATATATAAAAAAAACATGACACAAATGAAGAAAATATTTCAATATAATTAATCAGCTGCATATTTCCCTTACATTTTATTTCATCTGTCTTGTAGGCAGAAACTCTAATAGACCCAGAAGAATCAGAGATCTATGAGTTTCACTTCTGTGACTTTGAGTTTTCTGAGCTGGACCTGGTTAAGTGTGGTATTTCAATGTACTATGAACTGGGAGTGGTGGACAAGTTTCATATACCTCGTGAGGTGAGTTAGGACTAACAATAAATGAATCTATATCTCAAATTATGGCAATCTGGGTGTCTAGGATGCGGTTAATGCTCTTCTCCAAGAGTTTAAACTCTAGCATTGTGAAAAGATGCAGTGAGTGGCTTCATGTGTTAGCTCTTACATCTACCCAGATTGGTAGTTGTCATGTTAAAGAAGCTCTAGTTGGTGGGTAAGACACTCCTTTTCGTCCTTTTTTTTAAAACCATATTTTCTACCAATTTGGCCTCTCAGGTTGCTCTCAACTGGTTAGTGTTGTGCTGATTGACAAGGCACACCATTCCACCATTAAACATTTCTAAGTTTGGATTCCCAGCCATGGATGACCATGGTATTATTGGGATTCAAACTGTGCTGTAAAGTAAAAATTTCATAATTCACACTGCTTGGTTAAGGAGATAAGTAAAGTGCTCATATGTTCCCAGGTGCTGGTGAGATTCGTGTACTCGGTCAGTAAAGGCTACAGAAGGATTACCTACCACAACTGGAGACATGGCTTCAATGTGGGCCAGACGATGTTCACGCTTCTCATGGTAAAGTGTAGCTACGTTATCAACAAGCAGTAGCTGCATTCAGCAAATTATACACCAACAATTGAATCTATGAATAGATTTGATCGTCTCTCCCCAGAAACAACCAAATGACCCCCTATGCTTGTGTATTTGACAGATTCCTTCTAAATATGTTGTTACCTTTTTAAAGTGTGCTGGCAATATGTACGGTTATAAAGCCCACCTCCGGTATGTATTGCTTAAAAAGGAGATCTAGAAGCAAGATAATGAGGCATCCAGGCATGAAAATGCATCATGCTGTCTCATCAGTAAACACAGACATTGAGTCATATGACAGGGCTGGATGGAATTTTGGTGCCGATGTGAGTCCAGTCCTTAATGAGCACCACTCCCAGGTGTCACTGAATGTAATGAGCTCTCTGGAGTCCAGTATAAACCTTGAGTCTCCTCTCACAGCTCCGCAGAGTTGTTCTTTAACCCTTAAGGCCAAAACAACACATTTTATATTTTCATTTGAAAGCAGATTAATACTGAGATTTCATTATTCCAATAACAAACTAACATACTAGGCATGTATATATATATATATAGTGAATTTATATAATGGACATGAGAGTAACATAAGGTGTAATAAATATGTTAAAGTTGTCACATTTATTCAAAATCTTACTATTATATTTGTAAATATTTAAATTATAGTTGTAAAGCATAATCATTTCTTATTTGCTCTAATAGCAATGGAAAATTGTCTATTTTCATGTTTATTTCCATATATTTGTTCTAAATTATATAAAAAGTAAGCAACAACAAATGAACAGAACAAAACTATTTATTTAAAAACAAACTAAATATCTAAAAAACTATTTAAAAACAAACTAAATATCTCGCTTAGACTGGTGACCTGAAGCGTTACTACACAGACTTGGAGGCCATGGCCATGGTCACAGCCGGCTTATGCCACGATATTGATCACCGCGGGACAAACAACCTCTACCAAATGAAGTATGAGCCACATATCATAATTACTGCCTTAAACTGCAGAGATGTTACAGTTACATTTGATAACAACATCTCTCTATAATCTGTTGCTCTTTAATTGTGTGACATTAATTTAGCATCTTTTAGATCATCTCCTTTCTGGAATTATTTTCTCAGATCTGGGAACCCACTGGCAAAGCTGCACGGTTCTTCCATTCTCGAGAGGCACCATCTGGAGTTTGGTAAAACCCTGCTGAGAGATGAAGTGAGCTTAAGACTTGATGTGCCTCCCAAATTTATCAAAGCATCTCATAATATTTTAATGAAATAACATCTTGTCTGTGCATGCAAAACAAATTTGAATGAACTTGACCTCTAGGATCTGAATAAATAAAAAAAAAACACTGCATGTTTTTCTATTCACTGTCAATATATTCATCTTTTCAGGCTTTGAATATCTACCAGAATCTTAATCGACGGCAGCATGACATTGTCATCCATTTGATGGATGTAGCTATTATTGCCACAGATTTGGCTTTGTATTTCAAGTAAGGATATTACATATTATGCTGTGAATATGGTTTGTGAATGCTGGCTTGTTGATAAGTGTATCACCATGGAAACACTCTTCAGCTGTCAGTAGTGTGTCGCTGTGAATGACATTCAGTTAATCGTTATATTGCTCACAGGAAAAGGGCCATGTTTCAAAAAATTGTGGATCAATCCAAAACCTATGAGAACTGGACCGACTGGACCAAGTACATGATGCTGGAGACGACCAGGAAAGAAATCGTGATGTAAGAAATGTCTAACAGTGTAGCCACAATATAACCATGTGGCAGCAATATTTGACTAACTGGCAGAGAGAGAAATACCTTCTCATTCTCAATTTTTGATCATGTTAGGGGTCCATATAAGTTCATTCACATATTCACAGCATGATGTTGATGTTTCCATAACAGGGCAATGATGATGACTGCCTGTGATTTATCTGCTATTGCCAAGCCCTGGGAGATCCAGAGCAAGGTATGGCATTGCTTTGGCATAATGCATTTTCTCTCAGCAGGCCAGATTCAACAGCTCCTGCATGAAAAGGCTGTGGCTGCACAAATATATTTGTGCTTCCAGGCAATATACTGTAATGAGATTCGGGTGCTTTTCATATGGTAATGTGATATGTTGTTTATACTATGTTATTATACGCATTTACATATCCACAGCTTTGCTGATGATTAAGTATGACAGGCTAAAATAGGTAACTAAGCTCTGGAAAACAAATGGGGGGGGGAATAATGACTGAGCATAATGTTTTGGTCCTGTTCAGTTGTGTGATTACCAGCAGAGTAGATTGTTTATGATCATGTTGCTTCTGTTGTGCGGAGCTGATTAAATGCATCATTCAGGATTGCTTATGATTTCTTAGGAAGCAGGAAGAATTGTTGGAATTCCTTTAGTACAGGAATTACTTTGGGAGCTGAAAGGATTGGTCAGAATTCCTTTCAGGGCTGGGAGAATTGATCAGAAATCCTTTGGGAGCTGTCAGAATTCGTCAGAATTCCGTTGGGAGCTGTCAGAATTCCTTTGGGAGCTGGCAGGATTGGTCAGAATTTCTTTCAGGGCTTGGAGAATTGATCAGAATTCCTTTGGGAGCTGGCGTAATTCGTCAGAATTTCTTTGGGAGCTGGCAGGACTATTCACTTTCTTTGGGAGCTGGCAGGATTGGTCAGAATTCCTTTCAGGGCTGGGAGAATTGATCAGAATTCCTTTGGGAGCAGGCAGGATGGGTCAGAATTCATCAAGGAACTAATAGGACTGGGCAGAATTTTAAGAAGAACAGAAAAACAGAATTGGTGAAAATTCTTTCAGAAGCAAACAGGCTTGAACAGAACTTGGTTGGAAGCGAGCAGGATTGGTCAGAATTCCTTCAGGAGCAGGCAGAATTGGACAGAATTGTTTTGGAGACAGGCAGGCGGCTCGGGCAGAATTCCTTTAGAAGCTGTCAGGATCAGTCAGAATTCATTACAGGAACTGGCAGAATTGGTCAGAATTTTGTGAAAGGAATGCAGAATTCCTTCAAACAGGATTGTGCGAAATTTCTTTAGAAGCTAGCATAATAGGTCATAATTCCTTTGGGAGCAGACAAGAATTTTTTAAACAGTCATGTGCCTCTCTGTCCAGATTTCAGCCTGTGCACTTCTAAGAATAACAGCCTACATCAAATACTTTCGGATATCGTAATTTGTCTCTTACCAGACAATGTAGTAGCAAATTAAACCTCCTTTAAATAAGATGCTCCCTTGCAGCTATTTCACATATAAATTTCAGAGATTTATTTAGCAGCTTCATTGCACAGACAGACTGATATCTCATCTTATAAAATATCAGTTGACTGCTAATTTCATTTTATTGCTGCTACAGACATAAAAGATTACAATCGGGAAAACGTATGCCCGTGTCCTGCCTCAGCCAATATAACACTGAAGTGTAATGTCTATGTGCATTTGTTTACATAGTGCAGAGCAAATTAATGAATGGAGCATACACAGGAAACTAAATCAGTGCTTTGTAATCATTTAACTCATCATCATCTTCAAGAAATCATATGCCTAATGTCTAGAGCTTTTACAGGAACAAAGGCTAAAGCCTAGAAGGCAATCTAACAGTTATGACAATCTTAATGCTTTGAGGATTTAGTGAAGTTTTCTCTTCCTAAAGGTATGCTTGAGACCACATCCTTGTGTGTTTAAACTCATGTGGTTTGTGCATGTGTGATCCTCCAGGTGGCACTGTCTGTGGCTGCGGAGTTCTGGGAGCAGGGTGACCTGGAGAGGACTGTGCTTGAGCAGCAACCTATTGTGAGACATTCACCAGAATGATGAGACACACAGAGGAGGCGGAGGAGAAGGCCATCCATGATGGCAAAGACAGAGAGTAGAAAAAGAAAGAGATTGCCCATAGGACACTTCATGATGTACTGCCTATTATGTGGTGCAGTGAGTCATAAAGAGCGGTCATAGTGGCCCAGTCAGCTGCACTGTTCCCTAACTTGATTTTTTACACCACACTGACTCCAGATCCTTTTCTCTCTATTGCCTACTAATTGGCAGCATTTCTAAAGATTCTTTTTTTTTAAATGCTTTGTTTCACTATATCTCCGTGCTAACTTCTGTTTACCCTCTAGCCCATGATGGACAGAAACAAAGCAGATGAACTACCCAAGCTGCAATGTGGTTTCATCGATTTCGTCTGCTCCTTTGTGTACAAGGTGAGGCTTCCCATTTTGATGTGCCAACATTCCCTTACACTGTAACTCTTCACTAACCCCTAAACTTTTCCAATATTTACATTGATAGATTTGCACCTGTATAGAATATACGCTAATTAAAGTGACAAGGTTAGTTACAGTTTAGTGAATGGTTATGTAGTAAGTGGGTCTAACAATTACAGAGAGTAGAGTGTAAAAATGCAACGGGAGAATGTGAAATGCATTATTTATAAAGCTTCTCCGATGAAAATAAATGACCTAATGAGTCAGCCAATTTAGCTGAGGACATGCTAAGTTCAGCATCTCTTTTCACTTGCAAGTTTGCTGAATTGTAACTCAGCTTTGCTCACTGCAGATTTTACATGAACTTTATTTCTTGATGATGTTCATCATGAATTAAATATCATTTTAAAAAATAGGCTGTCAAGATCGTTCTAGAAAACGACCCTAAATTTAATTCCTAGTTTTGAAAATCAGAAACTCTTCGAAGCAGATTGTTCAGTTTGACTGAAGAATTCATGATAGTGTTCTACAAACATTCACTTTGTTTACATCTTCACTGACCACTCCAACAACTGCCCCTAGGCTTTGATTAGAGTATCAGGTTTTCTGATAACTGAGCACTGTGAGATGTCAGTATTCTAGTATGTGGTAATCACACATGTAGTTTGACTAAATGCTGCAGTATTACACACTCTTCCATATCTCCCTGCAGGAGTTCTCTCGCTTCCACGTGCAGATCACGCCCATGCTGGAAAGGCTATTGAACAACAGGAAGGAGTGGAACGCTCTTAAAGAAATACATGAGGCTAAACTGGCGAAGATTGAAGAAGCCAAGAAAGCTAAGGAAGAGGCTGCAGCTGCTGCAGCAGCCGCCAAACAGGGTGAGAACTTTAAAACTGCCTAATAAATCATGTAAAATATAAATATTTTGCTGAGGATATCAACTGGTCATTGATGGAGACTTGAGTACAAATCTGTAGCAGCAGCAATGGCTGGTTTCTAAGTGATGAAACTCCAAACGGAAGTAGGGCATAAGGATGGATCAGGCAGGTCCATGGAGCAGAAAGGGATAGGCTAACTGGTATCTCAGGAGTAGCATGTGTGCATCAAAAAAAGAAACCCATAAAAGTAGAGACAAACCTGATGAGATGCCACTTTAACCAGGGCCGTTTCTGTGTGGTGATGAAGGCAGAATCCTGAATGAAAGATTTTATTAACTCGGCCAGCTCTGCAGCCCAGCAATGCAACTTACTACTGAATAAATCCTACTGCACCCTCTGGATTTACTGCTACAGAATGATCAGACTGACAGAATCCTTCCATGTTTATATGTAGATTGTTGAATGTCTAGGTTAAGAAAAAGTCTGTAAAATAAAACTGAAGATTTGAAACTAAACACTGACCGAGAATCACTGACCTTAACGATGCTCTCTCTGCTCTTTGCTCTTCCAGCAACTGCAGCCCAAGCCTCCCAGTCCAAGACCTGTGTCCTCAGCTAAGTCTTCAGAGAACAGAAATTTTCCAACCACATATCTATATAGATTTTTTTTCACATTTAATAATTTAGAGGATTAGTGATACCAAAACAACTACTTAATATCAGTCATGTAGCCAGAAATGAGTACATATACATGATAAAAATCACTGTGTGATCTGTACAGTCTGTGAATTGCCAGGTCTATTCTCTTTTCTTCTCACTGTAGAACCTGGTAATAAAATGTGATTACACAAACTAAGTGATGAGTTTGTTCAATGTTTGGGTGATTAAATGAGGACGAATTGTAATGATTACATCAATTGACTTTTTATGAACGTTTTTAGAGCACAATTACAGCGCAAAGCATTTGGAAATGTCATAGAATATATCAGGGTGCTTTAATATCCCCCTTTCCCTTTCCTCCCACCCCACTGGGGATTTTATTAGATCATGAACAGTAATGATAATACATTGACACGTGTGTAGAGTTTAAATGATTATTTAGAGCACTGTTGAAATTCCATGCAGTTTCATACCTGTATCTTTCATTTAATTTTCTACTACCCTTCTGTTCAACCACATTATGTACAGTCAGGGGAAAAAAAAAAACCTGACAGTGCTAAAAATAAACATAGCAAAGCTAATAACTGTTTTACATGTTGTGACTGAGCCGTGCTTCTCTCCGCCTAGAGGATGCTGCACACTCGGCTGAGCTCTTGTGCGTGCTAACCGTCCCACAGGGAGCGAGCATAATGATCTAACACACGGCAGGATGATGCCCGCAGGGGATGGCGTAATTGAGCAGGGAGGCGAGTGAGCTGATTGGCAGATTAGGAGCTGGCGAATGAGGGGGGCTTTAGCTACAGTGCTGACGTCATCCCAGACGCACGGTTAAGGTACGTCAGCATTATCTGACGTAATGTGTACTGTCCTTGGATTTCACAGCTGCGGGAAGGGATATCTATGTGTTCTAAAGGCTGCTGTCAAGATGTTTACGTGCACACACACACACAGTTGAGGCAGAAAGCAGCATCAAACAAGCACGAAACCGCCACCAGCAGCATCATCAAGATGCTGCATTAACCGTAAAGGGTCTTGTCTTCTTCCTTCCCATCTGAGACTTTGCCTGGTTACAGAATCTTCACTAGCCAATCGTGCACCTAATGCTGGCACAGTGTGTACCTCAGCCATAACAGGGATTCAGCACCCTCCTCTCCCGAGCTCCACTCCAACCCGCACTGCTCATTCCAGGAATAATCTCACAGTGCTAACAGTGCTTTATGTGGAGGGTAATTCAGCCCACAACACATTAATCCTTGTCAAGCTTATTTCCCAGCAAAGAAGTGGAGCATAACACAAATAAACAATCAAACACTGTGCCACATGCATTAACAGACAGCACACATTGTCAGTGTTCATTAGGACTTTTTTTTTTTATTGTCTGGAGCCAAATCAATGAATATATGTATGTTGTTTTTATTTTTGTGTTTGTTTTTTTTAATTTTTTTTTTTTTTTTTTTTTTTTTTTTTTTTTTACAGTATATGAGGATCAGTTTCTACAGTTTAATAATGTAAACAATCTCAGAAGAGAAATGTATTCAGTTTAAAAGGAAGCCATCATCTTTTTTTTTTTCCAACTATTTACATGAATTAAAATATAATTTATAACATCAGATAATTTCCACCGTATAGATAATCTGTGAAACTAGATTTCAACAATTCAAAAATACTGAAATGCATTTGTCTCCATTCTCAAGACATATGAAACCACACAATACAAAGAAAGAAAGAAAGAAAGAAAGAAAGAAAGAAAGAAAAACGAAACACCATTAAAAGACATTCAAGCTAAGTGGCATATAAATAAAAAAAAATAAAATAAAAACAAAAACAAACAAACAAAAAAAAAAAACCTCATAATAAACCAATATATGTAAAAATATAAAATCTTACTAGAAGTATTTACCATATTCCAAAAAACAACATTAAAAAAAAGGAAAATCATAGTGAGTTTGATAGTCATTAGATGTAAAGACAAAAGAAAAAATTCAATAGAAATGAAACAACAAAGAAATCAATGTATGCCCTTTGATGCTGATTTCGTTTCCACCAAACACATGATACTGAAGCAGCAAGACTACAACCATCACTGGCTTCATGGATTCATAAAGATCTGTTCGCTGAGGCTTCGGCACCAAATATACACAAAAAACGGGATATTTATGATCATGATGTAGAGTACAGAAATATTTTTGATCAAATAATCGGTTGGCAGATATTTTCCAATATTGCGATATTTTCTGACCGAGGATGTGACATGGTGATAAAGTGTCTTCTTTCCTTACACTTCTTACTGTAGCAATGAAAATACAACCGCACTCACACACTTGCTCTCACACACACGAGGGCCGAGAAGGCCGGCCGTCAACATTCACACATGAGACGGTGTGGTACTGCGCTTTTCCTATACACACACATTAAGTATACTTTTTGGTCAAATAGTGATTGCTAAAATGGAGATGTATTGCATTTAAAGAGGGTTCCCTTTGGGAGGTCTTTTCCCTTACATTTGGATTATCTCAGTCTGTACATTCTAAATTGACACCGTACGTTGAAATGTATTGAAGTGCTTTCAAACGCTGAATAAATGGTCAAAATTCTATAAGAAATTATATCTTCTATATATATATATATATATATATATATTTATATATTTATCTACACCAACACAAATACATATAGATTCATATATATGTACTCTATATATCTTTTTGTATGGCTGTATTGAAAAAAGTTCACTTAAGAAAACAGATTGGACATTTAAAGGACAGTAGAGATTATTAATAAAAGCTTAATAGCTTAATAGTTCCCCTCCCCCCCCCCCCTATTGGTTTAAGGCTCTCCTGATGGGACTGTCTGTAAGACCTTCATTTGACCCATTAGTGTCCAAGTACTGACCAACAATCCCCCACTCCAGCAGGTCATTGACATACACTTGCACTCACACTCACTCACACGCAGTCAAAGTCATACAAGTTCACAACTGTGTGGGAGGAATTCCGTAGCAATATCACACCCAACATCCAACGTCAAGGGAACTACATCTCGCAGATCAGTTAACGAGTATTTCATTGCGACAGAATCTCATCTCAAAAAGATTGCTAAATAATTTTCGGAATAAATCCTTTCCTTTAGGAGAATCTCTGTTAACATGTATTGCATCTCAAATCTGTTTGTTTTTTTGTCTTTTTGTTTTTAAAGAAATATTTCATTACAATAATTAAAAAAGGAAGAAAGAACAGAACATACTGTAGTTCATCGTCATCTTCTAAAGGGATTCTTTTTTTTTACAACCGGGTTTGACTTTTGAAGCCACGTCCCTTTCCATTCCACCCCTGTATTGCTCAAACTTAAATCCTCCCAATGCGCTTGCATCATTAATGCACCCTGACACGCCTGTTTTTTAACACACAAGTGAACACATCGCTGTACAACACACAACCATACGAGTCATGTTTACATTAGACACAGGGCTATGTACAGATTATATACCTATGTATATATAGATCTATATATAGTCATGTAAACAGCACATCCTCCTTCAGTAGTATACATACTAAGAACAAACAATCATTCGGGTTCTTTTAAACGGTGTGGGTATTACGAAAAAGTGTGTACGAACGATTATCTAGGGTCGGCCAAAAAGGCACATCCTGATAGAGTAGCCTTAACGCTGAATAAGGCGTGTTGTACTTAGTGTGCGCTCAATGAAAGTCAAAGGAGGATTCAAATGATGTAAACATTCAGATTCCTGGTGTGTTACTGAGGAGGTGATTGGTTAAAACAGGTGAGGCAGGGATCATGCATAAGAAACACACACACACGCGCACACACACACACACACACATTTAAAAGCACATGGCTCCACTATACAGGATCTACAGGATAGAGTCAAAACCCCCATATTTAAAAACAAAAACAAAGCAGAGAGTGACTGTCTCCCAGCTTTATGAAACTGGGGGCTGAGCCCATCCCAGGACCCGAGGAAACACAGACGGCACACTCAGATACACGTGGGTACACTTTTACACTCCAAACACAGACAGAGAACGATTAAGAGTTTAAAGTACGAGGCAAGAGCTAGAAAAACCCGAAGACCTTCCCCTATTAGATAGGAGAGAGTAAAAAAAACTGAGTATAGAGAGAGCATGTGAGAGAGGGAGATGTAAACAACATAGAGATACGCTGGTATCTCTCGGGAGATTAAGCTTCAGAAATAACTTCCTCCCGGATTTCCACGGCCCTTCTCTCTACCCGTAGACACTCATCTTATTCCGATGGCTATTGAGTTGATGGGATGTGTTACTAGCTGATACTGATCAACATTCATATCCTCGAGGGATACATTCTACTGAGAGACATCTAACGTAATGGTCATTGTTTTTTTTTTCTTCATTCTAAATAGGACACTATGCATCCAAGTGCACTGATTGCATACCTAGAACCTGACACACTGAGAGCTTTATGGACGTGACGGGTAAATGGTGAACGGTGCAGTTGTACAGTAGTAGTACAGTAAAGTTGGTCAGGTCTTCGGGCTCCATTGCTTGTTATATGTGGCAGCCAGCAGCAAGAACCCAGCCATAGAAGGAGGGGAGAGGCAAGAAAACCACAAGCGCTACCTCGTTTCAGTGCATAGATGAAATAAGGAAGCACTAAAATGACAAAAAAAAGACAAAGATTTTTTTCGTTCCTTTTTGATTTGTAAACTCTACGTTGTAAGGAGTTTTTTTGTCGTTTGTTTCCCCCCCCACACACTTTTTGTCATTGTAACACACAGTTGAACATCCACAAAGTTTTGCTAATATAAAGCAATTATCATTTATATACTTGTACGACAAAATGGTGAAAGTTGCAGTCCCACCGAAAAAGTGACAAAAAGGTTACAAAAAACTAAGCAAAAAAAGCAACACACGTACAGACGTCACAACGACCAAACGAAGAGAGCAAGGGTTTGCTACAGAAAGCCAGGGCCGCTCAGAGGCCACTAGTGTTTGACGTCCACACACTTCTTTCTGTTGTTGTTTCATTTCTCGGGTTTCGTCCTCATGCCTCAGCAGCGCTCCGGCCTCAATAAGAAGGTCCAATTTTTTTTTTTCTTCACTATTTCAATGTTCAAAAATGTAAACATGAGGTGGAGTCTGGGCTGAGGTTGTGAGGTGGCTCAGGAGTGAGGGTCGCTGAGCTGTCAGTAAGGCGTATCAGCGGTGTAGACTCCTCTGGGCCTCCTTAAGCAAAGTGTCAAAGTCCATAGCGTCATACTTGCTCTTCACCGGGCCTGGTCCTGCCTCATCTGAACAGCCGAACACAAAGCACAGTTACAAACACGTTACAAACAGGTAATTGAAAAAATACTAAAGAAGACCTTCAAAACAATTTTTAGCCCAGTATAGTAAAGTATAGCTTAGTTTAGCCCACTATAATACTGTAAAATAGAGTATAGTGTAGTATAATATAATATAGTATGGCTGAATTTAGTCCAGTATAGTATAGTATAGTACAGTATGGTATAGTAGAGTATGCCCTAGTTTAGCTCAGTATAAAAAATAGTACAATATAGTATAGTGTAATATAATATCCCTTAGTTGAACCTGATTCTATGCTGTAGAATACAGTATAGTGTAGTATAACGTAGTATAATATAATATAGTATGGCTGAATTTCAGCCTAGTATAGTAGAGTATAGTATAGTAGAGTATAGTATAGTATAGTATAGTATAGTATAGTAGAGTAGAGTATAGTATAGTATAGTATCGTATAGTATAGTATAGTATAGTATAGTAGAGTAGAGTATAGTATAGTATAGTATAGTATCGTATAGTATAGTAGAGTATAGTATAGTAGAGTATAGTATAGTATAGTATAGTAGAGTAGAGTAGAGTATAGTATAGTATAGTATAGTATAGTATAGTATAGTATAGTATAGTATAGTATAGTATAGTATGCTGTGCAGTCCAGTATAATACAGTATGGTATAGTGTAGTATAATATAGAATAGCTTAGTTTAGCCAAGTGTAGTATAGTATAGTATTGTATAGTATAGTGAATATAATATGCCTTAGTGAAGCCAGGTATAATGTAGTAGAGTACAGTATAGTGAAGTCTAATATAGTATGGCTGAATTTAGCCCAGTATAGTATAGTATAGTAAGTATGCCCTAGTTTAGGTCAGTATAGTTTAGTACAGTATAACATATTGTAATATAATATGCCTTAGTTGAGCCTGGTACTATGCTGTAGAATACAGTATAAATGTAGTATAATATAATATTTATCCCAGTACAGTATAGTATAGTATGCCTTAGAGTAGCCCAGTATAATATAGTATAGTATAGCATAGTATAGTGTATAATATAGTATAGTGTAATACAATAAGCCTTAGTTGAGCCTGGCATAATGTTTAAGAATACAGTACAGTATATATAATATAATATAGTATGGCTGAATTTAGCCCAGTATAATACAGTATATATAGCATAGTATAGTGTAATATAATATAGCATGGTTTAGTTTAGCCCAGTATAGTATAGTACAGTACAGTATTGTATAGTATAATATAATATGCCTTAGTTGAGCCCGGTATAATACAGTATAGTATAGTACAGCATAGTATAGTGTAATATAGTATACCTTAGTTTAGCCCAGTTTAGTATAGTATAGGATAGTATAATATGCCTTATTTTAATTACATGCCTTAGTTTATTACATACATCGGATACCAAAAACCAAGCTACTGTTAAAGTCACTGAGATCACATTATTCCCCCCATTCTCATGTTTGATGTGTAACTGAAACTCTTCACCTGCGTCTGCATGAGTTATGAATTTTATGCTGCCACATGACTGGCTAATTAGATAACTACATGAACGAGCAGGTGTACGGGTGTCCCCAATTAAGTGTATGTTATTCAAGAAACCGTTCATCTCGAACTCATTCGACATCAGAATTTACTCCATCTCCCCCTCCATCTTACCCAGATCTATGTACCGCTTCCTGCTGAACCTCCGACTGCCATTTCCGGCATACTGACCCACAGAGTCATGCTGCCTGTGCTTCTGACTCAGCTCGTTCTGATTCTGCCTAAAAGTGATGACTCCACAGCGCTCCCTAAACACACAGACACACAGGTTAGAATCGTATGCTTCTGCACATACCAACTACTAACCCAAGTAGGAAAATGGCCAGGATTTGAACCTACTCTTTTTTGATGAGCACCCGGCAGTCCTCTGGTTCGCCAAAGGCCTTAAAGCGTTTGCGCAGGACAGCCTGAGTGACGCTGCTCGGCAGATTGTGAATGTACAATACTTGGCACTTGTCCTAAAAAGACAAAACGATATAAAATTATGAGCTACCAGTCATAGAGTTATTTTGACAGATTATATTTATAAAAGCACTATATTGTGCTCATATGCAATTATTTGTGCTGGTCATTTGTGTAGCTTATGCAACCTAATCACTACTTACCCCATCCTCCTCTTGTCCATGTGTAGTGTTATTGCTCTGCTTGTCACAGTGGCTCTCACAGCTATAACGAATCAAAAAAGAGAGGAGAGTTAAAGAGAGACCGACTTCCACAGAGAACATGTGAGGAAAAAGCAGGAGGCTCCAGAACTACCTGAGGTTGATCTGATGGCAGGGTGAGGGTGGCTGGCATGAGTCTGGGCACTCGGAATCAGCCTCAGGAGTGGGTGAACAGGCAGGCGAGGGCTGTCCTGTCTCTGCAGGTTGGCGTAGGGAGAAGTCTGGGGGCAAATCAGCCTGTTGGGCCTCTGTCTCCTCCTGCCTGTTTTTCTCTCCCATCTTGTCCTCCTCTCCCTCTTGGACCTTAGTGTAGCAGACAGATCCTGGGAGGATGGCAGCAATCCTTTTGTGGCTCTCCCCTAAGTTTAGCATGCAGTAGTCATGGTCTCTGTAGGCACCCTTGCTCTGGCTCTCGCCCGTCGGACCCATGCGCCGAAGCTGGGCATACAGCTCTGTCTGCTCTGGAAGCTTCCGCAGGTGTGTCCGCACTGGACACAAGTTCTTGCCGGGAAGTTCGGCTTTGCCCTCAGGCTTGAAGAGCTCCTCATCGACCGGTTTGTGGGGTGGCGTTGTGGGCGGGGTGAGTCCTGGAAAATGGGACACAATTAAAGTAAGCCAAAGTGTATTTGAAGAAGAAAAAAAATGAATTACTCGTAAACTTTAACACTTATAAAATACTATTTATTTTCATTTATTTTTATTTTGCAATTATATAGGAAAAATAAAGCTAAGGTACAGGCATCAACTTGGGCAAATCTTGCTCAAGATAGTTGTTACAAATTGAACCCCAAACCACCGTCTAAAACCATGCTCTCAAATGCTTTCCTAGGCTATAAAGGCTGATGCTTGAATGCTATTACAGGACGTTGAGCTTGGATGAAAGTGACTGGATAGATGTTTTTTCTTCTATTTACAAAATCTGGGGCAGCACAAAAAGTTTCCTCTGAGCAGATCATATACATTAATCATCAAATGACAAAAAAAATACTAAAATGTTTTGAGTTCAATATTACTAACCCCACCTTTAATGGCTTACAATGTCAATATTATTTATATAGACAGACAATTAGACTGTTGATAAGTCTACAAAGAATGCTTGGAATAATTCTGACTCTCATGTGTAAACCGACACCATGCTATTTGCTATGTAAATGTCACAGGTAGTCTAACCTAGAGGGTCTGATGTAATGGAACTCCCTGCTTCATTATTCATTTAGTCGTCTACCTTCCCGAGCACAACGGCTAATCCTGTGAGTACATGGCTTCCCATGGCATGGGTTTGAACTTACACCATGGTTTGAGAGCGTGGCATTACCTGCAGTGCCGCACAGTTCCACGCAGAGACTCTGCTCAAAGGGCCGGCTTGGATCTCTGATCGTGACAAACAGAGAGTAACGAGTTAATGGCTTAAAATGGAGAACAGCAAGGACAAGAATGAACAGCCAATTCATCAAATAAATGCTGAGCAAAATAACTATTTAGTGATACTGATACGCAGAGCAATCTGTGTCGCTTTGCATCACAGCATTAATCTATAATTAGCTGAACAACTGGCTTCATTTCTAGCAAAGCGTTTCGGATATTAAAGGTGTAGCGTCACTACGTGTCTCCCAGACGTCACTTGGGAGGCATCCAGAAAACATTTAAAGCCCTCAGGACCTGGACTAGCTCCAATTCTACAGCAGAGTAGGAGTTAGGGGAATACACACCCTGTGGATTTAGGAGTCAGCGGCAGGCAGAGGCAGGCACGCTTCTCTGCAATCATAGAAACAGAAGAGACAGACTTCCTCAGTCATAACCGAGTTATTATCAAGTTAGTTGGTTGTCAGTCTTCCTGTCAGACTGCTTGTCTCTTACCGTCATTACAGCAGAGGTTTGGGGTTTCAGGGCTCTTCTGCAAGACTGCTTTCTCCATGCTGTCTTCAGCAAGAGAATCCATGGCAGAGTGGTGGACTGCGCTCTCCTCTTCACTGGAGTGTCCACTCGGACGTGGTCTTTTTGCAAATCGACTCGGGAAGGAGGCTAAGCGGCGGGAGCGGCGCACCGAAAACGAGCCCTCGTCTATTTCGGGGCATTTAGGCCGCTTGGCAGCCACCTGAGAGCCTTCGATGACGCTTGTGTCTTTGTGCTCAGCTTTGGGCCGGGCTGCGGTGGTCCTGCTGTGGCTGTACGGTGGGCTGTGCAGTCTGTAAGGCTTGCTCACGTCATAGGAAGCGACAGCCTCCAACAGCTCCTTAAGCAGAGAGTGCGCTTTAGTTTCTCGGCGCCGTACGAAAGGAATCTTGGGTTTGGTTCCTCTAGTTGTGCTGCTGTTGGAGAGAATAGTGGGCTGGGTGGCAGGTTTAACACAGCTGGGGGTGGCATTACGGGGGACTGCAGGGTTCTCAGGCTTGGTCTTGCGCGTCACATTTTCGCGCTCCTTGCGGTCCCAGTTGGCCTGCTTGCGTGATGGTACACAGTACGTGTGCATGTAGCGGATCAACTCCACCACAGAGTGACGCTCCTTCTCCGAGGGGAACTGAGGCTCGGGCGGCTCGGTGCACACTGTGCTCTCTACCTCACTGCTGGATGAAGACTCCTCTTCCTCCTCATCCTCCCCCTCCTCATCCTCCGAGTCACTGTCCTCATCTTCGTCTTCTTCTTCCTCCTCTTCCTCAGTATCAGCTGCAGGTGTGTCCTCGGTGTTGGGCTCCTGGGTGAGGTGGCGGTGCAGCTCAGTGCAGAGATGACCGACAGGTCTGAACGCTCGCGGCTTCCTCTCCACTGTGCATGTCCTGTCCCTCTGTAACAAGACCAAAGGAAAGAGAGAGATTAATCAGCTTGATAACATTACCTAGAAGGAAGCTGTTGTATCCTAAAGGAAAAAATCGCACTGAATGTCCTGCAAATCAATATCTATAATCAAAATGTGGTCTGCAAATCAGCTATACCTAACGCCTGAGATGCAGCAGCGCTCTAGTACTTTAGTGTCACAAGCTCCCTCACCTCCTAATCTGAACATGTTTCAAAACATTCATGCCTAAAGTCTCTGTCTTAATTCAGTGCACTCTAGAGTCCAAGCTTCATTGTCTTCACTACTTCTGTGCCAGATTTTTCATTACTATGTTTCCGGAAAATGGTCTTGATGGTCTTTTTTTGTCTTTTGTCTGCTATATTTGAACTCACTGAATTTATTTGCACAAGCAATGCCCCCCCCTTTGACGTCAGTATGGCACAAAACTGCAAACTTGCCACAGAAATTACGTATCCCCACCACCAGCCAACAAATTAGCCCTAGAATCACTAAGCACATTGCAAATAGCTCAATATGAACATATTTATGTTTCAGGTTGGAGGTTTATTTCGAGGCATATAAATAATACAACCCAATATAAAACCCAGTACTCTAGCAAACCACCGAGCTTTCTTTCTTCAAAACAATTCATTTACTAAGACTTTTACTTCGCCTACCTCACACTCTGTGACTATGGGCTATAGTTGGAATCATGCTATGAGAAGCTAGATGGTGAATCAGGCTTTATGTAAGCTTTTAGTTTAAAGCAGGGCTGCCCTTTACCCCTCCGGTAGCCATGGTTTTGCTATGACAGATGGCCACAGTCAGCGCTAATTCTGCACTCGGCTTGGCAGAGCTACAACACATCAAAGCACAGCCACGCAACACAATGTGGCTTGTTAATTCTAAGCAACACCAGTTTAATTCATTCTCTTCACACACAGGTAAAAGCCAGGCAAGCATGAGCGTGATGATGGCAGGAATATGCTATTACAGCATAGATAGTGTCTCTTGCTGATGCTAGCATTCCCTGGCACAATTTTGTTTCGATGTGCGTGAGTTTTGTGTTTTATTTTACACAAACAGACTCGGCTTACCTTCAAAAGAGGACGAACAGACTTGAGTTGCTGAGTCTTACTGAGTGCACTGCTCAGTTTGTTTGAGTCCAGACCCACAGGCACATTTGGGGGGGACAACAAGAGCTTTTTCAGCTGTAGAGAGAGAGAGAGAGAGAGAGAGAGAGAGAGAGAGAGGGACAACTAATTAGCAGGCATGCCACTCTATCTATCCAAGCAACACAACATCATTACATTAAATGTTCACTGCTTTGATTCGATTCCTGCCAAAGAATCACAAACATAATATGAAAACGCAAGTGGCACGGAGTCAGGGAAATGTCAAACAGCAATGCTAATTTCAAGCTGTACTGGGCATCGTGTTGGAGGACTTTTTTCCCTCCTGTTTCATCACTAAAACACAACACTGCATAAGAATGAATAGCTGACACAAATCTGCTTGTGGCACCAATTCCTCCCTCAGAGCTGCCCTGGTGTGAGAGCCAAGGGAGAAAAACATGAGAGAGAGAGAGAGAGAGAGATGGAAGACTCTACTGAGAAAGTAACCTGGGATGTGCGTCAATGATGAAACCAGCAGGGAAAAGTAACCCTCAGCTCACTGAGCTGCTGTAGCTCGTGATAGTGTGTTAGTTTGGCAGATTCTCAGAGTCCACTGAACAAAGTGAAGGGGCACCGGGTGTTTCCATTGCACTATACAAAACGGCACCGGCATGCCCGAGCCATCTACTCCATGAGAACATGTGCTCGGCTCTCTCCCTCCCCACAGTGCCCAAAGTGCCTCAATGCTGCCCTTGTTTCCTATACTGACGGGCCTCACTGAAGGGGCTCAAACACACTGACCACACGAACCACCAGAGGGCACTCTAGAACTTTTTGGGATAATACAGCTGCCCAGACATAATAAGCTATAAGCTGTCTGAGGAGGCGTTAGAAGAAGGAGGAAGCCTCCATTAGCTATATGTCTGACCAGAAATACACCTGTCTAGACCATAATGTTAGGGGATAGCTGGTTTGTTTTTTTCTGACTCTTTATGATATAGATAGAAATCATCCTACACCATTCAGGCCACAAATAAGACTGTAAGAGCAAATTTACAGTTTAATGTGCTATGCTATTGTGCACTGTGTCAATATAGTGTCTATTCTGACGTTGTAGGGTCATCGTTGCGAGTATAAATATCGTTTAATCACAATATTAAAATGCTACGGTCAGTTCTACTTCCTCCTGTCTTATTTTCATTCAAATGTATTTCATAACAACATCAGTGTATTTTCCAAGATTTAGACAATAGTGCTGAAAGGGTTATTCTGAATACGTTGTTCTATTGCAGTGTGCTTTCAATTAAAAGTAATACCATTTGAGGGAACATTCTGACCCCTTTAAGACATTGACCTGAACATATTTAATCAGTTTAAGAACAAACTGCTTCTACCCGAAGCATCCATTGCTTAAGGTTGTTTACCGTTCTGTAATTTAGTCCAATTTCTTTCAAGCCCAAAATAAAAGCAATAAAAGGTACCAGGCTTTGAGTTACACGCTTTCACTGAGGTAACAGTAAGACCTTTATAACCTTCAACAAAGTGATCTTTTTAGCCCTTTCATTAAGGCCTGAATTTGAGCCTGCATTTTTAGATATATTTCCTCTAACAGATAGTACATAGCCTGTTACATAGCCTGTAACCCATAATTCATTTAATAGAATGAAAAGAAATGTGTTCGAATTGCTCATCCGAGTGTCACACATTATGCTGATTCAAAAGCATCAATGGAATAAAACAAAAATGTGTCCAGAGAGCTGGTTTCTTAATGCACTCTAAGCAAACACACAGGCAATAATAGACTGCAGGGAGCAGGAGAAAGGAAAACATCTTGGGGTTTTTTTTTTTGTTTTGTTTTTCCATCAGAGATCTGTAGAGCCTCTCATAAACAGGTGTGAAAACTGCAGAATGGGACTGAGCAAGCAAGAGAAAGAGATGATGGAAGAAAAAGGCAGAGAGACAGAAAATAGAAACAATAAGAGAAAGAGTCTAAATCCTAAAGTATTGCTTGTGTTGTGCTCCAACTCCCCGCCTGTGAAAAGGATTCTTATTAGTGCGGTTGCTAAAGAGAATTGAAAAGCCCAAAATGAGAAAAATTCAGACCTGTTTTGCCTATCATACCCATGCTGTGGGGTAGTCAGAGGCCCATCCAAATCCACCTTAAACAGGAAGGAAGGGTTCTTACTAGAGACGGGTCTTCTGTCTCTGGGCTCAGCGAGCCTTGGACAGGCTCACTTTCCAAAAGAAGCTCGTCTTCCTCCTCCTCCTCCTCCTCTTCCTCCTCAGGGTCTTCACCCAGCGAGGGGAACACAGACAGTTCCCCCACCCCGTCCTCCACAATGCCATCCAGGCTGTCTGTGAGAGCGGCGAGCAGTGCCGCATTTTCCTCTTCCGTCTATTGGGGAGGTGAGAAAGACAGAAAGAGAGAGAGAGACAGAGACAGAGAGAGGGGGATAAGACAGGTGATGACCTCCAGCTGAAAAGCCAGACACTGGTCCATCTGCACATTCTGCTCTGGGAACAGTGTAGCTATCTGATTACAGAGCAAAGATCGATCTGAGGCTTACGTGACCCCATGCCTGATAAGCCCTAGAAGGAAAAATAAATAAATTCTCTTTCCTTTTACACTTTTGTGTACATCTACTACATTTTTAATCTCCAACCTCGGCCTATGTAACCATACTCTTATAATGTGTAGAGCTGCAGGAAGTTCTCCGGTGCTATCTTACAAAATTTGGTCCCACCTGAAGGTTAATTGAACTTGACGTAATGATCAATGGCTTCCCTGGCACCTGAAATAGAACAGTTCTCAGTGGCTAAAAATCAATCACAGTCCAGAATTACATGATGCGAAGAGTGAATTAACTCTAGATACAACTCTTTATGAATCAATCATTGTTGACACAAACACACATTCTTTTGGACTTAACCTCCACGTTCTTGACTAACTGCCAAATTGCCATGAATTGCCAAACCGCTGGGTTTTGATTGTCATATTAGCTCCATTAAACCCAACTGAGCCCTTTTAGGATCCTTCCGGTGGGAATAGCTACGTAATGCACTAAGATTAGAACAGAGATAGAGACTGTTGGCTCGAGAATTGCAGAATGTGAGGTCTGACCTCGAAGAGCTCGGCGTCCCCAACGCTGTACTGTATGGAGGCGGGGGAGCTGTCTGAGTGGTCATTGCACCAGTGGAGCTCGCTGAGGCAGTTCACTGAGTCAAAGTCGCTGGTGTCCAGCTGAGAGAGGTCGAAGTCAGGGAAATCAGTGTCCAGGTGGTCTGAGCACACCTCCTCCTCTCCATACTGAAAAATAGAGAGAGAGAGAAACAGTAAAGTTACAGACTGACAGGCTAATATCAAAGAGACATTTCCCCTAAAGACCATATCTAATAATACACTTCCTTCTTGTGGGATCAATAAGCAGGACTGTGGTCAGGCAACTCTATCGCATTGCCTTGAGCAAACGGATATCCGGTAGGTATCATGAGCACAGTGTATCATAGCAAGTCAGTCTGCCCGATCAGCAGATCTTCATTACCAATAATGAATTACAACTAAAATAAGGCCTGTGTGTGTGTGTGTCTCAGTAAGGAAATGACACCATGTATGGTACACAGAAATGCAGAAACAAACAGTGTGTATGTGTGTGTGTGTGTGCTACTCTGAGAGTATGTGCTTGCACATGAGAGAGTAAGTACTGTGAGAAGGGAAGTGCTTTAACCCCCAAGGGGGTGCGACAAAAAACAACAACAAAAAAACACAAAGATCCTCTTGATGTGTACAAACGTGCTATGCAGTCCCCATTTTAATAACTCAGACTTTTGCTGTCGTCCATCCTGAGGCAGATAACCTAGTCGCACTTTACTTTCACAGAGGTCAAATCATGAATATTCTACACAGCCACTCAAATGCATTCTTGATGAGATCTTCCACTACACACACCCATCTCTGTTTCACAAAGCTGACTACGGCGCCGATCCATTTGCATGCGATTCACTAAACTAGGTCTGCTCAAATGGATACAAGGTCTGAGGTTTTTTTTTTTTTTTTGTGTCCACTTAGAGTCTCGAAAACGTCATTCGCAATGTTGAATCACGCATAAAATGAATTATTACAGAAGGATGTCTCACAACCTCACATGCTACTGATTAAAAGCGAAATCTTATTTCAGGAATTTAAAGTCTTATCGTAATCTGCCAGCCGTGAGCGCTACTGAGCGCTGCTTTGATTGATGCAGACAATGAGACCAGTGCAATGAGCTGAGGTGGTTAATGATATTTCGAGATGCGGTGATGCCATTACACGTAGCATCTCCAGATTTACGGCATGGGCGATTGTAATTAATGTTAATAATGAAAGGTATGGGCCTGCTGTCTTAGTACTTATGCAGAGTTGTGGAAACACTGAATCAGTCTGAGTGTTTGTGGCACTAATGCAGGTGTTCATCCTGTATCCAGAGGCATCATGCACACGCAGACACCCTGCTGCTGTTGCTGCTGCTGCTCTTTTTAGCACTCTCCTCACATCCTCCTCACGTGCCCCTGAGTCATCTTGCTCTTCTCCTCCTCCTACAGCTCGCCCCATCCTCAGCACTCAGGAGCGGCCAAGCGACCGCAGCTAATCAATCTCAACATATGCTTGCCGTCTCACATATCCACATGTCTTTGTCTTTTTTTTTTGACCTTATTTGGTCCTTCCTTCCGCTTTTCCTCGGTTCTCCCTCTCTCCTTCCGTCTCTCTATGTTATGGAGAGCCTTGCTATTAATCAATAAAAACCTCCTTGGTGATGGAGGGTTAAGGTCACTCTGCTGGGCCAGCACACACATAGCAACACACACTGCAGCATGCAAGGGCATGCTGAACATATAAAGCACATCAGCACTTAATGTTGTAGAGCTGGAACTGGTCATGGGAGAGAAAGCCACTGAGGTGTGACTCACATACCAACACTGACCTTATTTGTGGTAACTCTAGATGCCCTCCCATTTTGCCCTCTTACTGATACACTAAGAGACCAACAGGCCAACTATCTCCCACCTCAGTAACCTAATGGATATCAGTGATCTATTTTTAGCTCATTACAATTCAAATAACGTAGATGCATAATTCAGACCATTATGAACATAACCTACACACCTTGGTGAGCACACTGAACCTTCACATTTGGATCCTATACACACATATATATATATATATATATTTAAAAGGGGGGGGGCTTGCATAATTAATATAATTTTCATTAAACAATGCCCCTTGACGTTTTTGTGTCATCTTGTCCTTGTATCCTTGCTGTACTTTTCTATAGAAAAGAAATCATGAATTTTCTGAGCAGCAAATTCAATGAATGCATCTATATGGTCTATCACCAGCATTTATACTCAAAGACCATCAACTTCTACCATGAGGTGAGGGCTTCTGTTTTTCTGTACATTGAACAATGTCCATATCAAAGGGCATCAAGATAAAAAAAAAAATCATTCCTGATCACCTTCACACTCATGACTGCTTTACTGCCCCTTACATACAGCCATGCGATACAAAGTGTCTGACCAGCGAGTTCTACACACAGCCATACATGGTCAGGCCACTGGAGGGGAATGCACAGGGGCAGCTGGCATGTAGCAAGGTCACTGGACAGCCAGAGAACAATATCAGAACTCTGAATGTTCTTGAATTACTACAGAAAAGCTGAGAGAATGCATGTAACAAACATAGAAACTTACAGAAAGATTTTAGGTATACTGAATTCTATTTAGCTTTTTTTTTTGTTTGTCAGACATTCAGGTGACTGACTAGCTGACTAGCTTGCTAGCTTACACTATTTGTATATTGGTGTTTTCCTTCTCCACATTAACCAGTCTTACAAAACAAAGCAAAAAAAAAACAAAACATTTTTTACTCTTCGTGAAACAGACTTGCACACCATAGCAGCTATGAAAGTTAGCACGCTATGTGGCAGGAAGTGTAGTGTGTAGATAGATCGATACATGCCACAGTCATATGAAGTGGTGTTAACAATGTGTGTGTGAAGATTCATACTTGTGATATTTATTGCTTTTGAATTGGGAATCTGTGCTAAAATGTTGATGTTTGTATGTAAGGCAGGTGGGTTAATGATCTAATGGAAATGCTAATTGGAAAAAACATTGTAGCAAGTCATTTTGAAACGCATCTGGGGTTAAAGTTGATATTCCCGATAGTTTTGTTTTGTTTCTTCTAGGATTACTTTATACACTTTCACATCGTCCGTATAAAACTAGCTAGCATACTGAATGTTTGTACACTGCGTCGTAAATAAAAGACCTAAGTGCCTCTTGCTTGTCTCCAACTGACTAAATTTGTGAACTATTCACCCTTCTCCTTCACCCACAAGCTAATAGGCTCTTATCTAGGTAGGCCGGTCCCCTTTCAGCATGAAGCTATCTAAGGTACGTTATATATAGCTGTTATCCTTGGTCTTATGACTAGCTTACACAAGCTGCTTGTGACGGGCCAGGCATTAAACAGTGCTGATGCCAAATGCAGATGGGCCAGGACTGAGTGCTTCTCCCAGCCTTCGCTTACTCTATCAAACACAGACACACTCACACACCACCCACAACCACATAACCCTTCAGCTTACTCCTAGACAGAGCCTGACACTACTACTAAATGGATTCCCTCACAGACAGCTTTTCCAAAGCCTGCACAGAGTTAAACCGGGCAGAAAGCTTTTTACAGCTTATTCGTGAGATCTGAGGGAGATATTAGCATGTGTCAGAGGCGCTACTGGCTAATTTAATTTTGTTGGATGAACCCTCCCAAATAGGTGACACATCCCATTACCTGCTTTAAGCACTGATTAAAGGTAGTTTTCGGACAAGATTTCTACTGCAGTATCGCAGGAAGTCAAAATTAACTCCAGACAGATAGAAGTAGGGCAGTTAAAGGAAGATCTGGGGCAGCAACGTACAGTCATCCTCTCTGTTACAAGTTGACGTATGATTGATACAAAACTTCATCCCATAGCTGCAGGCTGGCAGAAACCTTTTATTTTTTTTCTGTAAATCAGTAATTCTTTAAAAATCCATTCTCAGACAAAAATCATACTAGACCTTATACTGGGCCATATTTGGACCATATCCTATTGGACATTAAATGGACTTTGCTAAATAGTTACAAAGTAGTACATTTCCTAACAACACATTTCCATTAACACAACATTGCGACATCTGAGCCCAGCAGGTGGTGGAGTTAAGATGGAAAATGGCCGAGTCCTAGTGCCCTTAAACACACCAGGACAGTAATGGGATCATGGTGAACTGGATTCAGTTCTTAGAAAAAAACAAAAAAAAAAACACTTCTGCCAATTCATGTGGGGGGACAAATACAGGGGGGAAAAAAACAGAAAATGGGCTGCTAAGAAAAGGAGATAAAATAATAAGTGACAACATCCTCATTCATGAGTTTTAAATTCCCAAATGAGAAGAGAATCCCCAACCCAATAACACTAATGATCACTGAATAGCTAAAAGGCTGTGGTTTTTCTGGTGGAAAAACAGAGCTAACCTTCGCCAAGAACTGGAAGTGATCCAAATTGGCTTAGTTTTATTCCATTCTCCATTTCTAAAGCTCTTCTCTAATCTACACAAGTGCAGTCACTAAACCCTTCCTGTCACATGTCTTAGGCATGTCCTTCTTGCAGACTATTTAACTGAAACAATTTTGTCAAATTACAGAAATGCCAGACATGAGTTAGATAAAGAACAAGTAATTTTATTTATTTATTTTTAACTCTATTCTAGAAGTTTTTGACAATTTTCTGTTTGCAGGACTAACTTTTAGATAGTCCTATAAGGTTGTTGTAGAGTATAATTTACCGGTTACTGTAGAGATTCCCAGCATGTTCTGACATTTAAAGTCTAGAGACAAATCCATGTGAAGACGGATCACCTTCTGTCTTCATATGTCTTTTTCACTTTGGTGCTTGAGTTCTGTGAAAATCCATACTTATATCTGTGCTGTCTATAGCTCACCTGGATATACTCTAGGCTATTTCCTTTCTCTGAGAAAGTAATACTGGAAACTATGCTATAGCACCATATGGAGGTTTGTCTGGACACCATGACCACAGCTGATGATGCTTGCAGCTCTAGGAAGATTAAGATTAGAGACCCTAGTTTCCATCTGTTGCTCAGGGCAGTGATACCAATACCTTAGAGCCAGACTTTTTTTTTTTTTTTTTCCTTTTAGGTGTGATGTACCATCATTGATATATTGACAACTGTTTTGGAGCACTGAATTCGATTTGAACCACCTCCTAGGGTTTAAAGATCATGAAAAAGATATCAGCACTCCATTAGAGAAAGGGACACAGCAATGTAGCAGCAGTAACCAATAAGGTTACAGAAAAAAAAAAGAACAGAAAATTGTAGGGAAAATTTCCCAGAGGGAATGGGTAACTTGCAATTTCCCTGGAGTAACCTATCCAATCTACTGGATTTAGGTTTATGCCTGATATTTAACATAGCCTCCTTCATTTTGGATACTCTCAAACTCAGACAGAACTCGTTCAATGTGGTATGCGTTTACGCTAAGGGAGGATCATTGGGATATGGGTTAAAGCTAATAATTACCTGCCAAAACTATCAGGAGAATAAAAGAAGAACATGCCAGAAACTGTTATTAATGAATAATTCTCCTCATGTTCTGCAAGGACTTGATTCTCATCACGTCTAAGCGGCAGTGTGTCTTGGCCTGTCAGTGTCCTCCATAGGGCAAATCTACTGATAGAACCAGCAAAAGAGCAAGCTAGACATTCCAGCTAATGAGATGAAAGAGGCAGTGGCACAAAAAAAACGAATGGGCTTTTACTTATTTCTGGGAACCAATTACAGTCAAAATGCCATTCTTGTTGGCTGCCGCTGAGCTGTGAGTAAAAATAATGCTCTGCTGTGAAATACATCCCAAGTTAAATTTATATCACAGGGCAGAGTCTATTACTGAACTGTTTGCATCAATGAACTACTGTAAATGTCTGAACCTGTACCCAGAAATGATGTCATGTTATTCCCATGCAACTTGTCATCATCGAGAGAAATCTTATCAGCGTTTAAATAAACTAATCATTAAAACTCAGCCTCACACAATTTACAGAACTCGTGGACAGCAGAAACATAAGCTTGTCTGGCAACAATACAAAAATAAGACTCTTGATCCAAGCCTGTATGTTACTCAGAGATATAGGAGAGAGAGAATCAGCAGGAGATCCAAAAGGTTGTCAACACCCCTGAGCTCTCCAACTCAGATCATTTTCACCGGTGTGCCGTGAGTAGCCCGTCTCCAGTTTCAGATCCTTGTGTATGACCGTTAGCAGGCCTCTGCACCTCACATGCTCCTTGAACAATTTCGTTAGTCTGGCATTAGAGCTGCAGCCCAAGCTCAAATTAACACCACTGTGGGCATGTGGCACCTAGGAGATGCTGAGGTAATTGTACCTGCTGCAGTCACGACTATTGCTAAGGAGGGTGGGGGTGTTTCAGGACAATACAAGTACTATTTCTAGGCTGTCACACAGCTACCGTCTCTTAGGAAACTCAAAAAGCCTAAGAACAATGCCTCAGTCACTCCACTCTAAATTGACACAGCAAATGTTATGAATAAGACTAAAAGTCACCCTACTGTTAGTAGTCCTTGTTACGTTGTCTTCCAGGCAGTTTTGCTCTGCTGATTGAAGTTATGGAGGAGAAAAAAAAAGACCGGGAGGGACTGGGGTGTCTATTAAGCCATATCATAGCCATTGGATCGCTGCAAACGGATCCTGAGTCACGACAGCCGAGGAAGATGGCACCGGCCCAGCTCGGACTAATTCACATGCTGGAGTCAGCATCCGTCTGTGCCCTCGCTCTTAGACAACATGGACTGCGGTAATTAAATCAAACCGCTTTTGTAGACAGCATTCCTCGAACAGGACAGAAGGTAGTGTTAGAGATATTAAAGTTTTTTTTTTTTAGAGTAACCATTCTACTGTGAGCTGGGATTATAATACACTCTGAATGCGCAGTGTCCTTGACTCGCCTGCATCCTCAGCAGGGGTTGGATCTGGGCTTCATTGTATGCACAAACCTCATAACCATTGTATTTGGAGGTAGGGGGCTAGGACAAAGTGACCATAAATGACTACACCTTATACTTATAGCTTGTGAGCAGTGTCCTTTGCTCAGGTTATGGGGGTTCACACCAATGTGAAGAACCTCTTCCTTGTTCAAAGGGCACCACAAGGGGTCAGTCAAGGCTCCAAAATTTGGTCTTACCTCCAGAGAGCTCTGTAGGTCACACGTTCCTTGACATGATATATACATTCTCTATATACACTCCAAGTGTTCATTTCACAACATAGACTACAAACTGCACTGGAGTCAATGGCAGGACCATGGGTCATTTTCAGACCCTCCTTCTCATTGATCTCACGGATTGCACAAGAAATAATACAAAGCATTTGGACTAATTTGGTATTCAAGTATTTGTAAAATTGTATAGATATTCAATAAACCAGATGCTAGACATATTCTGTTGGGTTCCACTCAGCAATGTGTTCGTCAAAAATAATTGAAAATGATTTCAAATATCGAATCTACAGAAAACCCTAGCACTTTTTCTTTCCATTTCTTTCCAGCAGCACTTCTTCCCATTAAGTAAGCTCTGATAAACTCAAAGGGTGCAAATCGCTTTTATTTCAAATCTTTCCCTCTTCCCATGATGCAACCAAACAAGCATTTGAATACTGACCCTTGCACATAAAAAGCTCACCTATTATCTTCACTTGAGTCTGAAAATCTGAGAGTAAAGGACATTCTCCCGCTTATTGGCTGGGAACATAAAACTCTGTCTAAATATGGAAAAAGCTTCTACTGCAGTGTCTTTGAATGCAGCTGTCCCTTAGAGGAATGTCACTGAGTAGTAAGGTAAAATGATGGGATCTGAACACTGGCGTCTAGTTGCAATCATGCTAAACATTGCAATTTGTTTTTTTAAAAAACTGTTTTTCAATTAAAGGGCTGTCGGTAAGGGTGAGAACAAATCCAGCCATGCCGACTGCCATGGACACCATCACAAGTTGCTCTTTCGTCTGTTAACAGCTGCCAAGAAATCAAGGCACATTATATTCCCGTTTCTATTTTAGGGGCGTACTGAGAGAAGGGGGTTTGTTTTGAAACCCAAGAATTGACTGAAGTGCTGAACTGACCTTTGCTTCTAGAAAGGTTGAAAGGACGCCGCTCAGACACAGCTGTTCAGCTCACATGCACAGTTAAATGGCGGTGGTGTACTGCAAGAGACATTTAGTAGTACAAATGCTGAAATACTTAAAGAGTAAAACGACCAAAACAAATATTAAAATCATAAACAGTGTATCCTATATTACTAGACCTGATCCAGATGAACGGATGAAGGTGCAAAGATTTAAGTGCTTCACAGATATTCTTCAACTTTAGGAAAGGGTGCGATGTCCCCAGAACATGAGACCAACTCAAACTCTTGCCAACACTAATGTCAAAGGTATATCTCCACTTTCCCAACATGCATTTGATGATGAAACCTACGTCCTTTTTAACCTTTTTGTCAACAACTCCATCTTTCCCCTTAACACACATCCAAGCCTTATTAAATTCTATCCTATTACGAATAAATGGGAGACCATTGCAAAGTTCAATTCAAAGCCTGAGTCAGAAAATCGTGATTATTCCACAGAACACATTTGGCTTTCAGGATGCGCTCTGAAGCATGGGGATGATTCACCCTGAATTCCTGATGCTTAAACAGAAGGCTGTGCAATCTGCCAGGCCTTATCTTCAAGCCATGGGAGTGGAAAGTGTAACTGCAGGGTCCACCAAAATAAAATGTAACCTGGCCTTTATATGCTCACACTTTCCAGCTGCATTTGTTGCCAGTTTGCGACCTACTCTAATAATAATTAGGTTAGAATAGTGTGGCCTCTCACCGATTCTATGCGGCGTGTTATTTTAAGAGAACTTACCCGGTTAAGAATGGCAGTGATGCTGACAACACAACAGGCATTTGTCACTTTAGGAGAAGGTTAGCAGGCAACACAACCTGTGTTTGGTTTGAAATGAACCTGTCAGGATATGTTAATTAAGGTCATTAGGTTAAGGTCATTAGGAGTACTCAAAGCAGGAAAGATTTCCTCTTCCTGTCCATGCAGAGTGTCGTGTCAAGGACATCGCAGCAGCTTAGACCATGTGCTGTGCAAAAAGACAGCTGAAAAAACCCAAAGCCATGGCAGAGTAGCAGCATTACATGGAATTAGCCCATGTGAATATCACTGGCTGCCTCCCGTTTATGCCTTGCTATGTGAAAAGGCACATTCTCTAAATCTATCTAAAAAAAAAAAGGCACAAGGCAAACTGCTTTCCTAAATTCACACAAAAATCCATTTGCAGGCTGTGGATATCTTCTAACTATGATAACATTACCTTCTGAGTTCTCATGAAGTCATTAGAGTCCCCAAATTCATTTATCTAGTACTCACAAATCAGACCATTTCTGAGATTTGCGAAAGAATGAAAGATGACTAGACGAACAAACATTTTGCAGCCCAACCCAACAGAGGCTGAAAATATTCCATGGGAGTTCTTAGTCAATTAAAAGATATGCCAAACATCTCTCAGAGCGAGGCAGCAGCAGACAGCGCTAAGACGTATATGTACCAGAGCTGTAATAGATGATGGATATTGACACAGTCTGCCCCCCATTGCTCAAAATGTAGAGTACCTGCTTAGCAGCACTGTTAGCAGAGTCTGATCAGATGCTTTTCTAGCCTCGGAGCCCTACTACGCCATTCAAAGTCATGCTCACCCCAATTTCTCTTTCTGACAAATTATGATTAATTCCCTACATGGACCGCTGTATTTCTAGATGTATTTGGGCCTGCATGGTGAGTTTGTCATTTGATTCTTGCTGATGTATGGTTATGATTATTTTGTCAGGAACAATCGCGTTTCCCTCTCCTCTAACGATATAACCATCTCAATAAGTCTTGAACGTATTTCAACAAGACAAATGCGATGGCATTAATGTTAATTAATATCAGTAGCTTCGGAAACCACTGTGCAGCATTTAGTTGCCAGGCTGCAGCACAGCCCTGCCACCCATACCGCCTCCTCAGTGTGCGTGGGTGAAAATCGGATGTGTGTCCCACAACCGGGGACTACCTGCAGAGTAAATCTCAGCACGGCTCCTCCTCCCAGAAAGGTCAGGCCTTTTTGGTGCAAATATCAGGAGCACCACGCGGGACACTAGTGCAGGACATACTGGGTAACAGAACTCCCCAAATCTCCCTGCATGGCCCTGAGATCAATTGACGCACTGGAGAAGCAGTTCCTGCCCTCAACAGGCTCAATCCACTCAGCTACATTTTTAAGTCCATCTTGGCCGGGATCGAATGAACGTTATCTCATCCTCTAGTAGGAGCCATTAATAATACAGAATGGTCCAACTGGGCAACGGCTGCACAGTTCAAAATTATGTATAGATGCTCTTTCAGCTCATACTACCGACAAGCAAGTGCTAACTAATTAGGGCAGTGTATGTTTCCTACAAGCTTCGTAAACTTGGGATCATATTATCGGATACCAGAGAGTGTTCAAAGCTGCTCTAACATTTAACAATGATCTTACTGTGCTGATGCTTCTGGCAAACTCAAACCTGAGATACTGAGACAAAGCTGTGGTTAAAGCTCTATTGGATTGGATTAGTTTGTTGTATGTGGTAATGTAATGCTGGCGGAGATTCATACAACAAACAACAGAAGGATTTGTCACAGAAGCAATGCTTCTGGTGGCTTTAGGCAAGCTGTTATCCTAGCATAGGTATAGCCCAGGGATGACAAAAATTTCATATCATGATACGTGCTATACAACACAGATAGTGTATCATGAGATAAAGATTTGGTTACCTACTTGAATTAAAACAGTAATGTTTCAAAAAACTATATAAAACATTAAAAACACATTCAAATATAAGATTTTCCAATGGAATAAAATAAATCAAATGTAAAGGTTTGGTACAAAATATTACCTACTAATCAGAGTTCTGATCAGTATTGTTATTGTCATTTTTGCTTTCATAATACTTGTAATATAGCCGAGAAATATACTGGAACTAAATGGAAGTTTTATATTTCCTGCTATTTTTCGTTTCAACAAAGAGTAAATTATGCAGACACTCCCATCTCCGTCATTTATATGGAGATGGTTTAATCCTGCATAAAACTGACTTAATCATTACAGATGTCATCCGGTATCATTACTCAACAGACACGTGTCCAGAAATCCGATCCGGTGTGAAGCTTAGAGCTTGTTTGCTATGATATAATCCTATGCATGTTTCTAATATCAGCCTGTTGCCATGTTTTTTCCCGTCCACTCTCACAGTAAACATCAAGGTTGAAAGGTTACAGCTCAGCACCCCTCAGAGTCCATGATGCATCCTGGTCACATAACAACATCTTCTGTCTTCCCTTCATCGGTAGGAGAGATTTAATTAGATGCTGTGTGAATCATTAGCTTCGCTCTCCCCTGCAGAGTTGTTCTCTGACTAGTTTAATAAGCTTGTGTCTGATGAGCCAAGCAAAAAATGCAGGAACAACCTGTTTATCTGTGACTTCAACACCGTTAAAGACCAATAGCAAATGTTAGGAAAGAAAAGAAAGAAAAAACTTGTAATTGCCTTTGATTGTGGGCTTTAAGCTTCCTTAGCAGCCTTTCAAATTGGACAGCTTGGCTATGCTGTAGTGTTAAATGTAACTAAAATCTCCTATTCTGCACACCCTCAATTTGCCAAACCATCATGTCTCGTTCATTGTCTGATGGCTTTTCAATGAGGTTTTATGCACGCCGAGATAGAAAAGCTTCTGCTCGTTGCTGAGAAACTGAAACCCCACAGCAAGCCAAATGACAGATTTACAATGTCAGTCAATAAAGATTATAAGTGGGGGCAAGTGAGTGTAAAATAATTACAGCTATACAGCCAATCAAGATCACAAGCGATAATAAAGGAGCAGCGGTATACAAAGAAACCAGTGCTAGCGTGTCTGTGAGGGTTCACTAAGAAACCTGAAGTCAATAAAGCCGATTTATATGTTCTTGGGCTTGGAGTTCATTGCTCCTGGTGCCCATTTTTATTTCAGAATATTTACAGCACAACTACGGGATACAGAAGCCTAGAGAATCCCATACGCATATCCTAAAAACTGCACCTTAAAAAACAATCTAACAATAATCTCACCTGCACAGTGTAAATCTGTATCGGAGAATTGCTGCTGTAATCATAAAGACTCATGCTCATACTAAACATCCACTCAACACACTTTGTTCTGCTTAACTTTATAGTATACAATTGTGAAAGAGTAATGACTTAAAATCCTGCTATCCAGTGTTTCTCTTACAAGCCAGAGTCTGGTTCTTCTCCAGGTTTGTTCCTCATGTTGCCTCAGGGGCATTTTCCTTTCCACTGTCGCCTCAGGCTTGCTTATTAGGAATCTAAATCTAACTCTACATTCAAATTTCCGTAAAGCTGCTTTATGATGATGTCTGTTGTTAAAAATGCTCTACAATATAGTTGATGTAATTGCTGAAAACAGATGCCCTCAGGCAAGTCATTTCCACATGACTGAATTTGTGAGTAAAACTAGTGTCAATAGCAAGATAGCAAGAGGCAGGCAACACAGCACAATTTCACTACCCTATGAGACAAGACATGTCTTTATTAAGAGTGTTGTCTCGCTAAAGCTTTCTCCTCTGTGCTGTTCTACTGAGCACCATTGGAAGGTGCATCACGTTTGTTCTGTCACAGCTCACTGCTTCACTCCTCCTTCCTCAGCACCACTAACACGCCTGCACCGATCCCCACCCCCCAAAAACCTCATGTTCAACAGGCAGCTATTTCCTCCGGCACCCTCACGCCAACCTGCAGACAATCAGGCCTCATGCACATCTCCTTCTGCAAAAAATCTGCTGACATACACAAGGCATTAAGGACACTCCAGGCCGTGACGCAAAGACACTGACGGCGCCATAGGGAGGCCAGGCAGAAATACACGTCCTGTACCTCTGTCTTCTGGGACGTAAATGAAATGCTAGTAAAATTGGTTCTCGTCCCACAGGACCCCTTATACTTCGTGCGGCCTAGATTCTCCAAATGGGAAACCTATAGATGAGGCTTTGGAGGTTACGATGCTTCAGTCAATCTGTGATAACGAATACAACATTCACATAGCATTTCACTGGAAACACTGAGAAAGTCCAGAAATACCTTCAAGGCAAAACAATCAATAGCAGGAAACATATAAGCACCTCATCTAACTGTCAGAATCTGACTTTCAGCTCCATCATGCATATCTCTAATGACAACATATATATATATATATATATATATATATATATATATATATATATATATATATATATATATATCAGACAACTAGTGATAATTTGCTATATTAAACGGGTCCAATTTAATTCTTTGCTCTGTGGCCACTATGGCCACTCATTACACCTCCTTCCCCAGTACAATTATCATTTCGTTACTGAGGCAATTAATTAGCTGAAGTGCTCTTCCAGGCCCTGAGGCAAGTGGCTCCCTCTTCTTCCCTCTCCAGGGCCATTTTACTGCTTTCCATTCATGGCTACATCCACAAAACAGCTGCGGTGAAGCAGCATCAACCTTTGGCATATTTTTCTTGATGGGAAACATCTAGGAAAGATTAATATATATATAAAACGTACTATTATTACTTATTAAAACGTACTAAAGGTAAGAATAGCCCGAAGGTATTACCACAAAGACATGGAAAAGTACGGTCTGTACCCTTTTTACTCAGGGTGTGGATTTCCTACTGAGAGCGTGCACTTGGAAGAACACAATGTGCGGTAAAATTATTAAGTACTGTCAATTATTCATCAATTTATTACTTTCACTTTATCGTCAGAGGACTTTGCCAACGCGATATCGAGAACAACACAGCCGGAAACAACAGCCATTAATTCGGCGATACATGAGCATCAGCGCTCTCACAAACGTTCCTAATAAGGCTCATCTTATTTGCAAACGCACCACTAATAATAATGGAGTAGAATACACAAACAAACTCACACTCTCATACACATACACTTACTATCTCTGACACTCCCACACAAACAGGAGCAATTGTGCAATGTCTGAGGTGTTACAAATTCGAAGCCATGTTTGGGGGATTGAGAAGTCATGGAAAATGCCGCTCCCTCTTTCTGAGTTCTTTGTTTTTATGAATGTGAAGGTCTGCTCAGCTCTTCTGACAGGCAGGAGCCATAACTCTGCTCAAGCCGTAACCCACCACCCTTCACCCATCACCCACAATCCACCACAAGCCCTGTCACTCACACAAGGACAGTCTGCATGACTAATCCCTCCCATCTGTAACTGCCGTTTTGGGGATCCCAGGGTCTCAAGTCAGTGCTTATTAGATGAGAGCTGTAATTACTAACATTTTATTCTCCAAGAACTAAGACTTCAGTCTCATAATTATGCAGCTTCTCGGTTTTTGTGTGGGAAACGATTACATGTGTGTTACCCTTGCCTTGTCACATAATCCCCCGTATAGCAAGTCCGCGGCGCTCTTGCTGTGAAGTGCTAGCCAAATAGAATGTAAATGCCACAGACGCAAAATAGCCCTGGATTAATGCCTTGCATGAACATCGAACAGCATCTCTGACTGACCCCTCACCAGTGGCCAGTGTCTGTCTGGGTTTCAGCCAATCCAATCAGTACAGAGATGTCCTTGAGAGGCCAGGGCTACCTTTGTGACACATGAACCATCACTCACCTCGCCCACTTGCTGCACTCATCATCCAATCGCTGCTAAATCATCAGCTGCCCAGCACCAACACCACATCACATCACAGCCCACACCTCCCACGTCGGTCTACCGCAACCTCCTGGCGGTTGGAAGCTCAGTCAACATGTAAATACATCCGCTGGAGATTTACGCCGCTGTAGTGTGACTGACTTACAGGCGTGAGATTCCACTCCCAGGCTACGACGTTTCCCTTCTGTGGTGTCTGGGATGACCGATAAGGGAGGAGCAGGGATGCAGAGAGACAATCTGCCAGCTTCAGACAGCCATCAAGGCTGCGTTCGCTCATTTTCTCTGCAAACTAGATGACATTCGGGCTCTTTTCATTACGGAGATGTAGAGTGATGTGCACAGAACACCACACGTACCCGGGGGTGGAGAACAGAACAAACTATCTGACTCAGCTGGCTCAAGGACATACATCAACATCAGCAGATAAATGTGCTTTTAAAGAGTTAGCATTGTAAACTTTCATCTTAAAAATGTCATTTTGCTGAAAGCAAATTAACAGAAACGTATGGAATTCGGACTGGGGCATGGGATGTTCGAAAGACAGTTGTTTTACTTCACGTTTTACTCTTTAAAGTCATTGAAAGGGCAGTGGGAAGCAGTCAAAATGGCACTTGTAAAGGAAGATTAACCAAATGTGAGGAGATAACCATAGCTTAGGGCATAAACCCATTAGGAATTACGCTACTGTTTACCTAACTTGGCCTCCATTATGTCAATATCCTCTCAGGAGACAGAAACAGCAGCACTAACCCCCACAACTTGACTAAAGGAACGAGTACAAATCTTATAATATAGATAGTTTTATAATGAAATGATAACATGTTTCTGTAAGAGAGAAAACTGAAACTAGGAATCTTCTGCTTCTTCTTCTTCTTCTTCTTCAAAAACGTCTGCTCTCGCATTAAGAAAAGTGATGAGAAGACCACACTTGTTTACACAGCAGAATAATCCAGCGAAGCAGCAGCAGCTATGAGAACCACGACACAAATCTGTGTAGTCGTGCTGCACGTGACTGCTCGCTTCACACACAACCAAAGCCATATTTGGAATAAAACCTAGACTGAGCTGAATGGAAACAACAAGAGAATTAGGACAAGCTTTCTCTACTTAAGAACGTGAAGGAAAATGTACTCTTCCTAACAAATATTGTCAGCCTGTAGCCAACAGAAGATATCACGGACGATAAGCAGTGTATCGCATGATTGCAGCTGCTACCTATCTGATACAACTGACACAGATCAAGACAAGCACATGTGCTCCTCTGAACAAGCAGGGCTACTTTGAACTTCACAGCTGTCAGATCAAAGGGGCGTGTTCCTTTGAGTTTCCCCACAAAAAAACAAAAAAACAATTCGGGTCTGTCCTCCTGATACCTGCCGCGTCCAAATTCAATCACACCGGGTTACGTCTTCACATCAGGGGACCAAATATATGTAAATTATAATCTCATCAACAAAGCTAAAAAGTGTATGAAACACCTGTTCTTCCTGATCGGTCCCGGCTTCAGCAATCGAGGACATACAAAGGTATCCTTTTGTCTACACTACAAATTAGGGATGGAAACGAATACATTATTGGGGTTGAACAGATAATGTGCTCTAAGAGAGAGAAATAGGGCATGCGGTTGAGTCGAGGGGAGACGGATCCCGTGTGAAACAAGTCGCATGAGTTTATCTTTCGGGAAATGAAACCAGGTAAATTTGCTGGAAAACATCACAGGCGGGTAAAGGCAAAAATAAATAACTGAAGGTTCGAAGCTGTCTGAGATAAAATCCACAGAGACGACCCCACCTTTTCCCCCATCCAGGGGCATAGTGGTAGGGTTCATTTAAAATAAATACATCTATAAATAATTCTGGTTTAGGCCACACCCACTTTGGGTGTAAATCTGAATCCAGATACTGCTATATGGAGAATTAAACAGTTACAGAAAATGGCATAGTGTTACAACCCTACTACAAATGGACTACACAAATAATATTCCTGGCCTCCATGAAAACTGACCCTGAGATAAATGCATAATGCCTGCTACTGGTTTTTGGGCTCTATTCATCTTCTCTCCTTGTAACCATAAAAGCATGTAAAAACTGCTTCACTTCCAGTTGTTCTGCAGTAAATCTCATCCAGTCAGGTTAAAAGTGGATCCAGCTGCCTCCAGCCAAAGGTGCTTTTCTGGCCGCAGTAAATAACACATGGCTGTGAAGCGTGACCACTCCATCACACAAGTGACCTTGCATCTCCACACTGAGAAGCCACCACCTCCAGAGTCACCTGATGGGTCTATGCACACTGCTGTTGTCTTTTACACAAGAGACTCAATCTGCAGTGGGAGTAGACCACGTGCTAGGCCAATCAAGTGACCAGTATGTGAGAGAGATCATCTGAAACCAAAGTGACCCAGAAGCCTGGAACGTCACACTGCAATATTTCCCTGTATTCGTCTTTCCTTGAAAAAGCTTTCGTGTGATCTTGGGCAATGTGCAACTATGCTGTTTTTTTTTTTTTTTACTATGTACTAGTTCAAAGATAAGGGCAGTTGCACAAAGTTGTGAAAGTCCTTTGGGACTTTGTGCCAGGCATAAGAGAGTGGAAAGGGGATGGCAGGTAATCCATCTCTGTCCCTTCTCACCCCAGTCATCAGCAGATTAGCAAACCCAGCTGGAGGTCTCTGTGTCACTGGATGTCGTCTGGACGTAACTCCTATTCTAGGCAGCTCCTGTTCATAGCAGGCAGGAAAGTCTGCAGGGGGTAAAGTAACTCCTCTGGCACCAACAGCCAAGCCATTCCACTAATGGCTGCCTCGGGCACCCTTTATGATCAGTTCCTTGCATTCAACAAACGCTGAATTCAAGTAAATTATATATATAGATATAGTTACTTACTAACTTATTCATGACTGGTACATATACAAAAAAGTGACACTGACAAATAACTAGCAGCTCACTCAAATCTCTATTAGAATGTAATATATATATATATATATATATATATATATATATATATATATATATATATATATATATATATATATATATAAAATTAAATAGAAATAATGATTTTGATGAATGTTTTCTTCAAACTTTGCCTTCATAAAAAAAACCAAAAAAAACACCTCTTGCAGCAGTTACAGCCTGGGCATTCTAGCTGTCAATTTTTCAAGATAATCTGGTGAGATTTCACCCCATGCTTCCTGAAGCATATCCCACAAGATGGATTGGCTGATGGAGTCTTTGTCCGTATCTGAAATCAAGCTGAAATATGCAAGTGATCCCAAACTTTTGAGTGGTAGTGTATACGTATATAATGTGTGTTGCTATACGAGCAGCCAGGGGGGTATTTCGGGAAAAGAGTGGGAGTTTACACCTATAGGGCTCCTGTCAGTGTGAATTAGTGGGTGTTTGCCAGGAGATGAGGGATCCATTTGTGCATGTAACAAGCTATCGGAGAACATGATGGCTTAGTCATTCAGTACACCCTCATTTTTCCCTCTCATAGCCATTTCCTGTCTATCCAGCTATGTGTAAAGAACACAGTGTAAGGACCTTGAGTTATGGAGATCAGGCAATTGTTTTTACTCCACTGTACAATAAATTTGTGTCTGGAATCCATTTCCTTGAGTTTTGGTGAATAAAAGCAGGAAACTGTCATCGGCGTCGCCGGTTAATGTCTGACCTATTGTCTAAGAGATAAGCTATTCTGTAGAGACACATTACAGAGCACTGCAGAACATTTTCTAAACCGTATTCTGCAGGTTTTAACAATACGCTCTTTATTTGGCTTTTGTGCCAACCTTGAGCTCCTGGCATGACACAAACACTCTAGTGTGCTTCGTCCATCTTAATGAGTCTTTAGCAAGGGACGTCCCAGAGAGCCTTTCTCCACTTTATGGTCCAGTTCAAAATCAATGGTTCTGTGGTGGCACCTCCAAAACAAAGCCACATGAAAGAACATCTCTGTGTCCTAGTTCTAAGGAGGTGGGATTTAAACCATAACACTACTTGGCAAGACTTTCAACAGCATGTGACTGGCCTCTCGTATCCCACCATGCTGGCAGATTTAAAGGGCATTTACATAAGCGTGACTTCCATTTCACATTACTGTGTTTAACATTATGCATTCCTCATTAGGTCACATGACAGAAGATGTTACTATTATTCATTTTAGTAGCTGTTAGCCCAAGATAGCACAAGGGTTCTCAAACATTCTTTTATTGTTTTTGTTTTTTTTTTTTGTTCAAGAAATAAAAACACTAATCCACCGAAAACCCAAAACCAAATACTCAAAAAACTGTCACGGAAGTATATCAAGGTGTAAATGTTGTTTTTTTTTCTTCTGCAAAATAACCCCAGAAAAAGTATGTCCAAAGAAATCAATAAGCAATCACAGGCAGGTTGGATTCCTCTAAAACCTGCACCAATGTTTGCCTTTCTCATAAGGGTGTGTGCCTGAGGAGATGCATCCCTTACACCTCCACCATCCCCAAGATAAGGTCTGCATGACCAAAGATTCTAGAAATGCCGAAAGCAAAGCACGTGTCAGCTTTGTGTTATTAAAGAAAAAAAATCAGACTCTGGCAAACACAAACACAGGCTGAATGTGATGCAGTTTGTGTGATCATCTGCGAAAGCCAAATATTCAAATTTATGCAGTGAAAATGCTAATATGACCCAATGAGATTGCTCTGTCTTTTACAAAGACCTAGTGGGGCTGGAAATAGGGTCATGCAGAGCCTCTCTGCATCAGGGAGCTACTGGAAAAGCACAAGGTGTACTGAGAAAATACATGGGAAGACTAATGGAACGGATGAATGAAAAAACAACTGCAGAATTCAGGCTTTAGACGACAATGACAAGGCTGAAGAAACCGTAATGACTAACACAAAAGATCATTTGCCTGTAACAACCGAAATGAGAACCTGTCTAGGATGTTTAAAATGAAGCCTTATAAAAGCTAGCCCTTTCCTGAATAATAGAGAAACATTCATCTGCCACTGATGACTAATAACCATGTTATTGTAACCGTGTTGCGCAATCTCTCTGCCTTGCATTTCACTTCCTTGTACCATTGCATTTCTCTGCATACAAACATGCCACATATTTGGAATGCTTCCTGAATGGAAACACACCTATTCTGACTCTCATATCCGCACAATTTACAAGTCCCTACTAGCAAAGGGCATGTTACTGTTTCAACAGCTCCTTGTCTCAATCTTTATTCTGAATAAGAATGCAGCGTGATCATGAAACTCCACATTAACGAGTAGGATAAAAAACAAATCTGTGAACAAATATTTGCGACAGTTCCATAGCAAGCACATGTTCCTGGACATGGCAGGTAATGAAATCTCATACAGGCTACGATGATATATAATCTTAAATGAGATGCTCTGACCCTGTTTCTCTTTAAGATTTTCCGAATTATTGTAAAAGTCGTGAATGAAGCCAGTCTCATCCTTTCCTTCGTCTGTATGTGACAAAGCGATATTCTGTGATTTTATGCAAATTAGACATGACACTGCAAAACAACCAATCTGAAAAACAGGTTCATTCCCACGACACGCACGTAGCCCACATAACTAATACTATCTGTTACAGAATCTTAGTATGTAACCCATTACCTCTATGATGAAATTATTTTTAAAGAATAGAGATGTTTTGGCTACCTAGAGTTTAGTTTTTCATCAGAACTAAAATAAATACCGGACTGAAATAAGTAACTTGTTACTCATTTGTGTTAATAGAGCCCAAGACACTATCCTCCTGACTGAGCTCGTAATGGGCTTGAGTAAAGCCAGTCCATACCGGCTAAGAAAGTGACAAAGTGCAGAGCTGTGGTCATTCTAGTTGTAGCCGAGCTGCCAAGCTGAAAGTTCAGTGCTGAAGTAGGTCACAGGCACGGAAGAAGAAGAGGGAAATGTGTTCACCTACACCTGATCTGCTGGAGACTCATTGTCCTGCCAGGTTGCTTCAGTAAAGATAATGAAATTTTACAGGGTTTTTTTTTTTTTTGGTAGGTGTTGGCAAAATGCCCAGCAAGTTCACTTAACTGCACGTGAAAGACAGCCCCACTGAAAGGCACTTTCAGTAATTTTCCTTCAAGCTGAACACCATATCAAGAAGCAGTACTGCTCTGTTGCTTTGGGAGGAGCCAGTCCTCTCGTCTCGGCCGTCCCTCGCTCTCCACGGCCTGAACGGAAAGTTTCTGGAAAGGTATGAGTAGCAGCCTGCACCCTTATGAATGCTGCCAGTTTCCATAAACCAAGCAGCAGCGTTTACTAAATCCCTGTAGCCCCCAGCAACAAGTTTATCTGCCAACTCATGTTTTTGACATTCCTATGGGTATGACCCTTTTCTCTCGACTATGCCAGTCTCCACTTATACATCAGTGGACAAAATTTTCAAAAATGCAAACATGCGTAATCTTTGTATGCTTTAGGGATTCACACAATCTTGCTGATTTACCCTAGATATCTGATAGATCCTTTTTGGTGACTGGTAATCTGATCCCATCTTCGGCAGACGTTTATGAGCCATCATGAAGTGGAATATTTTATATTATATGCCACACCCCGGGTTCAACCTGAGGTCAACCGTGTGCAGGGTCCTTGGCAACTCTGCTAACTAGTGTTTTAATGAAGTGCTTCACGGCTTTCCGTTGTCTCACGTGAGGCTTTACCAGTCTGAGCTTGCCCTCCCTCGATGTCATTATTGCCATGGCGGGGTTTGGTGTGCTGCTCCTCTGCGGAATAAAAACGTGGAAATTTCCTTCCAGTTGAACCGATTCACTATTGTGGCTTACGCAAGCTAAAACAATGTCTATTCTCATGGCAGGAATCATATTTGGTTTGGTGACTAATGGACAAAACATAGCTTGCAGTACTTTGTGCAAAAAAAAACAAAACATGATCTGTTAAATGGGATTTAACAGAATACAATGATTAAGAGCATGAATTAGCTCCTGCCTTTCTCTTAGTCCTATGTGCCGTCTTCACATTTCCATTGCCTTCTTAAGTACACATCCTTTATAGTGTCAGAAAATATGTTCCCGGTGCTTAACTGGCTGGCTGAATACACAAGGAATTTACTATTATCATACAGTGGGATTCAGATGTTAATCGCTGATCTTTGGAGAGCAAATTGAGTGAGAAAACTCAAGTTTGCAGGTAGTTACTGAATGCTTTGTGTTTTACACTTAATTACACTGATTCCATACTGTTGTATGTTCTACCTTCTTGCACCGAAATGACCTCGGGACAGACTGCAGTCTGCTAGAAAAGTCTGCACATTGTGCATTGTGCGCATTTATTTGCCACAATAAGCAGGTGGGGGGGGTGCTGTTAACGGAAGACACACCTGCAACCTTTTTTAGATTGCAAATTTGCTGGCTCAAGCTAATCTGGCCTCGCAAATGATGACCAATTCAAACAATGACCTCAACTGCCAGGCCAACCTCAGGTGGGTTTCCGTTCCAGTGCACCTGCTTTCACCCAGCTTGATCCATTTACTGCTTCAGTACAGTAGCATTAATAATTAACAGCAATAAAGAAATAACTTAAGCATTCATCAGCCTAGCAACAGCCAAACTTCAGCTTTGATTACTGTGTAACATTAGAAACTACAATTAAAAAAATAATAAAACTGCTATAAATTAGCATTACATAACAGCTTAGAAACAGTGTAAACGCTCTAAACCGCCCATGGCCATTCACTTGAAATGGGAAATATCTGTTTAGACAAAAATCCAACACAAGATCACAAGCAGAAAAAAATAAAAAGAAAGTGAAAAAAGAGAAGTGATCTCGTAGGCAAAATTCCCAGGCCACACGCCTCACGTGCCATCACTGATCTTTCATTAAGGACAACGGGCCTCATTTATCACACTGGATATGAACGAATTTATTCATAAAATCTGTCACAAGAGCATGTACACACAAAAAAAAGCCGGTATTCATGAAGACCGTCTCAGATCACAAAAATGTTCATAGCAATTTTCATACAACAGCTATGTTTGTAAAACTGACTATATAAAGGACTCACTGATGCCCACATGCAGTATTACTGCAGTGTTATTTATATGGGTTCAAAGAGTTTATTTATTACACTTTTACGCCTACATTTTTATAAACAATTGGTTAAACGTATATTAAATGATTTGAAAGAAAGTAATCTAAAACCAGTGAGCCTAAATCTGTTATCATTTAGTCATCATTTCGCTTTTTTCAGCTCTCTGTAAGCTTTTCCTAATATGGAGTTTTGTAAGCATCACTATATTTAAAGCTGTGCAATCCTGTGCTTTTACAAACTTGGTAATTTATGAACACATGCATGAAAGTATGTAGAAAATCAGCATGAACAAAACTTTTCCGAATCTGCCAGCGATTTCTTTTGTTTTTCGTGAACATTTCGGCTCAATGTACAGTAAAAATAATGTGAAGAAGACAAGGCTCAGGAATGTCAAAGTACAAAGTGGGAGGCGGAACAAAATTCTGATCATGCCTAATGAGGCAAAGAGTAAGTTTCTCTCTCTATTCGAGACTTTAGGGGTGAAGACTCAAAGCAAAGGTTAACCTTTGATGCCAGATGTCAGCTGACGGTGGATTACTTAGTATCAATTATTGATGTTTAATCCCCTTCCAGTCCACAGTAAGAATTGGATATAGATCCATAACAGTGCTTACACACACTCACACACACACACCTCCCCGATCCCCCTGAGGCTCCACTGAAAACTCAGTGACAAAATACAGAGGCTACGATGCAGGAAGCGGACACTCTAAATAACTATTGTGAGTGTCATTACACACGGAACATATTCAACGAGAGCATTCTGCATAGTAATTGGGGTGAAGATGGCAAAGATGAGACCAGCAGATGACGTGCAACATAGCCTAAATACATTGCAATTCACATGATGCAACTGCAGATTCAATATCACACGCATTCTCATGCATTTCAAATTAATGTCCAATGAAATTCAATTTCCATTTACAATCAAAGTAGAATCAAATCCAACGAGCCAGCTTCCCGGCATAATGTCAACCGTAAAATCTTAAACAGGCACGTTTTGTGTTACAGCCTGAAGCTTAACACTGAGGGGGAAGGCGGTATGGAAATGCTTAAGTAAATGCGTGGCCACAGAGCCCATTGTGTCCCTCTTCAAAAAGGATGTCACTGCTGCTTGTTTATGGTGACAAAAAACATATAAAATTCTCAGTGGCAGTGCACTAAAGATCGGCTAACTCCCACCGAGTGAAGACGGTAAGAGCAAGTGAAGGGTGCAAATACATTTTCTTGACTCTCGTCAAGCCAGGTGACTCAGCCCATATCACGAAAGCAGTACACATAGCACTGCAGTGCTGCACATCACGACAGCACAGTTGGGCAAGTCTGTCAGCCTGAGAGCTGCTGCAGCGTATTTAACACCTATAGCTAAGCAAATCCCTAAAGATTTGAAGTGAAGTGTGTAATGTTCAGTTTAATATGATCATAGTATGGCGGTATCAGCTTGGCATGATCTTATCTCATGTCTTCTTTCAGTCCTGGCTTCTGTAGTGTCTGCTACACAACGACCTTCAGCTATATGATCCCCTGTAATTGCCCATCCTTCATAAATCATCCAGTGCATGAACATCTATGATGGAAAAGAACTCATTAAACGTGTGATGAGCTTCGATGCCTGGATTGTAAAAGTCGTCTGGTGTGTGCTCGGATCAAATCAAATGTCAGACTCTCATGCAACCATTTCATCAGCATTCACACTGTATCCACACTGACCTACATGTACACACTACATAGGCTATGTACAGATGGAAGCCAGTTAGAGCGGACTGTCAGTTAGGCTTCGTTCGAGACTACTGCAAGACAGAAACATGCATGAAAAGGGAGTGAGTTAAAATGGCAACCTGACTAAGATTTGGATTAGCAGGCTCTCAACTATTCCATCAGTCGAGCAGATCAAGGAGTCTAAAACTCAGTGGAGATGAGTTCGTTGTCACGCTGTACTCTCTGCTGTAGCCAGTTTGAACAGGGAACGACAGGTCTGGGGTTGCCAGATTGGAATTTACGCCACCTCCAAACAATCAGTTTCTATCCTATTCTCTCACTTACGCTGCTACTTAGCACTTTTCTGTCAACAACAGAACCGTTAAAATGCATATTTACAGATTGTCTGTCGGTGCAACAACTATAATGTCCATTTTTTCCTGAAAAATTGTATACTAAACTTAACGACTACCACATCAACAATTATAAAGAAGTACAGTTACTTTATTAATTCTAAGCAATTACATACAGTACACACACACACACACACACACACACTTTTGACACCCTGTGCACCTTTTCAGCCTTTCCTCTGCTTAATTTTCTACGTGTTCTGAGCTACTTTTCTGCACACCATGGTTTTACAGAGTGTGCATCTGAGTTACTATAGCCATCCAATCAACTTGAACCATTTTCCTCTCACCTTGCATGTCAACAATCAGATGTTTCAGATGTTGATTTTTGTTTTCCACACAATTCTGTGTCAACTGAAAAAGCACAAAAGGCCAGTGTGGCTGCCAGTTACTGTTCCAGTTAAACTGGAGGCATGCTTTAAGAGTTGATTGATAATTAAAGCACGGTGAACTTATTAAACAAATAGAATTAGGTGTGGCTTCTGCTTGACTGGAATAAAAACCTGCAGCCACACCAGCCCTTTGTGGATAAGATTGCATTTCCATGCTCTAGAGAGATCAACTGTTTCTGAAATACTCGGGCCAGTCTGTCTGGCACCAACAGCCATATATACTGAGATTACACTCTGTACTGATGTTTGATGAGGACATTAACTGAAGCACTTAACCTGTACCTCCATGACTGTATGCACTGTGCGGCTCCCACATGATTGACAGCTGACTTAATAATCGCACAGGTTCCTAATAAAGTGGACGATGAGTGTATACACACACACACACACACACACACACATACACACACACACGTATAGTCACAATTCCAAATCTGTATATATATTTTCCCTTCCAAATCCGCGCGATCTGGCAACCCTCTGCAAGTCGTGATCAGAGCTGCTCCACTTTTGCGCAACGCAGTGGAGAGAGCAGAAGGGGAACGGGTTGGGTTGGCGCGCGAGATGCTGCGGCGCACGCGCGTCCGCCGTGACGTTTCTGCACTCCACTACGTCGCACGGCAGGGACGAGCACGTGACTGCAGTAAGTTCGTGTCACGAGGACGGAGTACTATTACACACACACACACACACACACAAACCCCGGGCGGTTCGACCCGGTAACCCTGCGCGAGCGTAACACAATCGCTTTCTTACTTATTTATTTTATTTTATTTTTGTAATATTTCCATTTTATACGCAGTTTCGTCGCCATAGAGTTCACGTGATTATATCTAGTTGAATTAAAGCGTAGTTAAAGAATAAACACCACTTTTTCTTTTCTTTTAAATATATACGTTACATTTTACATGCTGTATAGGTACGTTTCGAAACGTGCACGCGCACCACAGGTGTATATTAAACGCCGCGATCGACCTGAATCAAACACCTCGTGCAATTATCCACTTAAACACTTGGTATTCAAGTCAACCTTCCCATTTTCGACTGCACTTCCTTTCGATTTCGTCATGTACCAGCGTGGTGGGTCTCGCTCTCCAACAATGTGTGAACTTTTCCTCACTTACGCAATAATGCGCAATTCTACCTACAGACAACTGTTCCATAATGCAACCTTTATACGTTATTATTATTATTATTATTAAGCAATACATCAGGTGACACATTCAAAGTCTGAGTACACTCCAAGTTGTTCAGTTTCAAAGCCTAGAGGAGATAACAGGGATGGCTGAGGTATGAATGGGAGCTACGTTATAAAAGGCGGGATGCAGAGACAAACTCACTGTGAAAACCGAAATAGCTCAACGTTACATTTATTACAAATATATATACACAAAAATAACTCATTTCCCGGATGCATATCACACCTAGATCATATCCGCTATAATCTAGATCTGTCTATAGGCTAAATGTTTAAAATAAAAAAACATATAGAAACTACAAAATCCAGCTTCTGTCTCATTCCTAATCAGTTTATTCTAATGATCTGGTTATACAGCAGTGCTTGGAGGGGGGAGAAAAGTAAGATCTGATGCCTGGAGCACATGTCTAGAGTTCAAGTTCACCGGACTTGAGCACCCACGTGTGCGCCTTTTTTTTTCTCCCTTCCCCAGCTCATTTCAAACTTTTAAGATACTATCATAATCGTCCATGCGAGACTAAACGAGACTCCAAATGCACGTTTCAACAATGAAACGTTAAACGAATGATGATTTCGTACACAACTCTGGCGCTTTACGATTTTTTTTTATTTCAGTCATTTCCTCCACGTGAAGCGCAGACGTCAGCGGGACTCGAGACGCCGGCAGCGCGGGAGCAGAGACGCTCGCGCAGCATCGCTCAGGAGCACGAGCCGCAGATGCACTGCAAAACACCTCACGCGCAAAAACACCAAGCCGGTTGAATAGCCACAGCACTGTTCTTATGAAGCACGAGCATATCTTACCGGGCTCCCGGAGTTTTCTGTCAGGTAATTGAAGACGAAGGAAGAGAGCTCCTCATCTAACAGCGAAACGCAGTCCGCCATCTTCTAGAGAATGAGAGTCGAGCGGCGCGTGAGCGGCGGTATTACGACTTGGCTCGCGCTGTAGTGGCACCGATCCCCCGTTAGGGGGCACTTACTATTACACAACTGTTACAAAATCTATTTTGTAACACAAAATGTATGTTTTGTGACGCTGACTAGCCAATTAAATGATGGGGGGGGGGTACTTGAATGAGAAATGATTGGATGAAGCAAAATGCTTATAGACAGGTGTACTGCATGATACCATAAACTACTAGTCTCTGTGGTGTGTGTAGTAATAAAGCTGAGCGATCAAAGGATCGAGATGACCAGAGGAAAAGATCTAAATCTGTAATGATACACTGTATGATCAAAAGTAATCGGACACTTTAATCATCACACCAAACCACATATGTGGTTTTCTTCAAGCTGTTGACACAAAGCACACGGTTGTATAGAATGTAATAGTATTACAGTTTTCCTTCGCATGTTCCAGCATGACAGTGCTACTGTGCACAAAGCAAGCTCCATGGTTTAAAAAGGTTGCAGTGGAAGCACAGTTGAGATGATTTGGATGGCTGACTGAAGTCCAGACCTCCTCGCTTGACATCACTAATGCTCTTGTGGGTGAATGGGCAAATCCCTACAGCCACACTCCAGTGGAAAGTCTTCCCAGAAGAATGGAGCTTATTATAGCAGAAAAGAGGGAACAACTTAATATTAATGCCCATGAATTTGGAATGAAAATGTTCAATGCTAACATACTTTTGGCTGTATATTGCATATCTTGGGGCTTTTTGTTCATTTGTTTGTTAGTTTTTTTAACCACATTATGAACTAGTATCAAGGAAATTATGTTTAATAATTTAGTTTATTATTTGACTAGTTATTTGATGTGAAGGGGGCTAATTTACATAAAATATAAATATGTTAAACTATTTCCGATGAAAAGAGGAACTGCTGTTAATAGTGTTTTTAAATTGAACTGGAGCCTCAAAGAAATGATTAAAGTGGTACATGTTGGCCCTAGTGTAGCATGATGGAACCAGTTCAAGTTTAACATTACATTATTGTCAGATGTTTCCAAAATACAGAGTAAACAAGAAACAATAAAAGTTTGCACTACATTGGCGCACCGGTACAATTAACGTAAAGCACTTACAACAAACAAACAGAGACAACAAACAAGAAAGCAAGTTGAAATAAGTGAGAGAAAAGGTATTACACAAGTGAGATTGCAGAAACTGAGGTCTGTATTGGACAGGACTCAAATCTGAGCTTTGCACATGACATGCAAGAATTCTACCACTGAATGAGCAATGTTTGAGTAGATATGGCTGCTGCCTCAGAGCTTCGGGGATCCTGGTTCAATCCTTAGCTTGTGTTAGTGTCTGGGTTTAAGTTTAGCATAATCTGAGGTTTCCCTCATGTTCTCTGGTTTCCTCCAGGAGGTGGACTGGCTAAACTAAATTGTTTGTAGGTTTGCATTGGTTTGAGTGTGAATGGAATTTTTTTTGTTACGGCTGTAATAAACATCCAGAATGTTACTGAACACATGAGATATGAGCTATTCATATTTAAATAGCTGGATTAGGTTCATCAACTCAATCTGTCCTGACAAGTCTGAGAACATTTATTTCCCATTTAAAGGGGTCTCTGGCTACAAAAAGTCAGAGCCCGTGCGGTAGGGGAATGAGAATGTTGCTGCAGGATGGGGATCAGACCTGCATCTCCAACCACAGATTTCTGTCCACGTCTTTAGAAAATTACTGGTAGAAAGATTGATGTGTGTGAAACTGGGGGATTGGAAAAACTGCATGATGAGCTACAAAGCAAGTTCAATCGAAAAGAAGTAAACCCTAATAGAATTTAAACTTCTTCCACTGTCTCAGTGCCTCATTTACTCACCATCCTATGACTCATTTATACAGCAAGGATGGGCTATTTTTTTTTATTATTTTTTTCACTTCTACATCCGTACAACCCATATTTAGACTAGTCTATATTCCTCACAAGCACCTGCATGTCTGACACATTTTCCAAAATTTACTAGCAAATATACAGTAATTAGCTCATTGAAGCAGTGACATTGACATTTTAGTAGTCCATAACAAGACCTTGAATTTAGTAAACGCATGCCTTTCTTGCTCTCTGGGAGTCGTTGGCATCTGGGAATCGTCGACCAGCTTTCACTAATGATACTGAAATATTTTTGCCATTTTCTCATTGCCCAACAGTAACTAAACATCTTGAGAAGTAATGTTGTTGTTTGCACTGCCGTTAGTGTGACTCACATGTTTACTGCCGTGCTCCAACACAGACCAAAACACGCGCTCCAGCTCCATTTCAGGCAGAATTGCAGAAACCCATGCACTGCACCAGGAACGCCCATCAAATTAACATTAATAATAGATTTAAATCGACATGCTTGTTTGAAAAGAGTGCTGTGATTTCTCTGTCAAATCAGAAAGTGCCCTCAGGCCAATAACCCATTGAACAGCATTTTGTCTATCTAGTTGTCAACATGATGTTTAAATGGTTCAGGTCATAGAGAGCAAGTCCAAATGTGTGAATTACACTAAATATTAGTGAGTGAAAGGTCCTTTAATCCGCCACATTTTGTTTCATTTTATTAGAAATGATCCGTGAGCTGCTGAGGCGATATTTAAGCCTAGATTAAAAGATCAGAGTGGCACACATCTGATTTGTGAGTGTAAGAATACAAATATATTCATTTTCCCAAATCAGATTTCAGCTACCGGTCAAACATTTCCTCAACATCCAATATTGTTTTAGTTTTTCTTTCTTAATATTTTTTTTAAAACATTTTTTTGGAAAATTAAAGATTACTCTATTTTATTGGTGAAAAATCCAGAACAAATCTCATCAGGAAAAGTGTGATGTCCTTAATAAAACACTGACTATGATTTTCATTAATATCTGAGCGTGACCAGTTAATTAGTTTCACAAAAATGTACGGCGTCCTAAAACTATTATAAATCGTAAGAAATTAAAAAATGATATAGTGTGTTAATGGTTTCCTTTCCGTTTAATCAAAACAGATTAATGGTTATATGGCATAAACAATCTGCTGTTAAACAATCCACTGGTCTAATTAACAACACTACAACAATTCAGGCTCAGGACCGGGAATGTGAAACTATAATTTACTTATAAAGTAAGAGCTGGAGAAACTGCAGAAGTAAAGGATTAAAGCATGTGTAAGTAGTGTATTACAGTGTGTGTACAGTGTATACAGTAAGTGTATACAGTTTTATTCTTCATTTTTTTTTAACGTAATAAGCTTATAATATAATTTCTTTCTATTCTAAAATTCTTTATTTTTTTATTATTATTTTTTAATATTATTAATATTATATATTTAAATAAATTAATATATTTATATTTAATATATATATAATATTATATTAATATTAATATTATTTTATCTACTAAAGCTATATATTTAACTAAGAATAAATATTTGTTATTTGAATAAATAATTGTTTTCCCAAAAATTAGAAAATACCATAAATAGCTTATCCATTTGACATCTAATGATTAAAAAGATCTTAAACTTCTTAAACAGGCGTTTCCTTAAAGTGTATTTGATTTGTAAAATCCAATATAATATTGCGGAAGAAAATATTTGACTGGCAGTTTTTGTTATTCTGGATCTAATATGTGGCAACTGTAATGAAAACTTTTTCGTTCTTTTTTTACATTAGTCTTTACCATTTGTCCACCTTTGTCCATCATTAGCAGCATGCTAGCAGCAATAAACCTGAAAAAATGGAGGATTGCCAGTAGCAGCTGCAAAAACAGCAAACTGCATCTGGCCTATTTTCACTCAGCCTAATTACAGACAGCTGATGAACCATCATCTGAAATCCAAACAAAAGGCTTGTAGTGCTGATTCATTCATTCTACTGCTTGGATTATCGTATTACTAATATGAGCTTGAAGGCAGTGACATAACATGCATGACAACAAACATGGGTCATACTTGGGGTGTTAATGGTTTTTAAAAATTCATTGACAGAAGTCTGTTCACACCTTTGACTAATATCGAACGAGTTGAATTGAAAAATAAAGTGCGTAATGGGAACGTAGCCTTAAATGACGGCACATAAGCCCTGTACAAAGATCGCTAGTTTGCTCTTTGATCACGTTGTTGTGACACAACCAAACCCTGAGACCTGCTCCGTACTTAGACAGAAACAATAATAAACCAGATAAATGATAGGGATCTAGATAGCGATCCAGAGAGCAAGTAGGTGGCATTTAGGCATCCGAGGTCATTGTAAAACTCTGAAAGTAGTGTGTTACATACACACTGTGCAGATCACCTGCTACGATGCTGTGAAAGGTTACACGACTGAGCGTCTGGCTCTTTCACACAACTGTCAGAGTAGAGGACGGTGCTGTCCGTGAGTATCAATCAGTGGAACACCCCACTTCCTCAGTCACATTATCTTATTGATTCACCCATGAGGCTCGGGCGTTTAGAGGTCACTCGTGTTGTGCATCCAACCCAAGCTGTCCACAGTAAACACAGTGTTCACATTATTTTCCAATGCTGGTTGCTGGTTTTCCATTTCATACAGTTAAATTGCCATGTAACATATGGTGTTGTTCATTGTCCCACCCAGTGCTAGACTCTCAACTTGTAACTCAAATTTCTTGTCTTGTTACTCTAAATCATCGTTGTGCATTTTTTTTTAAACCTATGTATAGACAATTCTATTTCTGAGAAGGTATTGGTTAAATTTTCTTACAAGAGTGCTGACTGTAATTTGAATCAAGGTTTATGGATTGACCCTTTGGTGTTAGACACTATGGTGAGTAGGTTTTCCACCACAGGCGGGTCTTCTTTTTAGGAATCTTCTAGCACTTTGCGCTTTATGTGTTCAATTCAATTTATAGTATAACACTCTTAAACCTTTTTACAAATGCACTGGCATAATGGTCTTACCGTACATTTTCAGTAAGCATAAACAAATGAATTATTTTCATTTAAGTAAGTCTGTTGGTTTTGAGTATGAGAGGGTTTTTTTAAATGAATAACCTTACACAGAATTTTAGTGGTTAAAGATAACACATTCCAATTGTAGTTGCTTTTGAACACCTGGGACATCTCAGAGAGCAGAAATGGATTTGATATTTTTGATATCATCAATTACTTTGAGGATATAAGCATTTGTGTGGGGAAAAAAACCTAGAGGTCTTTACTCTCTCTCTCTCTCTCTCTCTCTCTCTATTGTCTACTTTCTCTCTCTAGAGTGTCTACTTTCATATGAACCATTAAGCACCAGTGTGGAGTTCATTTTTTGGCCTCTGGAAAATGAACAATTTGACAAAACAGCTTTACTGATTCTGGATATTTGGACATAGACTTAAATGTATCCCTTATGAGAAAACCAGAGGAAGCTCTATCAAGGAAAAACCTCCCTGAGATGATATGGAAGAAACCTTCAGAGAAACCAAACTCACCAGATAGTGTGATTATAAATCATTACTTCTTCCATAACTGTATACTATAAAGTGAAACCCTGCTAAGAATATTTTTTAAAGAAGTTGAGTACAAGAATATCTGTTTTCTTTTTTATTACTATTATTATTATTATTATTGTATCATAGTGACTTTATTGACAGTTTTATTGACAGTTCAGGTGATTTAGACTTGAGGTTAAACTGTTCTTCGCAAGTGTAGTCTTTAGGCTGTACAAATAAGAAAATCAACAGCCCTCTTTAGAGTGTCCATTTGGCATCATCCACAGCTGTCTCATGGTGATCTTCAGGCTGTCCAAGCACAGCAGTGTGTGAACATTCAGGTGATAAAGGCTCCAAGCAGACGTAGAGCATCAACATGGATCAAGCAACTCTGGAGGGCAGAATGTTGTCAGGATTTGTACCATAATTGTTTATTGCTGATAAAATGTAAATCTATATAGGAACATTTTTTTTCCCCCACACCGTTAACATTTATAATGCTGCTAATACTTTTACAGAGCTGCTATGGGATGCTTCATTTTATAGTCAACAGATTTACAGAGTACAATTGTTTGCACTGGTTTTTCCGTGCAATACTGTTCTGTTGTTAATTCAGCTGTTGTGTAATTATCATCTTGTGCATTTATTGAGAATTTTGTGCTGGTTTTCCACTGTGGTGTATCTGCCTTGTATGTATTTCTGTGTACTGTGTGATGGTATTATGTGTTAGACCATGTTCCTGGGGAAATTCTATTTTGTTCCAATCAATACAAGCTCTATAGAAGAAAGACAATAAGTCATTTGACTCTAAATGGATAAATAGTAAGATGTCTCATTGTTTACTTAATAAAGCAACAAATTAACTGCTGGAAAATAGTCTGCTTTTGGTTTGTAATGTAATGTAATGTTCTTCCATAAGCACATGCCCTCCTATCTTTTATTTCATACTTCTCTAATCCCTTGTGTCAGTTTAACAAAATTACCATTTTTGCCAAGCCATGACTGAAGGTTAATTTAAGCTATGACAAAGTTGTTCCTGCATCAGAAAATAGGAAATGTTAAGTCTTGTCTCAATATGAGAATAACTTATTGCAAAAGTGCAGAAGTTGTCCTGGATTTTCCTAGTCACAAGACAGTCGACTTAAGACAGGGCATGAAGAAAAAAAAAAATCTGAAAGCGTATTTGTTCACTGTAAAATTTACATTGTTATCCATCTTTTTTTGCGTTTTTTGATTCATTTAGTAGCAAAAATAATACAGTGATGAATCCGCCATAGTAATACAGTATGTAGTAAAATTACCTTATCGTATTCATACAGTCGTAACAACTCGGTCTACAATGGTTGCCTTTTTTTTTTTTTTTTAATATCTTATTCTATTCTTTTTTATTCTTTCACTGTAACATGATGTGGTGGAATAGTACAGCCATTTCGAAGGATTACCATTTTTTATAATGGAAACAAATGGGGGAAAAAAATCTTACTGCAAGTCCATTCAATTGTCATAGCTCTATATATCTCTCACCAGAGATTTAGTCATATACAGTGCAGTCAATAATTAATTGGGTTTTGTATCCACCCACAGTTGATTTCATCACTACAGAGTGAACATTAAAAGAATTTGAGCTCTTTTTAATATGTGGTTTTCATTTTCAGAGGCCAAATGTAACTGGACAAATGGCTGCCCACCGAAACAAATGATCTAGAGATGGTCAAAATGTAGCATTTGCATCTGTAGTGAAGAGTAGGAATGTAGTGATGGGCCTAGCAGAGCCTCACCAGGGAAGATATCCTGCATCTGGTAATATTTATGGGTCACTAGACGGCCATGGATCGCAAAGGATTTGCAGCTGAGCACATTTTTATTTATTTTCATTACAGTCACCTAAAATAGAAGTATTATGGTTATGAAAAGATTAGTAAGTAAATTCAATTTAATTAAAAGTTAAATTCGGAACTGTAAACCCTTAAACCCCACAGGAGCTGATGGTGGGTTTAGACTTACATTCTTCATTCTCATGCATTTGCTATTAGTTGGCATGTAGTTACAGGTGAAATCATAATAGTTACTGAATATTTAGCTTTAAGATCTATATACTGTACTTGAATAAGAAGCTGAGATGCTAAGGAGCTGGACATTATGTTTGTTTATGTTTTATCACTGTTTTGTGAATGACAGGGAGGGAAGTGGGACAGTAAGATTACATGGTGAAGAGGTGAAGAAGGTACATGAGTTTAAGTACTTGGGGTCAACAGTTCAGGGTAATGGAGAATGTGGGAAAGAGGTAAAGAAGTGAGTGCAGGCAGGCTGGAATGGGTGGAACCCTAACCCTAACCCTAACCCTAGAAAAATATCAAGGGGAATCAAGGGGAAGGTGTACAAGACAGTGGTGAGACCAGCCATGCTGTATGGTTTAGAGGCAGCATCACTGAGGAAGAGACAGGAGTCACAGTTGGAGGTAACAGAGCTGAAGGTGTTGAGGTTCTCTTTGGGAGTGACGGGGTTAAACAGGATTAGGAAAGAGTACATCAGAGGGGCAGCTCATGTTGGACGTTTGAGGGAGGAAGTTAGGGAGGCCAGATTAAGATGGTTTGGACATGTTCAGAGGAGGGAGAGTGAGTATATTGGTAGGAGAATGTTGGACATGGAGCTGCCAGTCAGGAGGCAAAAAGGAAGGTCAAAGAGGAGGTATACGGATGTAATAAATGAGGATATGAAGCTAATGGGTGCAAGTGTTGAGGATGCAGAAGATAGGGATAGGTGGAGAGAGACGATTCGCTGTGGTGACCCCTGAAGGGAAATGTGGATATAATGTGGTATAATCACGAACGTTTTTCTTCTTCTTTTTCTTCTTCATCTTGCTGCTGCTGATCTTGTTGTTGTTGCTGCTGATCTTGTTGATGATGTTGCAGTTGCTGCTGCACCAATTCTTGCTGTTATTGTTGTCGCTGATGAGGATAATGGTGACGTTATTAATGTGTATGTCAGTGTTTTTGTAGCGGCTGTTATTTCATTTCATAATCCGTGTGCTGGGAAGTATCATGTACCAGGTATCTACCCCTAAATTTCACAGTTAATGTGATGCAGTACTGTATAACGACACAAGTAGCAAGGAAAATATGAGAGGCTGACTTTAACTTATATAGTAAATGACTCTGTAATGTCCCTCATTGACCTCATTGAAATGACTACAGTTTTAAAACCAGCTCATTAACTTTGCTTTGTTTCTAAGTGGAAACAACAGAAGGAAAATTAAGTCGAACAACTTTTGAATCATTTACATCGCTGTTCTAATGACCTCTGATGTCTGCATTGCAGCTTTTTTTGCTAATCTTTGTAGAAGAATGTATATTTGGATTTAATTTCTTGTATGACCCGGATTCTAATAGTTTCTTAATGAGAGTTAATCTTCTGAGTATAAGAAAACCTTCATCTTAGCTTTCGGTAATGTGTGCTTTGGACTCTGTGGGAAAATCTGAATGGGACAGGAAGGCTGTTTACTCTAACCTTGTTAGAACTACAGTGTCGGGCGCCTCAAGGACAGCCTGAATGAACACCAGAGGAAATGAACCATTTAATCACAGAAATGTGTCTTTGTTACATTCTGTAGGGTGAAGTTTAACTAAACAGCACCATGCAGTTATAGAGACATATAAGCACATTGAACTGTGGATAAAGGTCATAAAATGCCCTACCGTGACTGGAGGAAAGGCCAGGGATACTATGAACATGCAAAATAGGGAAGGCAGGCTGCACAGTGATTGGTTAAACCTGCTTCTATCTGACAGGCTGGAGTCAGGGGGTGTGTATCAAGTGGGATTGGCCTTATAGTGCTGGAAAGCAGGCTCCGAGAACGAACACGCATACAACTGTCACATGACTCGCATGAGTGCCATTTTAAGTAGGGGCAGTGCATTTGCCTCTGTCACGCTAGTTAAATTAACGGATGGCTGGGCAGGTCAGAAGAACTTTTAAAGTCATCTGATTTTACACAAATGAACATGGGGTTTAGAATTGCCACTGCACTGGGCATTTCTTTGGCATGCCTTCATTTGATACCTTCTTCCTAGTCAAGATATACTCAAGGGCAGAGAAAGGATAAACAGAGAAATTGAAAATGGCGAGTTTACACGCTGAGTGGGGGAGGAGAAGTAAGGAGAGAAAGAGGGAGATAATGGACGAGGGTCGGTTTCCTTTCTATTTGAAAAAAAAAAATCTGGATTACTGAAGGATTACGGGGTGATAAATGTACAGGGAATAAACAAAAACAGTCAGATGCAGCTTAGTTGCAGATCAGCACCAGAGAGTATACTGTTCCCTGGGATTGGCTCTACGTTCCACGAGACCCTCTGTAGGATAAGGGGTACAGTAGATGGAAGGATGAATGAATACTGTTTCCTTCTGTGCTGCAAATTGATCTGTTAAACCCCCACACACATGCACTCTCTAAAGTCACAGTAAGTTTGGTCTTGGGAAATGTTTTCATGCTACTGTGTACGCACTCAATACTCTTCCCAAGAAAGCCAAGGTCACACTGAGGTTACATAATTTGCACCCAAACATACTTTCTGAGAAGTAGAAGAATCAGCAGGCCCACGGTGCATTTCAGTGTGGCATGGGACACAACCATGTAAAGAAGGGCCCCAAGGACACACACACACACACACAGACACACACACAACCTATAACTCATTCTAATGTTCTGTTCAGTATCGTTTTAAGACCTTGTGCCATACACTTCCTAAACCAGTCCATTCAAGCAGTCCTTCTTCTCTTTTTTCCCTTCTTTTCTCCTCTGTGCACCTGCACATACAAACATTCTTGCAAACTTGCATGAGAAAAATTGCAATACCATCTACATCCAAGAAAATGTGTGTAATTAGACACAAATTATGTGCAGCAGAACAAACAAAATAGGGGAAATGTTAAATGATCAGCTGTGCTATGTACAAGCTGACCTTTTGACCATCATTATCTGATGAAATAAATTTACTTTGTTGGATGGTTTATTCAGCATGTCAGGACACTACTTAACGTTCCCAGGCATCACCCAGCCTTGGCCGACAAGAACTTCCCTGATGTGTCCCTGTGTTAAACTTAACATCTCCCCTCCCTGCAGTTCACATTCATCTTGCCCTGAAGTTCATCATCAAAGTGCACATCAAAGCAAGGTCCTGTTTGGGATAAATGCATGTGGAGGCCATCAACAATGCTGGAGGATGACTCAATCTGAGGTTCTTCAATGTTTGTGTATATTGCCGCATGCATAGGATTCCTGCCATTGTGTCCTGATTCGGTGGATTTCATTTCCCGCAATCTCTCGCCCAGGGGTTAAACACACAAAGAGCCATCGCAGGCTCATTGCTTATGTAAGATCATAACAACTCGGCCCAACAGAAAAAAAGAATAAAAAGTCATCTTCAGTTTACTGTGTGTGAAAAGTGAAATGTGACAATTCCAAGTACAGTTCAATGTCCCATGTTAAATTACCTCCTGCTGTAAAACGACTGAAGGAACCAGCCCAGGCCGTCTAGAGTGTAGGCAAGAACGACTAGAAATGTCACACAGGTCATCATGCTGCATGCATTTAGCCAAGTTTACAGAAATAGCCGTGTCTTTTCAGCACATATCTACCCCCCATTCATGCCAGGTTACCATTAGTGATCTAGCTTCAATACAAATGCTTGGATAAGTCTAGTGTTTCCCGTGCTAATTGGTGGCTGTCACGTGGTATAATTGCGTTCACTGGTCCTCCATCATGGTTCATCAGGTTCACATCCATTACAAGCCTTTGAGACGAAACATCTGAACTGGAGACTTCCTAGTTGCACCAGTCTTCCAGGTCTGCACTTTATTAGAGATTTAGAAGGAAGATACATTGTTGAAAGTTTATTTTGCACCATCATAATTAGACTGGATCTCAACTCCAAAAGATATCCCAGTCATTTATAACCTAGAGGATATTTATTGGTGCTTGCTAGTGTTCTTGGGCAGCAAGGACAGTTTAGACTGGTTTCATGTGTCAAAGATGGTTTATGTTGTTTATCCTAACAAAAAGGCCTCCAAAATACTTGAAGGACAACTAGGAAAAATAAACAAAAAAAAACAAAACGTTCTATTTAAGCAAGATGGTGCGATTCTGTATAGATTCCCTCCAAGATGTTACAGAAATGAATGCAAAATCAGGCACTCTTATATAAATACTCTGTGATATTCAGGATTTTACATTTTGTCAGAATTAATGCAGATTTCCCACAGATACGGTCCAAGACGCATCGATACAGGTGCATTGATCATGAGTACAAAAAGTACTTCATGTAGTAGAAGAATTCTGTGTTTGCAATTTTGCCAATTGAAGTTTGCCAGTTTACATATGTGTGTGTATGTGTGCGTGTGTGTGTGTGTGTGTGTGTGTGTTCATATTTATATTTTAATTGAGTGAACAACATTTTTATCTATCACTATTTGCTGATTCCTACCCTCTCTTCCATCTTTGATTGACAGCCTGCTTATTACAAAGATCTTTCTACTGTTTGGCAAAAATAAAAAGGAACAATCCAGTCCTCGGGTAATTTGTTCAAGCGTCAACAAGGCTGTTAGCTCTTGAATAAGAGAAAAGAATAAAAGTATGTTACAATTGTAACAGAGTAATGTTAGACTGTAGGCCTATCATTAAACAGGCCACATTTCTGGAGATATTTCATATAAATATTGAGATGACTGAAAATCAAAGATATTGACCTGCATTCCTACAGTATATATTACTTCTGTAAGCATTAAAGCAATGCCTCGGCTTCAGCAGGTTCTGGTCTCAGCCAGGCTTTTGTTTAGCATGGGAATGTGTGCTGACCCTCCACCTGCAGAAATGCTGATCTGGATGCATCTTGGGCAAACTTGGACATTAGTGACTTTTAGGAGTGAAACGGTTACACTCCAGACCAATTCTACAGTGCTTGGAAATCCTCTGAGAGTCAGTGAAGAACAGGGAGAACATAACTCAGCTTCTGACAGCACAAAGCAAACCCATGCGCCTGCTCATATGGACACAGACACATACAGTACGCAAGCTCACACAGGTACAGAAGACTCCCACGCACTGACGTAAATATATAGGCCCATATATAAAAGGTGGCAAGCATTTCTTCAGGACTCAAAGCCATTCAGTGAGCGCATCATAGCTGCAAGAGATCTCATAAAGCAGGTGTGGATGAATGTGGAGGAAATCGGAGTATGTTTGGAACATTGCCCAGATACGTGCATTTTTCATACCAATATATTTTTCAGCGTTTGAGGCGTTGGAGAGAAATAAAGAGCACAAAAGCAGAATTTTCATGAGTGACGCTCTCAGGGCTTCCCTGAGGATAGAAATGCAGGCCAGGTCATACAAATATTCAGCACGGGACCAAGAGGTTAGATCTCATCACCACCCAGTCTCAGGAATCCCACACAATGGCAGATGATTACCTGAATGCTCGACCATCCCCTAAAGGACAAAATGATAATGAAGGCAGTGACTGTCATAACCCTTCTAGTCCGCTCTTTCTCTAAGCCATTGTGTGGCCGTTAGCAGCACAGAGACACGCTCATACCCAGAGACACAGGACATGATAACACAGCTGGCTTATCACACAGCCACACGCCTTCAACAGTGAACCTCTGGGTAATTGAATTATGCACAGGGCTATTATCCTGATTATGAGCAGCACTGCATGGGTAGTTTGGTTTTCTCTCTCTCTCTCTCTCTCTCTCTATTTGGCTTCTACCTCAGCTCTGACAGGGACGCTTCTCTCGGTTTGCTGCAGTGGTTAGTCATACAAAGATTATACAACAACTGGTATTCACTCCAATCCACCTCACACTCATAATGGGGAAACGAGCTAAATATAAACTCGAGCAACAGCATCTGTCCTGCAGTTGACTGCAAAATGTTATACCTTCAGCAAAGGAGAGTTTTACAGCATACTTAGCACAAAATTAAGGAAAAAAATACAGGCTCATCCGTGCTCCATACACAGATGCATATTACACATATTGATTTTTCCTGAAGATGATCTTTTTCCCCCTTTTCTCTTTTAATGAGTGTCTTTTGTAAGCAGTGATAGTCCATTTACATGAAGCTGAAATGGCAAGACGGTACTGAAGCAAGCTGCAAACTTGGTTCAACAGAAAAGATTACTTTAATTACCACTGCATGCTTCATAAAACACAGCTCAAAACTGAACATATTGGACAGATCCCAGCTTATAAACGCACATTTCTGTACATGGCTGCGCATCAAAAAGAACCAATGGAGCAATTCAGTTCACTTTCCTTTTTTTTTCCTTCTCTTTTTCTTTGTGCAATAAAGTAGTAAGAGCTCTTTTTTCAAAAGGCTTTAACATTCGGAGCATGCTCGGATTTCCTTTTTTCCACTGCTGTCGGAAAATCGAAAATCAAAAAAGGAAGGAACCGAATCCTCCTTTTTTCTCGCATTTGGATGAATGAAAAGTCGAACAATTGACATTTTTCAGCTCCAAAATCATCTTTTCTGCTTCGTTTAAGAATTTCAGTGCCACGCTCCAACCACAACTTTATACTAACATAATAGTAACATTAGTGAAATACATGCAATTTACAGTACCACAGTAGAACAGTTGTACACCTGATGAGGTGAGATCCTTAATGAGCAAGACAGACATAACAGCAGAAACAAGGAAACAAACCTGAGCCCAACCCAAAAGAGAAACCAGACTAAACAGGGAACTCTGGGTGACACCGGATAGTAGGATTGTAGTATATCATTACAGTATACAGTTACAGAAAGATGTTCCACAAATAACGTTCACGGAAAAAAACAAAACAACATCTGCTCTCATAATGGCTCTTATAAAAAGATATTAGAATGTTGGGTGCACAGTTTTCCCAGCTGGACAAAAAGTAATACTAGGAAAAATGTGGAATTCTATGTTCTAATTCACTGTATACAGATATTTCCTTCTCTATTTTCGATATATTTGTTTATTGCTCTAAATACGTTCTATTTCTACTATTTGTATCTTCTTTGTGTTTTATTATTATTCCTTTACCTTATTGTTAGTGTTAATTGGCCCTATTATCATATTCAAAAACCTATTTGACTACATGTCGTATTATTGTGTAGGTGACAAATATAAATGTTAGCGTTTTATGAATAAATTTAAAAATCATGTAAAAAGAAGTATTCTAAAAACATTCAGAGCCATGAAATTCAGAAAAGTTTGTGCAAACTTAAAATGGTTGCTGGTCTTTCTTAAGATCATAAGATGTGTAGGTGTAAGTAATATATATATATATATAAATATATATATATATATATACATATATATACATATATACTATATATTAAATATATATATACTATATATATTTACCTTTTTTTTCCCTCCCATGAGTTATTCTATAGCTTATGAAAAATGTTGGATGAACACATTCATCCTTATGAAATATATGGGATCTTCCATAAGTCACATGTTCAGTAGGGAAATTGCATCATTTGAAAATTTCCTAGTTATTAGGGGAAGAAGAAGAGCATGTTGTTTCTTTCATTTTAAATAATATTGTAATATTGACTGACCCAATTCATATTGACCAGAGTGTCTTTATATGTGATTTAACCAAATTATAGACGGGACACAAACATTTTATATTAATAAAATCACTTTTAAGTGAATAAAAGTATTACAAGGTCCTTAATATTATGACCACATATTTATTAGAATATTACTATTGATTATTAATTATTTTTATTATTTTTTAGTTTTATTATTATTATTTAAAAATAATTCCTTTTATATTTTTTATTATTTTTACATTTATTTAAGATTTATAAGGACACGGAATCAAATGCATCCTAGTCTGCTGTCTTGAGTTTATATCATATTTATTTGCTTGTTTGTTTAGTGTGTGTGTCTGTGTGTGTGTGTGTCTGTGTGTATGTGTGTGTGTGTGAGAGAGAGAGAGAGAGAGAGAGAGAGAGAGAGAGAGAGAGAGAGAAAGACCAATCATGATTAAAAAAAAATCCCACTAGTTACTCTTTGCTTGTCTCTCTGGCTCTTACACACACACAGACACACACACACACACACATACACACACACACACACACACACACTGGAAGCATACCAAGCCATCAACAGCTTACTGAGCCTGTTTTAATATGATCATACCAGGATGAACAGCCCCAACCTATGTGCCCATGCAAATTTGTTAAGCTTTAACATCTGCCTGTTTATTTCTTCCAGTTCATTTACAGTAAGTGAGTTGGGTTGAACCTAATTAAGGAGGTTAAGACAGGGATTAGTCATCTGCTAAAATACTGGATGCACACTCTCAATGAACTAGTGCTCTCCACCGCAGCACTTCCATCCACCTGCTGCTTGGGGATGAATGCACAAAGCTTATGATGCACATGACCCCAGACGGTGTCTGAATGATTATAATCCCTAAAACCAGAGCGTTGAACTTTGATTGCAACAGAAGAAAATAATCACTGTGGTTATGCGGATAGGAAAAATTTAACTAAGGAAGCATGCAGGTGCACAAAAGAAAAAAAAACACCCTGGACTTTCCCGTCAGAGGCTAATGCAAGACCAACACATGAGAACTGCGCAGAGCATGAAGTGGACGGCACAACTGTAGTGACACACATAACTACCGAGGAGGAAACAAACATGATTCATTCATGAAGAAGGAAGTATAGCATGGTTACACACCAGCACTCCTTAACAGTACCAGACACACACATGATGCAATTACCCACAAAATACTGAAGTGGTTTATTGTGTATACAATCAAAAGTCATTATAGTGGGCTTTTTTCCACAGCTGCTGATCAACATCTGTTTGGCTGTTGTGGATTTTTTTTAATTATGTGTTGTGCTCATTGTCATTTCTTATACAGCCTTTAAAAGGGCTCCTAGACTGCACTTTTTCCTCGTCGTTATAGTGGTGGCCTTGTTTTGTTTATTTAATATGTCTCTATCATGTACAAATGTAAATATAATGTACGTATGAATGTGAAAATATTTTTAATTAATGTCTTTCTCTATGCTAAACGGTACACTAGGTGAATCTTTCTGTGTAATGTTTACATCCAAAACATTCAAAAAAGTGCACACTTGATGGTACAACCCCAGCAAGAAGACGTTTAATACGTTTTTTTCCCCCTTCCTTTTGAACAGAAAAATGCACCTCGATTCAAAGTATATTGATTTCTTTTACTGGTCCTGCATGCTAATTATCTTCATAAGTAAAATGAAATAATTGGTCATTCACAATCACATAAGTAAACAGAACAACCAGAACATATTGTACAAGGTGGGAAATATCTTTCTGGAATGAATTGCTATACAGTATGAGGAAATTGTGTCAAGTGTCATAGGCTACATTTAGCAGGTTTTTGTTCTTACTTCATGGCATTGTTGCCCCAGTGCTAATCAGTGCTAATCAGCCCCAGTGCTGTGTATGTTCTAGTTGATCACTCGGTACTGATATCTCTCTGTATCGCCTGGACAATGAAGAAAGCCAAACCCTTTTTCTCCAGTAACTTCTGGAGATCTGTCTGTCTAAGGTTCTGTGGAACGCTAATCAAATGTCAGGATTACTAAGATAAGGATTCAATTATTATGCAAGAATGGTGCAAGAGATTAAAGGTATGCATGCCAAGCAGGAAACGTATTCACTTCTAATTGTATTGGCTGCCTTTGTTTGAAAAAAAAACAGATCATAATATCCTTAGAGATATGATTGTTTACTCGTAGTAAATCAATTGCCAAAGATGAAATCCATAAACAGTGGCTCCAAAAAAAAATTTCATAGCCTAGTGATGACCTCTTCTCTTTTTTTTGCTGTATTACAACATCACTATACACATTTCATCTAAAAAACGATAAGCATTCACTTCCCTCTCTTTTAACAGTCTAAATTACAGCAGGTTTTCTATTTTTCTTGAGTATTTTCTTGAGAACTTACAGAAAAAATATGTTAACCTGGGTACACTGGGTTCATTTTAAATGTTCGGCTCTATGGTTGCACAATAAATATCACTGATTTCAGCAGATGTCACAACTAAAACAGCAGATCAGTCTTGCGGTGATGAAAACCAAGGGGGAAAAAAATTAACCATATGGTCAAAAAAAGCAAAGTCATTTGTTTGGTGAGGACCAAAGACAAGCCAACACGCCGGTAACACCATTTCTACCATCTAGGACTGTAGTGGTTAAGCTGTCTGTATTGGGTGTTTTCCATTTAGCAATAATTAAGGGCAATACAGATGGAACCAGATACAAGCATATGCTTGAGGAGAACCTTTTCCAGTCAGAAATCTGTGTGTTTAGGGTAAAGTTTTTCTTCCCAACAAGACAGTGACAGGTGAAAGCACAGGTGAAAAATACAAAAGAAATGATTTGGAATGGCCCAAGCTTAAATTCAGCTGAGATCTGTGGCGTGACCTGAAAACTGCCAACCTCCATGGCAATTTTCGCATCTGATTTGGCACAGTTGGCGAACATTTGCATTGAGAAATGGAGGAAAATAGCAAAATCAAAATGTGCAAAGCTCAAAGAAGCATGGCCAGGACAACTCAAAGCTGTAACCTCTGCAAAATCACAGTTTTAGGATTGGAAGTCAAATATTAACTCTGGTGGATTAAAAAAAACAATTAATTAATAATCAATTACTCAGTGTTGTGTGGGTATTTATTACATCCCATATCAAGAACTGAAAACAGGGTTGGAGTAATGGCAAACAATAAGCTCTGTCTTTATCTGGCATTTCCCTAGTGTTGTAATGAACTCTTATTGTAGTTGGTTTTTGTTCTTTTTGCAACACAATAAATCAAACAGTGTGAATTTTTCCATGGACCCGTATGCAATGTTCTGAATAATTATCTCCTCCTATCCAAAATGGTTTAGAATTGAATCCTATGTTGCTTTTATGAGGGTAGTTTTTGGACTTGTTGAACCCCATGTATCTCTGCAATGCAGTAAATCTTATCAGTCTCTCTCCATCTATATCCGTAGAGTCATAAGACCTGCCCAGTACACACGAGTCCAAGTAACGCGAATATATAAGCTGTACTGATCCACGGTAGGGGTTCAGCCTGTAGGATGACTTTATTCTGCTTCACAGAAACTGCACACTGGCTGTTCCTTCAGAACACATCATGAGCTGTTTGCCTGCTAGACCACACATAGAGTGCCTCTCATCCTTCTAGCACTAAAGCATGTAGCACCTGTTGTTGACCAGATTGGATTTTGTCTTTAGTGTTTAGAACTGCAGCATACAGATATTCCCACAGCACATCCAGACCCTTTCCAGTTACTCCTGTCTGTTTCCATGTCCATCCTTGGTATGGCTAGTGTGTTGCAGTGAAAGGAAAGAGAGAGAGAGAGAGAGAGAGAGAGAGAGAGAGAGAGCGTGTCCAATTCTATGGTATTTAAGTCTCTTGGGATCACTTCTGGTTTTCTCTTAGTTGGCCCCCCTGATTTGAAATTTTTCCATTAATAATCTTATCTAGCCCCGAATCAGCCTAGTGATAAGCTTCGAGGAAATGCTTCAGATTGTATTATTGCACTTCAAAGGCAGAACTCATAAAATACTATTGTTTGTTATTTACTGGGATTGCAATGACAATATCTCAAAAGGCTCAAAGGTCTCTGTGAGGAATTTGGTTCTCTCTCTCATTTATTTAGGTTATACTGTGAGCTGATTGTTTGATCATGTATTTTGAGGATCTGTTTAAAAAGCCGTAGTCTGCAATTAAAGGAAAAATACACCTTGCATATTAATCTCCAAAAATACACCTTACATATTAATTAACAATGTAAAGAAATAACTGCTTGTGTTACCTACATTAATAATGTTCAGCTAGCTGCAGATAGTGTTTAGCCTCTTGGTTAATAAGAGTGATGCAGCAGCTCTTTAGTACTTCAGGCTGTCCAGCTCTCCAACCACCTTACCTATACACTCTGCTCAAACAGATCAGGTTCCAAAGCTTCAGCTTCATGTTAATGCCACCATCAATGCCATCGTGCTAATCTCATATATCACTCACTAGCGAGTGGAGTCTCAGCTGTAACCTAGCACAGCTTGGTCATATAGTTGGAAATTTGAGCTTAGCATTTGCTGTCTCCATTACACTTCTATACCGGATTGCTCATTAATATCACATTGAACATTACTGGGAAATGGTGAGTTAGTGAAAATGTTTGAGACATGTGTTTGACGTGTTTGTTTACATTTTCTCACCTACTAAATTTGCCCTAATGAATTAGCAAGAGAATCAGTAAGAACATTTCAGATATGTTAATATAAACCTATTTAAACATGCGCTTGCATGTAGATGCTTTCTTTAGCTCCAAAATATGAGAAATATGCAGCTATTAATAAAACAAAGGCCAACGATAACTGACACACACTGCGAGTTACTGATGATGAAAACGGTTACGGCATGGTTAACCTCTGAGCTCAGTCACAGAGGAGAAATGGAGCTGTCGTGCACCACCTGCCACCACCGTTGTTTAATCAGTATTACTGGTGCCTTAGTCCTTCGAGGTACTAATCCAAGTATGAGAAAGCGCTGAGATTTTTCTGTCTTCATCTACATGGTAATATCAGTGGGGTGAGGTACTTTATGTCAAAGGTCACATGGCAGCTTCTTCCATCTCAATGAGAAATGCATTTGTCAGCAACCTCAATCAGCAGAGCGCTCTTGGCTCAAGGACAACTGCTGCTGGTGGAAGGTTAGTTCCACATCAGTGCCTTAACATTCCTCAGATGTTGCCCCATATTTAAGAGTCAGCAACTTCACCGGGGTCACCTCCAAGCACCATTTACATTCAGTAATCATGCAAATAGCATGCAACAGGAGCAAATATGTTCCAAGCAGGTTGAGATTGGGATGTCCATTAGGAAAAGTCACTCTAGAAGAAGACCTTCCCTAAGGGATGAGAATCAAGTTGGATTTCTACCTTGGTTAGTGGAGGAGTTCTATATCCACCACACCAGCACTGAGAGCTGTAAATCCACCGATCAATAACTCTGCTGGATTATGTGGGGAGGGGATGGTTTGGTGGAGGTGTTAAGCTCCCATCTAACTACAAGGCAAGGCCATTTGAAGGCTGTTTAGATTCTTCTACAGTGCAGCTTTTTCTTAGGAATCAATAAGCATTCAAAAGCAGTGCAATAAGAACAAAGCAGTTTTAGAATGAGAATATATGAAAGGAAATTTAGAGTCTAATAAGTGCAAAATGATGCTGTCCAATGGATTTTGATGAAATACATTTCACTGCCATGTCACACGTTCCCTGGTTTCTTGGGATCTGTCACATATGCGTATTTCTCTAGCAGCCATGCTTCTAACCAGAGCCCTGTCCCCTTCCTGGGATATTTGGACAGTTGGTGTACTGGAATTCAAAACAAGACACACCATGCTCATGTGACTTCTCCTTCAAACTATCCACCTTGCTCTGCCAAACAAACCACCATCACTTGTTTTCATAACTGTGTTCAAAGGTTAAATCGGCCTCTTTGTTTAATGTACACATGAAGATAAGATGATGGACAGCAAACCGCCTCACATGCTTTTTAACCCTTTGCAGGTGAGAGACAGCATGTGTGTGCTGACGTCTGATCCACGTAGGCAGCTGTGTTGACCCTTTTACCTGGCAGAAGATGGAAGAGGAAAACATGTAAACATGAGTAAACATGGCCTAATCGTGATCCGAATGAGAAAGTGTGGCTTAGCTTGCCCAGGGTGTGCCAGAAATTCGGAATTTACACTTCACATCATTACTTTCATGGTGATTTCAAGTTCAAATCTCTACACCATTTTCCAACCCAACCGGATTATACCAACCAGAATAGAGCAAATGTTGGGGCACAGTGGGTTGCATGCACGCACACACAAAGAAAGCAGGTGTCGCTGACAGATGCAGGCTCATTTGATTAACCCACCACAGCACTCTGGCTGGAGCTGTGAGGAGCTCGGAGAATTAACACAATGCCTACGACTCTCTGGAGTCAGCCAGAGAGTGTCAAGCAGAGAGCACTCGTGGAGGCAACAAGAATAGAACAGTCTCCGTTTACTGTTTATGGTGAACAGGTACAACTACACAAGCAGGATTTGTTTAAAGTTTAAACATATCAAAGTGCACACAGGCAGGCTCCAGTCTGGCGGTTATTAAACAGAGTAGGAGGAGATACGAGGTACACACACACACACACACGCATGCCCACTGTCATCATGTGATTTGCTCTGGAAATAGCCTTCCGTCACAAAGGAAGAACGGACCAGAGTGTCCTCTGTGGTATGTAGAGAACCTCAGCTCCCCTTATGGTTCACCTCTTTCCTTCAGCTACAGCCAAAAGAAAGCTCAGTGCCAGGGTGAGAGAGTGTTGCAGAGGTAGAGAAGGTTACAGATTTAGTTGCTGGTGCAAGGTTGAAGATAAGAATAGACCTGGATTCTGAATGATTTATTAGATCTTAGTTCACTTCTATAGTCCAGGGAAAACCCATCTACTCTGTAGCATGTTTACTTTCAGTATAGACTACAACAAAGTACTTCCCATGCAGAGGTCATTTCCCAGGGCCTTCACACAACTCGGCAGATTCTCACTGTTTGTCTTCCAACTTGCTTAGTAATTTATCCACCTGGCACTCACATCAAAGTTCAGGGATGTCACTGTGGGGGGGGAAACAAATTGTATATCTGAGCTTATATATAAGCTCAGATATAGCTTATTATATTGTATATAAACGTTTCAGTTTTCTAAACATTAGAATTCACACAGGACCCAGAATTCTGTGGAACCTCTCATTTTTTTTATCCCCTAGACAGTAATAAAGAACCAAAGCTTGGATCTGATATTCTGATGTTGGATGTTCTAATCTCTTTTTCATTCTTGGTACTAAACTGATTATTAAAGAAAAAGGGGAAGTGAATGCTTAAGAAAAAGTTGACCACAAAAAAAAAGACACCAATTTTTGTCTGTGTATTTAATCATTACTGATCTACACCCTAACCTGAGTATGCATAAAGTATGCTTCATTTTTTTCCCCTTCTTACAGTCAAACACGCTATAGATCAAGCTAGAAATATTCAGACAAACATTTTAAATTACACACTACTCCGCTATGGCAGCATATACATACAAATATTACAGCACAACCTCTGACTTTACAGTGTAGTACTATTGATAACATTATTATTTAGTTTAACTAAATTAACAACAACAACAAGCTAGCTTTATTCCGAACGTATAACACTTTGATTAAAAGTCATGTCTGATAACATTGCTATCAAATATACTGGAAAAATATAGAAAACATTCTCGTAAAACCAAACTCGGATAAGGATTTTAGGCCAAATTCAGGGACAGAAGTGCTATAACTGCAATAGTATTTGAACAAAAATGGTCAAATAATGGTCCAAGTGGAACTTTCTGGGTATTTCTAGCAAATAAATATCTACTTAGTAGTGCTGTGCTGTTCTGTCCAGGAGAAAAGTGATTTTAGCAAGCTAGGCTCAAGCTGCATTAACAAGTAAACACTATATAAACAAACCGGTTGTACTATATTCTATATGCAAGCTGCTTATGAAGCAATTAAATGTGTCGCAGCTATAAGCTGCTGTGAGAAAACATTCTCCTCAAGGTTGAGTTATGGCTGTATTCTGGGAGTCAGATTTGGAGGTCTTTATTGCAGAGGGTCATTACTTTAATTCCAGTCAGGTTAAAAAGTAAATCAGACCATTAAAATCCTTCATTGTTGCTACTGCAGCTGCTTATGTGAAATATAAACATCAATATAAAATCATATATACCACAACCTCCAGAGGACTCTAATACATTCATGTACATGTTTATGTAATGAGAAACAGAAGCAGGTAAAAGACCAGGGTGCAAATAGTACATGGAGGCAAATTGGTCACTATATTGAGCGCACTGCTAAATTTCTAAAGTGTATACTAGGAAGAGGTCTGTCACTCACTAACGTTATCACAGCACTGCCTGGAGTATTTTGGACGCCAATAGCTAGCAACAGGCATGCTGATCTTCCAGAGTGTCTGGCACTGAACGGCTTCATGAAAGAGAGAAATGCTCCCCTGTTCTTTGCTTTGCCCTTCTGGAATGATCCTTGTGCAACAAACCGGATCATCGTGTCCTTGCTTTTTCTAACTGTGCTGATCGTTCATGGAAGATGAGCAGCGTAGCCCTGGCAACCTCAGCCACCTAAACACCTGCTTCTATACTTCTCATTACTCTTAGCAAGCTCTGTGCATCTGTCACATTTTAAAATAAAACAAGAAAAAAAAAAAAAAAAAAATATATATATATATATATATATATATATATATATATATATATATATATATATATATATATATATATATACATACACGTGTGCTCAAGACATTTTGCATATTAGCAACAAAAGGTCACATAGAATATTACAAGCTTCACAGTTTTCAGAATTAGTGAGTAGGTCATAAATGTGCAGATATATACCATCTATCCATTTATTCATTTTTTGTACAATTTATGCCACAACTGCACACACACTACAGTCAATTTAGATATGCCAATCAGCCAATTATGCATGTGTGTGGAAGGAAACCAGAGTACTCCTCACAAGCAGGTCAGAAAAGGGAATTGAACCAACCCCATAAGTGCAAGGTAATCATACTAAACAATAACCACTGTGTTCCCATAACATGTATTATATTTTTACTGTTACTTATAATCATTACATAACCTAGACGGGGCAAGGTTTAGGAGGAACATCTTAACATACCCCTCTCATTTATTCCACTCCCACTTCAGCCGAACAGCAGCACTGTTGTTGTTTGGAGATCATGAATTTAGCATAATGCATAAATGAATAGGTGCATTTGTGTGTGCGCGAGCGTAAACAGGATGTGATGCGTATGTGTGGGTGACAGTGACAGCAAAATGAGATGCATTCAGGGGGGGTGTGGAGAATGTGAAGTCCAGAGCGATCTGCAGACAGACGTGGCATCACACACATGTATCACATGTTAATTAGTTTCAAGTCGGCCAATCATCTCTTGAAAAAATATATGAAAACACCTAGTTCAATACAATTTTTTTTTACCATCACTTCATTACACCATGGTAATTTGGCCTTCACTCACAAATAAACACCCTTGAGGAGTATATTTTTACAGAAAGTATTTGTAATGCACTATTCAGATGGCTGTTTACTGTATTCAACTGAATCCTTTTACAAACAGTGCCTGTGAATCAACTGGAAGCCAATGTGCCATGAACTGGTTCACCCAAAAGATTTACACCCATCATTACTATTGCATCATACTACATGGCTATATACTGTGGTGTTGACACCCAGGAAGTGTTAAAAACACACACACACACACACACACAACAATAGGCTTGGCGGTTAGTAGCGGAACTAATAGGGCAAGAAAATATTAGTAAAGGGAACAAACCCAACGTTTGTCTGCTGGAAGGCAAACACAACATGACAATGGGTTACAGACAACCATGCAACAATTCTCTGATAAGAGCACTAATTCTAACAAAACTAATAACACACTGCCGCAGAGGCTTATGGTTATGCAAAAACAAGCAGCTGGTATGCAAAAGTGCCGAGACGTGTATGATGTCGAGTGGCAAGAAGAAAAAAATGTCTATAATTAGTCACTTTCAAATTATATTTCTGTTCAGTATTAGTGAGAGTAAACCATATCTGCACAGATAACCCAACTAGCTGCTTTATCATGGCATCACACCATCATATCATCAGCCAGGAGATTCACTCAGAATCACTGGGCTTATACTACACTGATGATCTGTTAATTAATAATACAAACCATCATCTATGAGTATTCAATATTATTAATCATTTTAATAGGGTGCTATGGGAATCTGCACCTACTGCTAAAATATGCTTAGTGCTTTACTTTGAGATAGTAACTCACCAGGAAGCTATTTCTGGTATTAAATATCCATCTATTCTTTTCCTACTGGGTCACCTGGAACCTATCCCAGGAAACTCAGGGCACAAGGCAGTGTACACCCTGGACAGGATGCCAGTCTATCCCATGGCACAATCGCACACTCGTTCACACACTACGGACACACAAACGCAGTCGTTGGACTAGGTAACGAAATTGATGTACCTGGAGGCATGCAGAGAACACGCAAAAACCACACACACACACTCAGAGTAGAGGCAGCCCCCTAACCGCAACCCTGGAGGTGTGAGGCAAATGTGTTAACATCTAAGCCACCATGGCCCGCGGTATTAAATGTACAGATTATAATTAACACATATCTCTAGAGTTTTAGGATTGCTTAAATATTCAATGTGTCTTGTGATTCTTCTACACTCGACCTGGAAATCAGGTCTGCTCCTAATTTCTTCTAAAATTCAACCTAAGAGGCAGAGACACATTCAGAATAGATGGTGGATTTGATTAGGGGAAAGCTTGTGGGTGTTTTCACTGTGACTGAAATGAATAAATCTGGAGATTTTCAGTGACATTGCCAGGCTTAAGTTGACTCAAGCATCCTGTGAGGCTTTGTCAGAAATGGTTGGTTAATAATTCAGGAAATCATTTTCAGGAAAGCTTTTTGGGGTTGTTTTTAATATGGAATTATTAATCGCTCCATTAATTATTACAATCAGTGCTAGCCAGTGAAGATACACTATATACCCAAAAGTTTTGGGACATCCCTCCAAATCATCAAGTGTTGTTTTTCAGGGATTTGGCTTGGCCCCTTATTTCCAGTAAAAGGAACTCTTAATGCTTTAGCATACCAAGACATTTTATACCTTTTTTATGCTCCCAACTTTGTGGGAACAGTTTGGGGATGACTCCTTCCTGTTCCAACATGACTGCACACCAGTGCACAAAGCAAGGTCCATAAAGACATGGATGAGTGAGTTTGGTGTGGAGGAACTTCCAGCCAGGTCTTTTTGTCCAACATCAGTGCCTGACCTCACAAATGCGCTTCTAGAGCAATGGTCAAAAAATTCCCATAGACACACTCTCCTTCCCAGAAGAGTTGAAGCTGTTATATCTGCAAAGGACGGGCCAAACCTTTGGCAATGTAGTTTGTGGTGAGATGATGAAACTGCCTGCTGGGCCCTCGAGCAAGTCTCTGTTGCTAGCTAAATAAATAAATAAATAAATAAATAAATAAATAAATAAATAAATAAATAAATAAATGAGAGATAAATGTAAGACGTTCAGGGTAAGTATGTAATATAATAATATAAGTATCTAGATGTTATGACTGGTTGACATATACCATGCAGACTTTACCCAAAGTTTGTTGTTTTCTTGAGTGATGAGTTGTATGTACTTCTAGCACTAATACAAAAAACAGAGATACGTACCAAACCTGACCCATACCAGCGTCATTAGCTCCAGTAGTTGAAATGGAGGTGACTAATGTACAGCCGCTACAAATAAAAAAAACAACAACAAAGGCCTAAGGAGAAAATAAATGGGATGGCATGACATGATGGGCTTTAAAAACTGCACTCAGCTGAAACTTCTTGCCAAATTATGCACTCAGCCACAGCATTGCTCCTAAAAGCAGTCTAATGCATTATTGAGCAGCATTGCTTGAGTCACAGGTTTAGGGCTGTAAATAGCCAGCAGGCATGCTGCACACACTTGTAGCTTTCAGAAAAGCCATTTCAAACAACTGCAGGATGAAAATCGTTGTCTCTAACGGAAGATTGGCACCACTGAAATCGTTTTTCGACTATTCGTTTCATTGCAGAACTGAAAACTATCATGCACACAGTGTAGGGCTTCATGAGCCGACTAGAATCTTGCGACAATGAAAGGGAAGTTGCTGGCATGCAATCAGCGGAATGATAATGTTGATTACGTTTGAAACAAATGCAAGAATCCCTTCAGGCTGCTGATATGCATGAAAAGCTCATTCAAAAGCTAATCGTAATCTTACTCTAAAGGTGACTTTGCTCACTGGAGGTCAGCCTTATCTCAGGGATATAATGTTTAAACATGCTTTAAGAATGATTACAAGGAATGATTGTGGCCCCGTGTTAATGGTTTGCCTTGCAGCAAGCCACAGCCGTAAGCAAATACAGCATCTGGGCTGACCAGCATTAGCCTGAAGGACAGGCTATGAGTCAAACAGTTCACAGTGGCACCAACAAACATTAACACTAACCCTTGGTGGCTTTCAGTTCACCTGGGAAGCTGTACCGAGTTTACAGTTTACAGTAGAGGACAGCGAATGACCTTAGAGCCTTCTGGAAATTTTGCAAATGTGGCATGGCACATGAGCTGATGTTATGTCATGCCATGACAAATTCCACTCTGGGATTATACGCAGCATCATGTGGATTGATACACATCTGCAAGCATTTTTTTTTAGCAGATTACTGTACATCCCTGTAACAGGCAAAAACCCAGTGCTAAACAAATAATGCTTTGTCAAGACTTCAAGTTCAATCATGCATTTGACATAATGTACCTGGGAAAGCTAGTGCTGGTTCCATCACTATTTGCATTTGTTTACTATTTTGATTACTGAGCTTGCTTAGTCAGCATTTTACCATGCTCTGTTCATGAGAGCGCACTGCCCTGCCCTGCCCTGCCCAGCTCTGTACTGTGCTGTGGTGTCCTTCACAGACTGGAGAATGTCCTGATAGAGGACTGAAGCCGTGTATGACTAGTGAGCAGTGAGGCGCTGAGCTAGTCTTCCTATATTCACCTCCTGCAGTGGAGAACGAGGACGCTTCATCTCTCCATCTCCCGGGATTAAGAGCTCAGCTGTGATGAGTACATCTCTACATCTGACTCTCATTCCAGCACAGAAGAAATGGACAGAAATGCACTACACGGGATATACCTCAAAATAGTAACTGTAGTTCCTCTGTGTTTGGTGTGGAACATGACAGGAACACATGACTGAAAGGCTCGGCACAGTAAGCAATCACCCAAGGCTGTGTAGTATTGATCCAGTGAGTGGCCTGGACAAGCTATTGATGAAGTAATCATCTAGGCCATAGCCTTGTTTCCAAATGTCCCCCTTCATGCTATGTGATTCATGACTTAAATGCCACCGTAGATAAATGAACACACAAGTAAATAAATAACTAAACATTCCAATGCACCCAAAAACAATTAACACTAAAATTAATATAAAAAAAACATTGCATTTTAAATAGTTTTTGTGTCTAATGTTAGTGTCTAATGCTCATATGTCAGCTCAGTTACTCTGGAATAATAATGAAGCATGATTCACATCATATCTAATTTCTAACAAATCAAATACTGTTGTAATGTTTGAAAGTGAAGACTGGAAAACATAAGACATAAACTATAAACGAATGTCTACTCCATCCATCCATCCATCCAATCATTCATCCATTCATTCATCCATCCATCCATCCATCCTCAACTCCACTTTAATCTACTGGGTCACAGGGAACCTGGAGCCTACTGAAGGTAACTGGAGGCATTCAAGGCAGAGGACACCCTGGACAGGGTGCCAGTCTAGCACAGGGCACAATCACACACTATGGATGATTTAGAGATACCAATCAGCCTAGAATGCATGACTTTGGACTGGGAGAAAAAAACAAAGTAACTGGTGGAAACCCCAAATGCACTGGGAGAACTACACATACACACATGGCAGAGACAAGAAAAGAAGCCCCCAACCCTGGAGGTGTGAGACAAATGTGCTAACCATCAAGCCACGTGTCCCCTGAACATATAATATTTATTGTTTTTCTCACAATATCAGTCAGAGTAGAATATCAGCCAAATTGTGATGGATAGACGACTGGATCAGAGTATCTCCAAAACCGCAGCTCTTGTGGGGTGTTCCCGGTCTGCAGTGGTCAGTATCTATCAAAAGTGGTGGAAGGAAGGAACAGTGATGAACCGGTGACAGGGTCATGGGAGGTCAAGGCTCATTGATGCACGTAGGGAGCGAAGGCTGGCCCATGTGATCAGATCCAACAGACGAGCTACTGTTGCTCAAATTGCTGAAGAAATTAATGCTGGTTCTGATAGAAAGGTGTTAGAATACACAGGCATCACAGTATGTTGCATATGGGGCTGCATAGCCGCAGGTTCCCAGGTGGTCATAATGTTATGTATATAGCTGATGCAGTAAATAGTGAAATGAGATAATGTTCCTCCAGGACCAATAAGGATGCTATTGTTTGTAGCAGCAGTAATATAACAATCATATTGTACCATACTGTCAGCACTAGTATATTAAGTGTAACAGGGTTGACATGCATGCAGGAATACTGCAGACTTTATATCTAGTATTTATACAGTTAAAATAAATACATTAAGAATGAATAAAATAGCCTGCTATGTGATCATTAATCCCAAGAATGAATAAGCACACAGAAATTTACATCCACTATAAAAAAGGACAAGCATCATCCCCTTCATTTTGACCTTCACTGGACTGAATTTGTTCTGTGATGCTGTTTCTATTTTAATTCTGTAAAGACATCCTGGATTTATTGACAAACCAACAAGTTATAATTGTTTAATTAAGCACCAAGTTGTCATTTCTCAGACATTGTTAGTGAAAGTAGGTGTCAATGAACATCTTAACCTTCGATTTGCATCATTGTTCAGTTACCACCATGTAAACTGTGTGAAACAAAAGAAAGTGATCAAGAAATGCTAAGGCAAACAAAATGTCTTGAGGAAATCGACTTGTATAAGAGAAGATTTTAACGGCCGTAGATCCTGAAATACTATCTCTCCTCAGGTCTTTCAAAAACTAACCGAATAAATGTGGTAGCATAGTGGTTAAGATATTGATCTACTGCTTGGAAGGTTGTGAGTTCAAACCCCAGGACCACCAAGCTGCCACTGTTGAGCCCCTGAGCAAGGCATTTAACCCTCAGTTGTATAAAAAAATAAGGGAAATTGCCCTGAATAAGGTTGTCTGCCAAATGTAAACCTACATTTTCATAGAATAACCCAAATAAGTCAATTGCTGGTGTGTGTACAAGCATATTACTCTCTGAACATGTCTTATGACTCATCAGACTCACATTGCTTCTCTTTACAAACAGGAAGCGAAAACCCAGCGTCCTATGAACAATCCATCTCTTCATAGATTAAACTATAGCACAGACTTTAGAATAACCTTTTCAATATTCACTGACTTTTCCTAAATAATACACGTGACATCTAGAGAAAGCAGTGCAATGTAGCTATGATGAAGTACTGTTAATGAAATACGAATGATTACTTAAGAAGCTGAAAGTGCATCCACAGTGTGGTTGAAAGAGATAGACACCATTTCCTGTTGAACTGTAAGTCAGTAACTGCATGCTATTTAGTGCACGTACACAGGATACGTAAACAGAAAAGCTTCGACTATTGTTTATATATAGCTAAAGAACTGTTCAGCAGAAAGCTCAAATGGTGTGGTATCTATCTATCTATCTATCTATCTATCTATCTATCTATCTATCTATCTATCTATCTATCTATCTATCTATCTATCTATCTATCTATCTATCTATCTATCTATCTATCTATCTATCATCTGATTGTGAGAAATGTAAGACTGTAAAGATCTACCATTAACTGTAGAATAAAAATGGCCAGTTAATAATCAGAACTCATCATTTTCCTTTACATTTGTAATACAAATCTATTTTCTTTTAATGATAACCCCACTCTAGAACTATAAACATGTTCCTACTGAAATATTTATGATGTGTGTTTAGCGTTTAGTGTGTGTTTTTCTTGTTCCTGTGAGAAATTAGTGGTTGTGTGCTGACATACAAAAGTGTTTGAGCTTCTTTTCTCACCCTATACCAGCAACACTCACTTACAAAGAGCAATGACGATGTCAGCGGTATGAGCACGAACGTTAAAGGAAGTGACAGAAAAGTGGTAGGATGTCTAGACATATAGGCGAGGACTACAGTGCTGCTGCAGAAATACAGAACTTTGGGTAACACAGGAAACAAGATGGTTGTTCAAGGTGCATTTTTCCTTTAACTCTACCTGGTTTCCAGCGAGAGAGACAGAGGAGAGAGAATTTTTTTTCAAAACCCTAGACACAAGCTCATGTTTAATGGAGGCAAGAAGCAACCTAAATTTAGTCCACAAGTGCATCACTATTGCCTTGGTGCGCCACACAGCTTTGAGCCTCACATGATGGATGACAGCTACAATTCTCCATGAAGGCAACCCGTGGCCACAAAGCAGTAAGAAAGTAACATTTACTAAGTTCCACTCCTGCTCTCAGTTAATCTCTCTGGATGTCTATCACAGAAGCAGGGAATAGGTAGTACGACATTCCTTTTTTATTTTTTCCAGCACTTTCCAGTGGATATTACCAGAATGCTGGCATAGCCGGTGCATGAAAGTAGGGCTCAGACGTGAGCGATGCCGATCGTGATGTAATCGAATCAAGCTTAAGAGCCTTAATGGAGGCTTTGTCGGAGGGAAGGGATTGGCGTTGACACAGCACTACCTGGTTGGAGCTAAAGTGCACGGAACAAATGAGAGCAAGGGCAGAACAACAGACTCTGAAAAAAAATCCAAGCCGGACAAAAGGGCACGGAGGTCAGTCTGCAAGGGCGCAAACATTACCTAGAATTACTAGCACAGAGTACTCAATTATCCCAGACATCCCAACATGGCCTTGTTCGACGCCTTATTTTAAGGCTCACTGCTTAAACTGACAGCGTGACCCATACTTTTTATCCGAGCACTATGCATTCTTGTGTACTTCATTTGCCTGAAAGTGAATTTGACGTTTTAGTTCATAACAGCAAGATGCTCAAGAGGTGCATGTTTTATATTCCAGTCACGCAACCTGACAGATTTTTCCTTTTGTCCTGTTTCCTCATCACATTTATTTCATTTCAGTAACTACCTCTGGGTAAAAAGGACTGAAGCAGGCACAGGGAATCTTAATGTCTGTACACCTACACAGTGTAATGCCCATGTTGCCATTTGGAGCATGATTATGACAGATGAAATACATGAGGGGAAAAAAATGGTAGGTTGATTTTGACAGTACTGAAAATAAATAACACGCCCTCTAGTGGCGGTACAGGATGGTGGATTGAGCTGGGAAACACACAGGCAGTAACACTAACCTGAATTTACAGCAGACGGCTGACGGAGGCAGGATAACGTCTCTCTGAATTCCATGCAAGGGTCAAGCATCAAAACAGGGAACCCTTTGGCTTCTACAAATACCACTGATATCCATTTCGATTGCCCCAACTGTTATGTGTGGGAACGCTTTTAGAAATCTCGGGTTACTACAGGTTCAAAGGTTTGTTTGGAAGGCCATTTCATGGGGTTTGTGTCCGCTGACATATCTTTTTCTTTTCCGGAACTCTTATTATCACAACTTTACTCACAAGGATCCTGTGTTTTTGTTTTTCACTATCCCGTCCACGTAATATTGACATTAGCAACACTATTTACTACAAAACCAGCGTGGGTTCTGTTTACATGTAAGCATATTGCAGTAGCGGCAAAACATTAGCTGCCTGCATTTGCTGAACGCTGAAACAATTGCATGGAGACGACTGTTTCCCGGAACGCTTGTAAAAATCCAGCAATGGGTCAAATCCATTTATCTGTACTGTACATTAAGCCATTGATCCTATGTTGTTCCTAGCAAGGCTCCTGTGCTATAAGCTGAAAGGTGACCCATGACTCTTCCCGGTGCCTGAACATACAGGAAATAAAAGCACTTAAATGCTCAGTGCAGACTCTCTATTTCTGTGTAAGGAGACGTGGAATGTTCTAGTTCAAATGTGATTGACCTCCTATCAAAGCTCATAGCCCGCTCCAGCTTGCTGCTCTCTCTGGCTTGTGACATTTTTATCCCAGGAGCATTCCCTGTCTGTCAAAGCTGTTATGGCTTTGACCTTGAGCTCCTGCATAACCTTGACTGGCTGACTGAAGAGAAAGGAACAGCTGCTTCTGAAATTCAAAAGAAAAATGGACAGACGAGAAGACAGAGGGACATTAGAAAAGCAAAGCAAACTCACATTCATTTTCATTTCCAAATTTCAATCCATTACTGTCGTATAAAATAGGAGTGACCTAGTGCCACTGTATCTGTATCTATCTGTGTACTACACTAAATATTCATCTGTTTTTGTTCTACTTGGTGTCCCGAAAGGCAAAAAAAAAATCATGCAGAAATTGCAAGCTCAAATCCCCAAAATGTCACAGCCATCCATGACCAGGAGTCAGGAAAGCAAAATTGTTTGTGCTCTCTGGGTGTGAGCGACAGTATACTCTTTCTCCCTGTCAGTCAGAGTGACACTAGCCAATCGTGTGTATCTGTGAGGTCATGCATGCAGAACAGGGCAGATAAAGCCTTTCCTCCGAGTGTTTTCCACTGCCCTGTGACACAGAAAGAGCGGCTGTTTGAAAAGATGCAGAAGTTGGCTGCACGTGTCTCGAAGGAAGCTCAGCTGGCCCTTGCTGGTAATATAAAATATATGAAAAGAGAGTCAACTAGTGATGGGGGGGAGAGATCTGCGGGGGACCAACCGGGGAGAAAATAATAGAAAAAATTTTATCCTCAGTTTAGTTTTTAAATTCATTTCCTTATACCTGCCCTTGGTATTTTGTTTAATGAATAAATTTTGTGTTTCCCAAAACATATTTAAATGAGTAGCCTAATTGAAATGACACTGACCAAGCAGTAAGAATGAATGAATGAATGAATGAATGAATGAATGAATGAATGAATGAACGTTTACTTTAATGAATGTCTCTAGAGCTTCTTATCTCCTGCTTGCTTATGCTTACAATCTTGACCTCTAACCACTCTGACCACTCACCAGCATGAAAGTAAACAACATCTACCATGTTCAAGCTGAAGGCAAATCAAGACAAAGTCCACTTAAACTGAGTGAAGACTGAAATCAAAAACCGCCCATTCCTTTTCGAACCTAGGTATTTATTTCAGCTAGTTGGCTTCATTCATGCATTGTGTCATTGTGAAGAAGTTCTTGTCAAACTTTGTGCATGCAGAATGAAAAGATGACATAGACATGTATTACTCTCGGTTGAGCCCAAGATCAAATTTTGGTGAGACTGATGCCCAAGACGAATCCAGGTTCAGGTCAGTAAATCAAAAAAAGGAGGAAAGTCCAAATCAATACAGAAAACATATTAGGCATTTCAGACATGAGTGCTACAACTGTACAATGCATACAATAGCAGTTCTGGCCAAATAAAAGAATAGTGTGTCTCCTATTAGTATCTGTATCTGTTTGCTCTATTTTATCCTTAGTATAAACATGCTATGAGGACTCATCTGATCTCCTGATTACATTAGTGATAGGTAAACAGTTTAAGCATGCTGTCTGAGCGTTTGCAGTATTCACATGGCCCTATGGCTCCATGGTTTGGCCAGTGAGACTCTCTGCTCGTCCACCCTTTCCTTCAAACCCATTCCAAGACAGCATGCCAGCACAAGAATGCCTAAACGAACCGTACACACATATTAGAAAGAAACAGTCGCTGAAATGTCAGCACTGTCTGCGATTTGCCTGCCACCTCCAAGGCTGACCCGACCGGGTGCCATTTGTGAGAGTGGACAGAGCTGCTAATTAAAGAGTAGGGCACTGGGGAAAGGTTAGAAAAGGGCAGCGTTCTTCACACGATGGTCTCATATGCAAGCTGTCAGAGAAGGATCAGGACGGACGCACGCAAGGCGGTCGGAAAGGTAAACAGCAGGGATATTATCCTAACACGCACATGCAAAGACTGTGGGTCAGGATTCAAAGAGACACGGCTGCTGAAAGCCCACATGGCCTTCAGGAATAATAAAGGGATACGTATATTGGAATCTTAAACCAAGCATCACATACGTCTTCCAGCGATCATGAAATGAGCATTGACATAAATTAATGTGTAACACTCTTTTTTTTTCTTTTCTTTTAAACATGGAGTCACTTTGATGGAAGAGAGTTTCAGGTCGCTTCGTAAAAGCTGAATGAAAACCTGTAGGCTAGAACAGGATGAAAAATTGAGATGATGATAATTGGATTTGTGCCATCCTAGGGATATCTGTGTAGGAGGGTGGGTGCAGTCCATGTTGACAGACACTTTATGGAAAAGCTATCAGTGTGTGGTCCTCTAAAAGATCTATCATCCTTCATTCTTTTAACGGCTAACAGAGGAAGGCGGAGAATCAGAAAAACACAGGAGCTCTAAGGTAGGGGTGGATTCATTTGAATCACGGAGGTGTGAAGGTCATGGAATCTACCAAGATTTATCTCTGTATGAGTCACAGACAGAGACGAGGAAAGAAGAGGATGGGGGGTGGGGGTTGAGGGGTGAGATGGGAAGAAGAAAAAGACTGCTTTGTGTACTGGTGTGACTGGATTGATTCCCATTGAGATTGAGCTCTTTGGTGAGACTGTAGAAGAGCCGGAGCTCTGTTTCCTCAGTGGGGACATTTCTGTGTGGATATGGAAGACTAGTGTGTGTGTATGTGGATACTGAAGACAATATCTCTCTCCAAACTGCATTATCATGCAGTACAGATACTGTCTGAAGTGCCGAGTGGCTCCTTCAATCAATGGCGCTGGCATTTAGGATGCGCACAGCCTCGCCAAATTCTTTCCCAATAACAATGTAGAGTCAGCAGAGTCATGATGGACAAGACTTACAATGTGAAATCTACATTTTCGCACATTGCTTTCTAGACTTATTGCTATAATCACGAGGATAAAATGCTGGGTGGATAACCTACATCTTTTCTTCGACAAACTCTCCTTTATGTTTACATCCATAACATTTTACTCATTACAGAAATGTGTACTGGTCGGCGTTGCACTGTCAAAACTGCTGTATTGTACTGTCTGTCTTGCACTGCCATGCACTTTATGTTTATGTAACACCATGGTCCAGGTTCATTTCACTGTGTACTGTACCAGCTGGATATGATTAAAATGACAATAAAAGCATCTTTACTGGACTTGACTGGATGTGATCAGTTTAAAATTCTGTGTAAAAGACCAGTGAGATAGAATCCAAAAAAATAGTTTTTTTGGATAAGTACTCAACAAAATATATGGCATGCACAAAGCCGCTTTACAGAACATTGGATGGAGATTTCGATCTCTCATCAGTAAGCCAGAGGCGACAGCAGCAAAGGAAATCTCTCTGAGGAAAGAAACCTTGAGAGGAACCAGACTCAAAAGGATGACACCGGATACTGAGATTATACAGTAGATCATTACTTTGGAAACACTGTCCACCTTTAATTTTACTGGCAATAATCAAACTACACATAAGTCTTTCAAAAGACAAAAACATTATTTACTATTATTATTTTTACTCAATAATAACCAACAGGGTTTTTAAAATGATATGGGATAAGTTTAAAAACCCTGCGGGTTATCCCACACTTTAGGTAAAAAGAGTATGATAGAATTAAAAAAAGGCATGCAATATCATGGAAAATGTTACATTCATTTAAAATAATAATTTGTGTTTAGTATAATCTGTGCAATGCCATTGTCTAGTTAACAGAAAAGCCTCACTGGCCTAAAAGACAAGCACCGGATTGTAATTTCTTTTTTTCTTTCTTTCTTTCTGTTACATATTAACAAACCAAGAACACACTACAACAAATTCAGCAACATGTTGACATTCATCCCGTATTGAATATTACACACTCGTTGCTAATTGTCTAAGGCAAGAATCAGCAAGAGAGATGGCAGAAAACACCGAGCAGCAGGATGTTTACAGTCGGAGGAAATACTGAGTGATCCTAATTGAATGTACTGGTGCTTTGATTCATAGTTCTTTTCATGAAGCGACGTTCATAGGATGTTATTTTAGATACGGTGTGAACTTTACATAGCATTAATGCGAGTCTGCAAACACTGAAAACCTGCCTAGAGGAAGCCCGGATTATTCTGAAGACAGAATTACTCCTCATTATAATAATATTAAATCACATTTAATTGTTTTCACAGGGGGCAGCATGGTGGCTTAGTGGTTAGCACTGTTGCCTCACAGCAAGTAGTGTCCTGGGTTTGAATCCCGGGTTCGAACAGGCAGGGGCCTTTCTGTGTGGAGTTTGCATGTTCTCCCTGTGCCTGCGTGGGTTTACTCTGGTTTCCCCCCACAGTCCAAAAACATGTACATTAGGTTGATTTTAAATTGCCCATAGGGGTGTGTGTGGTTGTCTGTCTATATGTGGCCCTGTGATGGACTGGTGACCTGTCCAGTGTGTACCCCTGCCTTTTGTGTGTGCTGGGATAGGATATCCAATGGATGGATGTTTTCACTAGGTCACCAAGATTCCTCATGAGACTCACACACCGTTTCCAATCAGCAACAAGCATGGCATGTTCAATAAAGCGCCCAAATTTTACGTTTTCTGAATTATTGAACTGCACTGTGTCTGGGTAGGAGTGTAGAAATGTAAGATAAACATTTCATAAGAATGTCTACAGATGCTCAAGTACTCTTTATTCACATAACAATAACTTGTATTTACTGCTGTTTGTAGTTTTGTTCATGTTTTTTCCACTTATACCATAATGCATGATCAATAAAAATACATGGAAAAGTTTACCCTTCAGTAATCACAGCCAAAGACACCCAGCAACGTGTCTGTGCCGAAGTGAAGCGAAGCCCCCAGACCTCACGGCTAACTGCTGACACGTATAACCACTACATGCTGGGGCACTGTTTACAAGAACCTGAGAGGAGAGAAAGAGCGAGAGCAAAAGGTCGAAAGGAGTAAGAAGGACACTTATTTCGGAACGTTGAAGCCACGCGGTGTCCGGCTAAAGATCCTGAGCTTTCTGATGCGGCCGACTGGCTTGCACGAGCGCATTGCTCACTCGTACGTGAACAGGATAAAATGTCAGCGAGGATCAAAGTTTTAGACATAGTGCTACAAATCAGGACGAGTGACAACTCGTGAGCGATGACATTTAACAGCTAGCTCTGAAGCTGCGGGTCTCAAACTTCAATCGGGACGCCTTTTTACTGTGAAATAAATTCCATTGCCCGGATGGTTCTGTGGCACAGATTTATACTGTGAACATAATCCAGATATTCAACTATAAGGCAAATATTTAGGCAAGTATTTAGTGGAGACATCAAAGTTTTTCTTCCTAAGAGATACTTTTCATTAATGCCATTTATACTTACTGAGGATTGGACTAAACCTGTTCAATTCAATGGATTAATCAAATAATAGAACAGATATAAGAACGCTACTATAAATCTAATAACTTGATAATGGTGTACTGTTTTTCACAACTGTAGCAGTTTTCACAGACCAGCCTGAAGTACCCCGGACCACAAAATTGAACCCGTGACTTCAGAGTTATGAGGCAAATGTGCTCAAAACTTAGCCACTGTACCCCTTCCACAAGTCATGTTAATGTAAATTGTGCTAACATTAACTGTCTATGCTTGGCTGAGTTAGCTTGTTTTCTTTGCTAACACCAGACCAGTATCAATTTGTAAAATTCTAGATCTACATAAATACCCCCCCCTTCTGATTAATAAACGATGTAGCATTAGTCAGACTGAATGATGGTGTCAAGCACATGATTATTAAATATTATTACTCAGTAGATTTTCCCATTTTTAGGTGTGTACACATTTCAGCCACGGAGACTGTAACTAACAGATTTCTCTGAGACTAGAATTATAGTTAAGTGTCTGCTGTGTTGCGGATCAGCTGCACCAAATGAAATCAAGCTGCTTGTTGCATGTCGTCTCCGTGTTCCAACGTCGAGTCAGTCTTGTACTCATGGCAGCTGATGATGCTGGAACTAGCAGGATTTTGCTAAGTATACAGTACATTATTCAGTCCATGGGCGGGGCATCTGAGGCTTAGAAGAGAAGTAAAGACAGGCAGCCTGCAGGCTAAATCTGCACCGTGGACCCAGTGGACTGATTTATTCACCCTATACGTGGGTTGGGCAAGTTATAACTCTCTGATTGAGTGACTGATAAAATTTACTGCATGTAAGAGAAAACAGTTATCTACATGACACAGGGTTCAACAACCTCTAAAAACAGAGCACAAAGCTGGGTGTCTTATCATTATCCTTCTCTTCTGTTCCAGAGGATGACATGACAGCTTTGCTCCAGCTGATAATACCACTACGGTTAGATGTTTGTGCTCTGGTCATTTTAATCACGTGACGCTGGGTTATCTTGCTGTTTAAGGTTTTAAACTGCTGCTATTCATTTCTTCATAAGACTTCAGCTAAGAGGTGTTTACAGCGAGCGTTAACATCCCTGGAGTGCTCTTGAGGAAAAAATAATTGGTGTTGTAATTAGCAACAAATAATTTCATCACAGCCGCAATACATTAACTAATCATAAAAGAGAAGATCTCTATAAGGAGAAGGCCCTGACTATGACTCAGTTATTCTGCATTTGTACATAGCTAATAATAGAGAAGGCTATAAATGTGCAGGTCACAAAGCACTAATAATAATAATAATAATAATAATAATAATAATAATAATAATAATAATACATCATTTTAAAAAGTGGGCAGTAAGCCTAGCATTACAGCAACGTAACTGACGTCGATTTTTGACCAAACATTGTGGTTCCACTCATTACGTTCACATGCTACCAAAAGTAATCAGATAGAAAATCCTTCATGTAAACACCTCAGTCGATCTGAAAGAAATTTTGATGAAGAATTTTGTGATGTAGATCTGTAATAATCCAGTATATTGGGGAAAAAATAGCCATGTAAACGCTTAAATCTGATGATTTTCTAAGTCGAATTCAAGAATACATTGCACATATGCAGTGCAGGAGTGTGAACGAGACAACAGATGCTTTACACTTGTACAGACGTTTTGTTCGGAATATACACTACATTGCCAAAGGTTTTGGGACACCCTCTCCAAATCATTGAATTCAGGCGTTCAATCATTTCCATGGCCACAGGTGTATAAAATCAAGCACCTAGGCATGCGGACCGCTTCTACAAACATTTATGAAAGAAAGGGTTGCTCTCAGGAGCTCAGTGAATTCAAGCGTGGTACCGTGATAGGTTGCCACCTGTGCATTAAGTCTATTCAGGAAATTTCCTCACTACTAAATATTCCATGGTCAACTGTTAGTGGTATTATAACAAAGTGGAAGCAATTAGGAACAACAGCCACAAAGTTGTAGGCTATGTGAAATCACACAGGGGCATCAGCGCATGCTGAGGCACGCAGTGGCAGAAGTCACTAACTTTCTGCAGGGTCAAAAGCTACAGACCTCCAAAGTTCTTGTGGCCTTCAGATTAGCTCAAGACCAGTGCACAGAGAGCTTCATGGAAGGGGTTTTCATGGCTGAGGAGCTGCATCCAAGCCTTACATCACCAAGTACAATGCAAAGCGTTGGATGCAGTGGTGTAAAGCACGCCGCCACTGGACTCTAACGCAGTGGAGACGTGTTCTCTGGCGTGACCAATCATGTTTCTCTGTCAATCCGATGGACGAGTCTGGGTTTGGCGGTTGCCAGGAGAAGGTACTTGCCTGACAGTGCACAAAGCAAGGTTCATAAGGACATGGATGATCGCGTTTGGTGTGGAGGAACTTGACTGGCCTGCACAGAGTCCTGACCTCAACCCGACAGAACACCTTTGGGATGAATTAGAGTGGAGACTGCGAGCCAGGCCTTCTTGTCCAACATCAGAGCCTGACCTCACAAATGCGTTTCTAATGGAATGGTCAAAAATTCCCATAAACACACTTGTAAACCTTGTGGAAAGCCTTCCCAGAAGATTTGAAGCTGTTATAGCGGCAAAGGATGGGCCAACTCCCTATTAAACCCTACAGATTAAGAATAGGATGTCATTAAAGTTCATGTGCATATAAAGGCAGACGTCCCAAAACTGTTGGGAATATAGTGTATGTAACAAAAAGATAAACAAATATTTGAATTGGAGTCTAATGAGTAGAGCACATATAAACACTACTTTCAAAATCTACGAACGGATTGAATTTATTCCGATTGACAGAAATGGCACGTGTAAATATCATAATCCACACTGGACACGTCTCAGCAACCCTTCTGTTCACGTTAACGGCAGGACATAGTGCAAGTGCACACTTTACACTGTACTGGCAACTTTCATTTGCAGCATTCGATTATCAGTTACGAGCAGGTGAATTTACAACTCTGGTGATCAATATTACTTGTTTAATGTTTAATAATGAATGGAATTCGAGAGGAAGCAGGATAGGTTGTTTACCTTGTATTACAACATAGACTGCAGTATTTGTACCACTGTCTTGGTATAAATTGTGTTCATTGCAAAATCAGGTGCAGATCATTCACGCTTGTGCTGGTGTAGATTGAAATGCTACTCAGAATGGAGGTGTAGATGTGGCACATGCTAGCCAGACAGGAAGTAGGTGAGGTCTAGAGCGAAGATCAGTGAGAGCTTATAGCACCAGTGAGACCTAAATGATCTAAATGGTCTACCTTGCAGATTGAACAGTCAGAGTTTTGTTTAGTGTGAAAAGTTAGATATCTGATTTCGGTCATTGGATACAACTTACAAAACGCAGTGATGGGTTGCAGATTTTTAATCTAGCCTCTTTCATTTCTCAATCTTCAGATCACTATCTTGGTCATGTTGGATCTCAGGATTTCTGAGTGTGAGGTGGGAAGAAACCCTGGAAAGCACAATGCATAGACATTCACACATACAGGCAATTTAGCATAACAAATCCAACTACTTGCATGATTTTGGAAGGAAAGCAGTGAATCCAGACAAAACATTGGGAGAACAGGAAAACGCAGACATCTCAGGATCTCAGGATCGACCCAAGGCTCTTCTGATCTACTTAATTCTATAAAGTGAATCGTGGTGAAGTTTATTGATCTGAAATCTAGTGTGTAATTGCATGCATTCCCTTCTGGAACATGATGCTTCAGTGTTAAAGCACTGAGCATAAAAGAGATGTTTAGATGAAAGGACCAAAGTGAAGAGATGGCAGGTCTAGCGGAAGTTAGAAGGATCACCAACATCGATTATAGCCGCTTTAATCCCAGGCTATTGCTGCACTGCAGCTCTGTGCAGAACTGTGTTGTATGCTGGGAGATTTTCTTAGCAGGATGGTCAGTCGCTCGACTGGAACTAACATGTTCTCCAGAGTGCTGGATACAGATGCGCCTCCTGCAACCAAAATAGACAAATCCAATCTAGCTCTAGGTTTTCTATATTCCTATAAAAGTCTTATTCTCAACTGATTTCCTCTGCACATGGCACTCAATATTAAACACACACACACAAGATGACATAAGGTAGCCATATCACAATACCTTAGCATGCAACCCTGGCTGTGAGATGAGGGTTAAAAAAAAAGGGGGCGGTACAAATCAGTGTTACGGGAGAGAAAACAGACGCACTAACAGCGTCACAGAGGGAGTGCAGCACGGCAGAGGGATCCTGCCGACAAGAAGCTATTTTTAGCCAGCTGAATAGAAAAATTTATTTATAGTGTGTTGTGCCTCAGCGAGGTGGCAGTAGCTGAAGGGAGTCAATGCATCAAATCATTGCTGACAAGCAGCTATGGCTATGGGAGGAGACACTGACAAACACAGAACATGCATCCATGCACATCTGTGTGTGTGTGTGTGTGTGTGTGTGTGTGTGTAAGAGAGAGAGAGAGAGAGAGAGAGAGAGAGAGAGAGAGTGCACACACACACACACACTCACACTCTCTCTCTCACACACACACAGCACACAGTGTGCAGCAGGCAAGATACAGCCATCACTGGTGGTGCAGTGACATTCACACGCTCTCACAGGAATAGCTGCGTTTGAGCTAAATGCAGCATCGAATCCTGGTTTCTGCTTTCAAAAATAAATCTATAATCAGACCACCAAACCCCGTGCCATGTATAATGCTCCAGACATTAGCAGATAGACCGCCAAGAAGTCACGAAATACCGTATTGGTATGATTATAGTGTGATGATAAAAGAAATAAAATACTAAAAATAAAATGAGCAAAATAAAATGTTCTGCACAATTGGACAATTTAATAAGTAACAAGTAATAAGCAATCTACTGATACACTTGTTCTTAAACTTTGCAGCAAAAAATAAATAAAAAATAAATTAAAATGATTCCAGTAAAGCTTCATAATGGATCAGAAGGACAGAAAGTCCAGAGATTATTCTACCTCTCTGTTTTCTTGGTTTAAGCTCAGTACTATTTGAGGTAATGCTTAAAGCCACAGTGATTTTTTAAATATGACCCCAAAGCAATTCCACACAACACTGGACAGCAGAGAGAGAGAGAGAGAGAGAGAGAGAGAGAGAGAGAGAGAGACAGACAGAGAGTACATGATTACTTCTGAGAACATACGGTGAGTAAATCTGCGGACAGAATAAGCTTATTCCAGTGAAAAGAGAGGCTGTAAGAATGGAACTGTGCTGCCTCTAGTGGAGAGTTCCAGTAACTGCAGGCGTGCACACACTGCAGCAAGCCGGGTCTTCTCTCTGCATTCGATGCAACAATAGCATCTGCTGAAGTTTTGGACTTTTCTTCATCTACAAAAAGCTCAGTAGTTAAATCTGTGCAACACACTGTGCAAAAAAAATGCCAATACACAACTACAATGCAATGTTAATCCAGTGTTAAAACTGAGTAAGGTTTTGCAATTCACAATTACGGGACAAAATTATTTACAATGTTCTGAACATTTTTACACTTCCATATCTACATACCATACTGTCTCATAATTCTAAAAATATTCCAGCACCTTCTATACATTTCATTCGGGAATTATTTTCTCACAGTGATTAAAAATAATTAAAAGCTCATCCAGATGTAGCGAATATGTCTCCTTCTGCATGGTAGTCAGGTTTATCAGAACTGACTCACACCTTTAGATCCAGCTAAGTTCAAGGTTCTTAAGTTCCTCTGAGATTCAGAGACAGATACTGCACAGCAGTGCTTGAGGCATAGGACACGTCCCTCACCTCTTTATCCCATCACTCCATCACTCTATGCCCTCCATCGTGCTCAGTCAGAGAGGCATTCGCACAGACAAATAATTCTGCTGAAGAGTCTGTTAAACCCACACAGTACACACTCCATCAGTGCCGCACAGCTCATCTCCACCTGGTATTGCGGCTGTGACAAACTGCTCTCTCTCTGCAGCAGCTTTAGACAGAGCTGATCTGCAGACGAGACTCGGGATGAGTCCCGAGCACCACTCCAGCTCACAGACTGGACAGCAAAATCACCACCTCCCCACACTCACATGGAGAGCCCTTCAGTTGTGTGTGTGTGGGAGTGTTTAGAGTACACATGGAGACATGCTGTGGTGGTGGTAGATTCTAGTGGAAAGGGAGGGTGGGTGATGCCACCACCGAAGGCAGAATGGCGAGGTAGTTAGAGGGGACGTAGCCTCTTTGACCTCGCACCTCCACCAGACTCCACTCGGCATTGCCGCGTTTATCATGGGGCTCCACTACGCGCACTGGTTCTCCGGACCGCAAGGACAGCTCGTGACTGCTCCGTGCTATGAAGTCGTACCCTGCAAACACCTGGAAAAACAGAAGAAGGAGAAAATAAGTAAGCTTTTAATGAAGAAATGGAGTTCACTTTTCACTGCTACTTTACCGTAGAGTAAACTGGGATGCGGCCCAAACCAAATCATTCACAGCAGCTATGTGCAGAAGATAAATACATTAATGATACGTTTAGTAATAGTTGTACACAGCAATGGGGAAATCAGTTTAGACTCCACTATTAGTCCATATTCTGCTTCTTTTAATGTAGGATACAGCGTTTAAAAAGACAAAACTGTCAACGTACTGCTTCATTCTGACTGGTCAGAAGGAGATGATTAGTTTTCTATAACAGACTTCTAACGTTAGTTGTAGCAGGAAAGGTTATAACAATGGAATTGTTCTAATATTTTGTCAATTAACATAGTGGAAGCATTACATAAACTGCTTAATCGCTGATCTGGTGAAGTTTTCTGTGAGAAGATTGATGGATTCTCCATAGTAAGGCCTTCATAACAGCCAAAAATAAAGCTGTAATGTTACATTTCTCTACAGTGTAAAGTCTTCAAGACTCCAGAGCTTCCTTGTTAACATGTCAAGATGTCTTTGCAAAGATGTGTTACTGTTTGCAAATTATTATGGTATGAAAAATATAAAATCATTTGGGCTGTCTTATTGGAAGATAATATGGGACATACATCACATCACCCTGTCCTTGAATATTTTTATCTAACAAAAAGATCCCATCATGTTTTAAAATTAAAAATAGTAAAAATTGAGTAAAATGCATCAGGGAGAATTTCACCGTTGCCATGTTCACTTGCTCTATTCTCATTTTATACTCCATAATATATTTTAGAATGATATAAACATTGACCTATTTACTGTTCTTAAGCTGGTGCCAGAGCCTCAAATCATAATGAAGGCTACGGCCGCCCCCTTGTGGCCAATACAGGTAACGTCTACTACAAATAAAACATCTATGTGTAAATAAAATGCATGAATTAATTTGCGCTTTCTCTAACCATTTATTCAGTTTAGGTCTATGGTGGATCTGGAACCTGTTCTGGAAACAAGGTGCGAGAGTACTCACTTGAAGAGATGTCAATCAATCACCAATGTGTGCACACACACACACAGACACATACATACAGTATATAAACTAGATGAGAACGCCTAAAGGAATTCTATGCAGACAAGAGCAGAAAGGCCGTCATGAATCCGTCATGAAATGTGAATCACAGCAACACTACCTGCTGTATCACTGAACCACCCTACCGAGCAAACAGTTTTTAAACAGATAATATCTTGTTGGCAAATTATTAACCTCCCTCACCTGAGTTTACAAAGGTGAAGGATACAACACAGCTTTGAAATTGGATGTTGCCTGGCTGTGTTTAATGACCCAATGATTAATGGCTCCGTCGTGGGGGAAAAAAATAAAAAGAACGGCCACACTTTTATTGTCACAGCTGCCATAAATCTCACCCTCACACCTACGCCCACTCAGCCAGAGAACAGCTCATCATGGCTTCAGATTTCTCAGTAAAAGCTGGCAAAATAATATGCCGTTTGACAGCCAAAGCACATGAATGAATAATTCAGTGCGAGTACGTAACCATGGAGAAATTAAAATCTAACATGGCTGCTGAGGCCATGCTGCTCATTTCTGTGCTCATCATCTTACTGTGCTGTGATTCACATTGTACTCTTCCTTAAAGTAGGCATACTGTTTCAGTGTGTGTGTGTCTTCGTGATTGATAGCGATGCTGCTCTGCCTTGAGAGCATCAATCTCTTCAGCTCTTCTGACACACAATTCCGACGGAGTATCTGGCCGGCTTTCATAACCTGCCACTTAATGCCCATAGCAGTGTCGGTCACCTGGAAGCAGGGTGTAGTCATGGTGATATTAGGCTGTATTCCTGGTGTGTACGAGTGTCTCCTTGTTCCTGGACCATTGGATGTAGCGCTGAGGAGTGGAGAAGGAGGAGGCTGTACCATGGAAACATGGTTGTAGCGAGTCAGCTTGGATGCTGGAACATAACCCCTGGGACCTGAAAAGACAGACAGGTTTTGATGTATACGTAACATTAAAATGGCACGCTAATGCAGTGACAACAAATGAGCAGTAGATGTCGCTGTTGATAGTAAAAAACAATATTTATTAATATTAATGCAAGGTTAGGTTAACGCAAAGATATGCTAGCGAAAATGGATGGACTTTAAATAACAAAACAACTGCACTTTATATCATCAGTTTTTAGAAAACAAAACAATCCAAGTATAAAAATAATCCTTAGAGAAAACATAAAAGTAGTAGTATTAAAGCTATAAGCCACAGTTTTATCACAGGTAATGGTGTTCTGAGGCATGAAAGAGCAACAATAAAAGGCAGCATTCAATAAATAAGTGACACTTATTATCATCCTTCTACCACAGAGAGTAGTTTGTTAACAGTCAGCTGTGGCTAACATAACAGATTAGAGTATTCTATGAACAGAACAATGGCTTAAGTGATATAATGGTTATGGGTATAAAACCTTCCGTGTTAATACAGAATTCAGTTATTGTGATGCATTCACAGGTATGTGTTTATTCAGGATTTTACAACAGCTTCAAAGGCAGATTGACCACATGGTTCGTAGAATCAAAACTATTTGAGCCGTAAGCATAAAGCCACAATTATTCTCAACTGTGCTGATATTCATCACGACTGTCAGTGTGATATTGCTTTTATATAACGAGGTCTATAACAACAAATTAATATGAAGTAACTTACTTCAGACACAATATGGCTATTTTATTTAGATTTGCTCTATCAATGAAAGTACAACCCCTGGCAAAAAAGTATGGAAACACCACTCTTGGAAGATGTTCATTCAATTGTTTAATTGTGTGGGAAAAAAAAAACAATCACAGACATGCCACATTTAACATTCCCACCTTCTGGCTTTATGAAACACTTACAAAAATAAAATAAAAAAAAAGAAAGAAAATTGTAGTTAATTGGAACTGTTTTTACAAAGGAAACAAATATGGAATCAGTCAATTCTGAGGAAAATATTATGGAATCACCAAACAAAAACACCATTAGTACTTTGCTGCACCACCTCTGGCTTTTATAACAGCTTGAAGCATGGATTTAACTATCGACAAACAGTATTCTTCATCAATCCAGCTCCAACTTTCTCTTATTGCAGTTGCCAGATCAGCTTTGCAGGTTGGAGCCTTGTCATGGACCATTTTCTTTCATTTCCACCATAGATTTTCAATTGGATTGAGGTCCGGACTATTTGCAGGCCATGCCATTGACATTATACACTACCAGTCAAAAGTTTGGACACACCTTCTAATTCCATGGTCTTTCCTGATGTTTATTTCTTTCTACATTGTAAAACAATGCTGAAGGCGGCCGAAATATACAATAATCTCGTTTGAACGGTTGATATTGAGATATGTCTGCTACTGATGCTCTGTAAAGCCTTCATAACCGCTCTAATCTGAGGTGCTGTTAATTGGTGATTTCTGAGGCTGGTAACTCTAAATGAACTTCTCCTCTGGAGCAGAGGTAAGTTTTGGTCTTGCTTTCCTGGGATGGTCTTCATGTGAGCCAGTTTCATCATGGTGCTTGATGGGTTTTGCAAATGCACTTGACAATACTGTTCTTGCAAGAACTATTCCAGAACACCTGACCTTCGTGTCTTAAAATAACAACTGACTGTTTTTTGTTGTCATTGCATATGGATTACTTAAGTCCATGTGTGTTATTTCATAGTTTTGAAATCTCCAGTATTGTTCTAGAATGTAGAAAATAAATCCCTAAACAAAAAACATTGAATTAAAAGGTGTGTCCAAACTTTTGACTGGTAGTGTATGTCTTTCTTGAAGGAAAGTTTTCACAGCTTTTGCCCTGTGGCACGATGCATTATCATCCTGAAAAATGATGTCATCACCACCAAACATCCTTTCAATTGATGGAATAAGAAAAGTGTCCAAAATCTCAATATAAACTTGTGCATTTATTGAGAATGTAATGACTGTCATCTCTCCCATACCTTTACCTGACATACAACCCCATATCATTCATGATTGTGGAAATTTGCATGTTTTCTTCAGGCAGTTGTCTTTATATATTTCACTGGAACGGCACCAAACCAAAGTTCCAGCATCACCACCCTGCCCAATGCAGATTCGTGATTCATCACTGAATATCACTCTTATCCAGTCATCCAAAGTCCATGATTGCTTTCCTTTAACCCACTGAAACCTTGTTTTTCTCTGTTTAGATGTTAATGATGGTTTTCATTTGGCTTTTCTGTATGAAAATCCCATTTCTTTTAGGCGATTTCTTACAGTTCGGTCACAGACATTGACTCCACTTTCTGCCCATTTTCATCCCTCATTTGTTTTGTTGTGCATTTTCTGTTTTCAAGGCATATTGGTTTAAGTTTTCTATCTTGTAGCTTTGATGTCTTCCTTGGTCTACCAGTACACTTCCCTTTTACAACCTTCCTATTTGATTTGTACTTGGTCCATTTTAGACACAGCTGACTGGGAACAACCAACATCTTTTGCAACATTCTGTGAAGATTTACCTTCTTCAAGAAGTTTAATAATCCTGACATCTCTCGTGTTGGAGCCATGATTTATGTCAATCAGCTTGGTTCAAAAGCTCACTAAGGTGTGCAAGCACTCTTTTTTAACTGCAGACTATATAGCAGATGTAATCGGATACAGGTGTTTGTTTTAGAACTGCAAAGGACATGGTGATTCCATAATATTTTCCTCAGAATTGAACAATGCCATTTTTTTTCCTCCGTTTGATCTGTAAAAACAGTTGCAATTGACTACAATTTTCTTTCTTTTTTATTTTTGTAAGTGTTTCATAGAGCCAGAAGGTTGAAATGTTAAATAAAAATAGTTTTGTGGCACGGCTGTGATTGGGTTTTGTAGTTGTAGTATGCGAAGAAGCCGTTGTTAAATAGAGTATTGAGTTTCCATGCGATGCACAGACTGACAGCACTTAGGAAATATATTGACGGTTTTCTCTGGATTGCTAGAGTAGTAATTTCATGTAAGGATTTGCAGATGAGTCGAGTGTGCTGTTATAGCAGTATTCCTAGAACGTAGCGTCAAAGAATGAAGTAAATAATAAAGCGTCAAAGAATGAATTAAAATTCAGAAGTTAAATAATCGGAAAAGCAAAATATTCTGAAATGTAGCTTTGTATTTTATAAGAAAGTGTCTAGATACAGTACATTATCTCAAAATATAGCACTGTGTATAAGTGTTTTACCTATCGCATTGACTGTGTCCAGTCTTTAATAGAAAAACACTTGTTTAGATTCTCATTAGGATCTTAAGAGTGGCCAGTTAATGGGTTCTTACATAACAAGTTTAAACATTTAGGCCTTTCCTGCAACATATGTTTGATATTTTTTCTTATTTATTTGCCATTCTGTGCTGCTTGGTTTAGTCTTGCTTGCGTTTGTAAGTAATTCTATTTCAGATAGCTGCTCACAAATGCTATTATTAGATTTCCCCTTCTTGTAATCATTAGTGTTGTGTTTAATGATGATGAATAACGAATACCTCCTGCGTCCACCAGCCAGCGCCGGCGGTCCCCTCGCGTGTCCATTTCGCTGATCACAGCCACCAGATTGCCTTTGTTCAGGTTGAGGTCAAGGTCACGCAAGGCCACCACAGGCCCAGTCAGCTGGTAGAGCTTTTCTGCACCGTATTTGTCCATCAATCCTTTCAGTTGCCTCTCAGACACAGCAACAACAGGCTGATAGATCACACACACACATACATTGTTCAATACCATTACACAATAGCACACGTTCCTTGTTATATTACTGTGTTGGAAGAGAAATAAAACACCTCATGATTTAATCTTACTTCTGTGAATCTGCTAAGCTTGTCACTGTGTTCATAATGATACGTGTTAGTAAATGGGAATAATTCACCTGAATCTCACATACGAAACACTACCAGAAGTTATTTCTAAAGAAAGTATTGGCCTAGTCAGTCATAGAAAAGCAAGAGAAGTGGCAGAATCACATTTCAAAATGAGATTTATGAAGCATGACAGTGGTGTCACTGCTACTTATTTTGTCAAACCAGACAGATCCAAGAACTTTAAAACAGTAATAATCATAATCCAATCCTGTGAAACTGTCAATTATAGAAGCTTTACCACTGTGGTAATAAAGTTATGTGTTTAGCAAAATGTATCTGGCTCAGTGATCTAATTATTGCCCATGACACTGTAAAAGCCATAGTCTTGCAAGCTCCTGCCTGGCTGAATTAAACCCGTGCCACAGACTACAAAATATAGTATACTGAGATGAGATCATCATGACTGCTCACGCACCGTGACATTTCAATTGTTGTTCATTTGATGCAGCTGGAAGAGATGTCGCAGCCCCATAATTAGAAAAGACTTTAAATACTCCCATCCCGAAAAATGCTGCGCTAATAGACCAGTCAGCTTTTAATTTGGGGCATCTCTAAATGCCCTGAATGAAATAAAGCCAGGGACTGATCATATGTAGTATGTGGCCTTTGATCATTTAAGGCCTGCTTATGAAGATGTCAGAAGAAATGACATAAACAGGCAGAAACTATTGATTAGAAATTACTCTCTGATAGTATGCTGAACAGATCAGTCACAATTCATCTGTCACAATCTGCCTGTTCAACATAATCATCAGATGGGAAAAAATGACCTTATGCCAATCATCAGTAACCACGAACAGTGAAGTAATGCCATTTTCCAAACAGGAGAGTCACACTATTATGAATAACGACAACTATGTCCTGTCTACTTATATTGTTAGAGTAAAAGTTAAGGTTAAGAAATGTCATTTTTCTTCAAGACTTTGCTATCTTTCTAATTTCATATGTTCCATATTAAAAGGAACTGTACAAATACACAACAGATGTTTGCTCCCAGCTGTAATACAGTATGCCTCGTCATAAAATGTTTGGCTTGGGATAGGGGTTTGCTTAATGGGTGGGCTCATATGAAACACATGACCCTTGGGCTGGCTAATTCAAGGTGAATGGCTCTACTGAGCACATTTTCCTACGCTGTTCTGCTATGGCTCATAGGCTCCATAACAAGTTAAGTGTGGACATGGTGTAAACCCACGCAGCACAGACAAATAACAAGGCCCTGTGTTGGGACGGACCTGCACAATGGGAGCATTGAGCTCATCCTGAACGCTCTGACACAACTTCTCCAGCTTCCTGGCACCCTCCAGCACTGAGCTCTCTGCCCACTCCCAGAATGCATTGCTGTCCAGATAAGTGTGTGGGAGCTGCATAAAGAAAAGAGAGAGAAAGATATAAACATAAAGCATCTATAGGTCGAGTTGTCGTGGATTCCACCTTGTTAGAAGTGTAACCTGATAATGTGAATAAATGTGTTTTGTTTTGTTAACACCAGTTTTGTAAAATGGCTTGCATTTCAGCTCTATATCCAGTTAGAGTCCTACTGACAAACAAGAGTGCAGAACAAAGACCAATTGTTTCGTTGCCTGTGGATTATGGGAATTGGATGCGCTGAGCTATGCCTTAAAGTCTTTACACAAGCCATTCTGTTATCCCCAATTGCACTTCTTTTACCCACCTGATGAGTAAAGCTGGTGGCCAGTTGTTCCATGTCCATAGCCAGGTCTTTTTGCAGGCAGCTGAAGGCACCCAGAGTGGCCCACAGCAACTGCATGGCTTTAGCATTGAACTGAGGCAGCTCATTGAGCAACAGTGTGTTAATAGTCTTGTAGGTGTTGGCAATGGCCTGTTCGTCATAGCTCAGGCTACTTTTCTCCTCAATCGCCTGAAAGTCTAGCAGCTTGTCCTTCCTCTTGCGGATCAGGTTGCGTGGCCCGGCCATCAGCTCATGCAGAGACGACAGTGGTTTGAATACCAGAGTATTCAGACGAGCCTCCTGTAGTTAACACAAGTACATTTATAAATTTATGCTCAGTGCATAACAACATGTACTGAATCAGTGTTGGGTTTCAACCAGTTTTGGAATGGAAATGGACTGATGTTTTACTGTGATGAAACTTCAATTCTGCACATCTGTACAACATCTCTGCCTTCTGAGCCTAGGTCAAGATGAAAATTGTTTCACAATCAGGACATACTGAGGGTTTTTACAGGCTCCGCCCACTTTCTCTAACTGAGCATGCTCGGTGTGTCTGGGAATCTCCCTGCTGTTGGCATTAATGAATATGACACAGGGAATTCATGAAAGTCTTATGAAATTCCCTTGCCATCATCATCTTTGGCCTGCTCAGGGGGTCTACTAAATCCGTTAAGCTTGAAATTGATGATTGGCTGACATGACACACATTTCTCATAACTTTCATGTATAATTTGAGCACTCACATAAACAGGGAATATCCACTGTCTAAGTGCAACAGTAATCTCCTTTGAGAAGAGAGCTGCCTTGTCACCCTCCAGGTCCAAGTCAGCCTCCTCTGGCCTACAGCTGAGGAACCTCTGTAACAAAAACAGTTCACAGCTCAGAACATTGCACTATACACAACGCTATGACACAAATTTAACACCACAGGGTCTTCCCATAAAAGCGAAAAGAGCAAGGCTATATGAACAGTGACAGGTGAAGTGAATAACACTGATTCAGTGTTGATGTGTTAGAAGCAGGAAAAATGGGCAAGCGTAAGGATTTGAGCGAGTTCGACAAGGGCCAAATTGTGATGGCTAGACACAGTAAGAAATGCAGCCTGTTACCACACAAAAATGAAAAGATAACTGAAGTTGAAGATTAAAATTTTCATCAGTGGATACTGCCTTCAGAGCACTATTGCACTCTCAGGTCATTCAGGTAGATCAACATTCCTTAAATTATATTTTTACTTAAAGTAACACTGATTATCTCCTCATCATGGCACATGTTAGTGGGTGGGATAGATTAGGCAGCGAGTGAACATTTTGTCCTCAAAGTTGATGTGTTAGAGGCAGGAAAAATGGGCAAGCGTAAGGATTTGAGCGAGTTTGACAAGGGCCAAATTGTGATGGCTAGATGACTGAATCAGAGCATCTCCAAAACTGCAGCTCTTGTGGGGTGTTCCCGGTCTGCAGTGGTCAGTATCTATAAAAAGTGGCTCAAGGAAGGAACAGTGGTGAACCAGCGACAGGGTCATGGGCGGCCAAGGCTCATTGATGCACGTGGGGAGAGAAGACTGTGGTCCGATCCAAGAGCTACTGTTGCTTAAATTGCTGAAGAAGTTAATGCTAAAGTAATGTTAAAGTTAAGGTTCTGATAGAAAGGTTTCAGAATACACAGTGCATGACGGGCCAGGGCTGTTTTGGCAGCAAAAGGGGACCAACACAATATTAGGCAGGTGGTCATAATGTTATGCCTGGTCAGTGAATGTCATGAAATGCTTGGACGAGTGAAAAATATTCATAATAAATAAGAGTTTTAAAAAATGGGTGTGCATTCATAACATACCTGCAGGTGGCTGAGATAGGTTCCCATATTAGAATGCAGATCTGTGACAGCCTTCTCCAAAACAAAGAAAAATCCTGCAAGGGCATCAAACTCTTCATCTTTTACCTACAATTAAAATATAGAGACAGAATATATGAATCAGTTTCAGCACTAGCAATGTTCTGCTTGTATATAAACAGCAAGGCTTTTAAAGTTATAGATATTTTCTTTCAGCAAACTGAGTCCAAGTCTCAGCTATTGCCTGGTGCAATTCACAAAGTGTGAAGTATGCATACAGGTCTGATTGCCCCTTCAGCCCCATTTACACCAATCCAAAGAAAGACAAAGCCTATGCTGTTTAAAGATTAAGCCGGTTTAACTATAGGGCGTAATCTCACTTTATACAATAGGGGAGCTTTAGTAAATAATGTGCGATACCTTTGGTACAATACCAGTTTCATGTTTAATGTACTGGCCCAGTCTGGCTGTCTTCTTAGCAATGCTGTGACCACTCAGCCGGTTGATCTTGTCTTTGATGGTCAGGGTTTCTGTCTTCTTGTACTTGTCAGCTTTTATGTAACGGAAAAGGAAAACACAACCGTGACATATAATAAACTTTTATGTTAAGAACCAAAAGCCGACCATGTTGACATAAGCAAACAATGTTGATACTGTAAATGTTGTCCAGAATTGAAGTCAGGTCCTTACCCACTTCACGGAAGCGTTTGTACTCGTTAATCCTGCAGTTGAGCTGGACGGTGGTGTGGGCCGTGTGCTCCAGCTGGGAGTAGGCAGGATGCTGGGGATCAGTGTGTTTCTGTATTGTTTGCAGCAGCAGGGGGTAACGGGCAATTCTCTGTACAGGCATCACCAAGAAGAAGCTGAGAGTGGAGGCATTCACATCTGGCCTGAGAGAAACAAAAGGAAAAGTGTAGAAGGATATTAATGTGTCACAGGCCAGATCATTGAATCCAAGGTGATAAAAAGCTGTAAACTGAAAACCTGAAAGGTGACAACAACTTACGCAGAGGACTTGATGACTTTCACCATTTCCATCCACTGGGCTTCCTTCTGCTTGTAGTCGTTCTCTATTGCTGTGATGTTATTATAGTTGGCCAGATATTCCTTGTATGCCATCTCTATGTCTTCTGTCATGTGGAGGAAAGAACCACCTACAAAAGAGGACAGTTAAAATTAAAGTTAAGGTTGGCGTCAACAAAAAGTTTTTAGTCTGCCCACCATGAAGCTAAGAGCAATTTTGTCTGTAAATAACATAATAAGAGTCTTAAAAACAAGGTCATTTTATCCCATGGTGGATAAAAATGGCTTTCAAACCCAACCTTAATTTAAGGTATTTGTTTTCTACACCCCGAAGCTCTGATGAAATTCCATCATTACATCACAGTTTCCAGAGTGTGCCAGGGCTAATTTTGGTACATTCCATTCAGACAACACATGTGGCGGAGGTATGATGGGTGTGAAGCAAAAACATAAGAAGAATTTGAACTTGAAATTCCTGTTCCTGTTCAACAGTGCTAAGTATTTCCAGGTACCTATGTTTTACATGTCTAAACTACAAGTGCACAGAAAGCACTCTGAGGAACCTGAACTTTACAGTCTAGTTTTTCCTGTGATACTTACAGAGAGTTTCAAGGTACTGAGGATCACTGCGCTTCACCTGTGCCTGGTCCAGGAGGTTCAGGAGTCGGCCGGACACGTCCATCACTTTGTCAATGTGCTGGAACATTCCATCCAGATTAGCCAGTGGGGGCTGTAGGAGGTAGAATGTTTAGTATGAAACATATTATACCACGGTGCTGCTGAAATCTCGGTTCTGATTAGTCAGAAGGTGTTCAGCAGCAAACCATGGGCTTATATTAATGCACTTGTCCTGATATGTTAACGTTTCTAAAGCAACAGCATACACAGGGACCTGTATGATGGACACTCCACATAAACAGATGATGGCAAGTTGCCGTCATAAAATAATAGAACATATCAGTGTGCGCTGTTATTGTAAAATAATTGACTTCCAGGTCCCAGCAAAGTGGATCACATTACATAACATACCACATCAAGAAGCATTTACACATTAGCCGCTGAACAGGACTTGCATATTGGCGGACTTTTGGATACAGATTTAATAATCCGATTGTGTTTTCTTCACTTGGATGATCACAATAGTTCTGGAAGTCATTTATTAGAAATAGCAGCCTTAATAAATAGCAAAAATGCTGAATCAGATTACAGTCAAGCCCAGAGACATGCAGACTGTTAACTCTGTCTGTTGCTGAAGAGACTGAATGTGGGGGTGATTAGATGAAACATGACAACAGTAAGAAGCAGATCTACCTGTAGCTTCTCTAGATTTCTGCGAACAGTAACTGTGCAAATCTGTAGGTGCTTCAAGTAGTTCCTCTCGGTGTCCACCAGTTCTTGTATGGCCATGCTCTGCCTCTGAGCTTTCCTTTCCCTTTCTGCTGCCTCCTCCTCTTTAGTCTTCCTCTTCCCCCCATTGTCCTCCTCTTTGTTTTCGGAGGAATCATCAACAGGTTCGTCCACATCTTCCACAGTCACCACTGGTATCTGGCGTCTCTCCTCTTCGGCCACTTCCTTCAGCTCAGGGAGCTCTTCTGATGTTCCCTGCCTGCTTAGCCTCCCAAGTCGACGCTCTATACCGAACCTGCTCATAGCTGGAGAAACACAGAACTTCAGGTCAGCATTCAAACAGGTTAGCTAGCACAGAAGCACAGGTACTGTTGAACAACAGAGTGGAAGGAAGCAGCGCATTTACCGAGTTACAGCAGTTATATAAATAGATAAACTTTAGATTAAAACAACTCACTAGATATAATAGGTGCTTGGTGCCTTCCTGTTCCCCAAAGTATGACCGATGTAAACAACTACGTAAAGGGTACAACACTGATCCTTAAGGTATAATTATATTCTAATGATGCTACTCTACAATTATGTTTGTTTGTTTATCCACAGGGCAAAATGTACTGGTGAGGTTCTCAACCAGAGAAAATCAAACCCCCATTTTAGGACTTTTCTTTTGAAAATGTAAAAAAGCTCAATCACTGTTATAGCTGTTCACACAGCCATTCAGTCTCTCCTGTTTAGCACTGTTACATGATGCTACGTGTGTTATATGGCAAGATTTAACCTTAACCTTAAGATACCCTGCTTTAAAAAAAGAAAAAGAAAAGAAAAAGAAGAAGATCCGGAGATGTCAGAAACATGCTGCATGACCAAGTAAAGGAAACAACATTGCTGAGAAAGCATCAAACACTATATCTTCCCTCTGGCTGTTCTCATCAGCTGTGTCAACATTCACAGAAATACAAAGCTTCAAGTTCCACTTTACCAAAACAAACCTCACAGATCTCTTACAGGGCTAAATCGGGTTAGCTGGTCTGAGCTCGCATGTACACAAACAGGAAAAAAGCCCCTGCTCAGCACGTTTCGCAGAGCTCTGACAGCCTTGTAAAAAAAAGTGGTGCAGTGCAGTGCAATGCTCACGCAGTCGAGTCTGAGAGAGAGCGGCAGGTTTGTTACGAGAGAGATTGCTAAAAATAAAATATCTATTAAAGTGCATCATTACCTTCAGAGACAGAGTTCAATTAACGCTGGATCTTCCTGTGAAGACAGAGCAGGGCAGAGCAGTGTGTTTCAGCAGAGGAACGCCTGGTACAAACACAAACACCCACACACTCACTCACTCACTCACATGTACGTACAATCTGGCTGGGGTAACTTTCTCCACTGAGTCAGACTGCAGGGCCTCATGTGGCATGGGTGTGTGACTGAAGGGGGATGGGTGGGTCAGTGAAAGACTGTGTCAAGGAAAGGAGGGGCCATTAGCTGAAGGGAATGGGATAAGGCCAGTGAGGACACACACACACACACAAAGCTGAATAGGGTGATTGACTGCAGCAGCTTGTGAAAAGGAAGTCAAGCTTGCTGAGGAAGCAGCCTAAGGTCTAAACAGAACAAGTAGCTGGATACGCATGTACACACACTATCAAAAGTAACATCAGAGGGTAAAGCAAAATCTCTGCACACCATGTGTTAAACTAAACCAGACCACCAGCATGCTATCTGGAGTTACTCTGGATGGGATGCTGGCACCAGGCGCAAACACATTCACACCTTGGCGCAAATTAGAACAGCCGATTCACCTGTTGCCATGTTTCAGGAAGAAAGGTGCATGAAAGGAAACCGGAGAACTCAAACGACTCACATGGGTGGAAACCCACAGGAACACCTGGATCAAACCGTTGCCCCGGAGCTGAGTCAGCAATGCTAGATTAATGTCTGGCCTCCTTGTTGCATGTTGCACAATATAAGTATAAGTATAAAAGAGTGGACTGACAATAAATCCCTTCACTTGATATTTCAGATCCTTGATATAAAGAGCCTAAACATCCTACAGAGCTGTAGCAGATGTGATTTATTACACACTACTGTGAAAGGTAAACAAAGCACAGACTACAACCTGAGTAGCTGTGAACAAATTATATATCCTCTAGAAGCGCATTTGTGAGGTCAGACACTGATGTTGAATGAGAAGGCCTGGCTCACAGTCTCCGCTTTAATTTATCCCAAAGGTATTCTGTTGAGTTGTGCAGACCAGTCAAGTTCCTCCAAACCAAACTCGCTCATCCATATCTTTATGGATCTTGCTTTGTGCACTTGTGTACAGTCATGTTGGAACACGAAGCGGTCATCCCCAAACTGTTCCTGCAAACGTGGGAGCAAGAAATTGTCCAAAATGTCTTGGTATGCTGAAGCATTAAGAGTTCCTTTCATTGGAACTAAGCGGCCAATCCCAACCCCTGAATTCAATGATTTGGAGGGGTGTCCCAAAACTTTTGGCAATATAGTGTAGCTACACACTGCCTTGTGATACATGGCAGAAAAGCTCACTGGTGAAGCCTTAATGTAAAATGGTTAAACTCCCTTGCTTTTACACACAATTTCACTACAAACCACATGTTTGCTGAATCATGCACATGCTGTGATTCATTTAATTCCAACAATGCTCATGTGTAACAATTCCGATTGGTCAGGATCCTCACAACACACAATGAACTATTTACTGATTTATTATTCCCATAAAGCAGGCCAGCATCATGATGGGGTTTATTTACACCACAGTGTTACTGAAATCTTAGTTCTGATCGATCAGATTAATTACCTAGAGCAGATTGATTCATTATATTTCTAACACAACAGCTCATTCAAAAGAACTTTCATGAAGGACACCACAGAAAGGGTTGTTTTTTTTACTTTCAGTTTCTCTGTTACCTGACAAGCGGCATTTTTTCCGTCTTATTAACTTCAGATGCTTGAATTGGTAAGTTATAACAGGACCAAATGCTGCTTTGCGACATTCCATTAAACATAAAACACATGACGTGTTATTTTTTTTCCCCACAAATGAAAACGGATAAGCTTTGGCTAAACACTATAGCAGAAAAATGAATAAAACAATTTTAGGACCTCTGGGTGATAAGACCATCACACCCCCCAATCGATGATTTAGTTATTTTTTTTTTTTTTTTTAGAAAGAAAGAAAGAAAACCAAAAACACTATCAGAGCACAGGACTTAACAATAGCTCTTTGAAACTTTTATTCATGTATTTATTTTACATTCAGACCCTGTTTAAACTGAGGCCAGGATTTCACTTCCTCACCACTGCCCTTAACTCACACAGGGACAGTTATAAACATTTGTTTGAAAGCAGACAATCTGATCGTATAATATCTTACTGATCAAATCTTTGATGAAAAGTTAAAGAAATATGAAAAATACATTCTGATTTATTGAAAAAGGAAGGACGACTGTGAAAAATAATTCTTGCCGAATCAAGAGACTGGGAAACTGGAACACAATACATAGTTATGTTACATTAAAAAAATAAAAATAAAAAATTTTTAGAATTATGTGAGATTTTTATCTTTTATTTGAGTTGCCTCTCCAGAGTAAAAATGGACTATATTACAGTTTTGTCATGATTTTTTTTAAAATCCTTGTATTAATACTACTACCACTAACAAGCATAATAATAATAGCCAGAATGCTTGGAAATTCAATTGTACAAGGCAAGTGGGTGGGAAGTGAGGGACAAGTGAGGGATAGTGGTAGCTTATTGTTTAATGTGGTTGACTACTGATCAGAAGGGTATGTGTTTGAATCCCAGATCCACCAAGCTACCACTGCTGGGCCCCTGAGCAAGGCCCTTAACCCTCAATTACTCAATTGTATAAAATGAGATAAACTGTACGTCGCTCTGGATAAGGACGTCTTGCCAAATACCAGAAACGTAAATGGTAAGATTCAGCACAAATCCAGGTTCACATGTGTAAGTTTGTTATTCCTGTGTACCAGGAAGACAAATATAACATATTAAATGTTTACTTTAAAACACAAGCTTGTCATACACTGTCAGTTTCTCTCTTCTGAATTTGTCCTCTCAGGAAATGTTGGAGAACTTTCCCTGTTGTACCATGTTTTTGTTTTTACTCAGTACCTTGTATCGAGCTGCTGTGATAATTGATCTGTCTACTAACAAAAAGTCAATAATAATACGTTTTATACTCCGTATAATCCAGACAAATGGACAAGGTGGTCAGCAGGGATGAGATGTTACACACTAACTTTTCATTTAAGTAACAGACTTTATAAATGAAGCCACTGTTCATTATTCAGTCAAATGAGAAGTTGTGCATTATACTTCCTTGTAACATTTTTGTCTTTTACATTACTGAACGATGTCAAAAAATCATGGCACAGTAAGAAATGCAGCCTGTTACCACACAAAAATGAAAAGACAACTGAAGTTGAAGATTAAAATTTTCATCTGTGGATACTGCCTTCAGAGCACTATTGCACTCTCAGGTCATTCAGGTAGATCAACATTCCTTAAAGTATATTTTTACTTAAAGTAACACTGATGATCTCCGCATCATGGAACATGTTAGTGGGTGGGATAGATTAGGCAGCGAGTGAATATTTTGTCCTCAAAGTTGATGTATGAGAAGCAGGAAAAATGGGCAAGCGTAAGGATTTGATCGAATTTGACAAGGGCCAAATTGTGATGGCTAGATGACTGAATCAGAGCATCTCCAAAACTGCAGCTCTTGTGGGGTGTTCCCGGTCTGCAGTGGTCAGTATCTATCAAAAGTGGTCCAAGGTAGGAACAGTGGTGAACCGGCGACAGGGTCATGGGCGGCCAAGGCTCATTGATGCATGCGGGGATTGTGTGATCTGATCCAACAGACGAGCTACTGTTGCTCAAATTGCTCAGAAGTTAATGCTGGTTCTGATAGAAAGGTGTCAGAATACACAGTGCATCACGGGTCAGGACTGTTTAAGGCAGGAAAAGGGGGACTAAAACAATATTACGCAGGTGGTCATAATGTTATGCTTGATCGGTATATATACACACACACAGACTATTATTGACATAAGGATAGTCCTAGCAACTAGATTCTGTCTTTAAATAAAAGGTGTACACACACCTGGTATAATAAAGGTGAATTTATTTTATTTTTACATTGGTTTGTTGTTATTGTTCCTACATCCTTCAATAAATAGGAAGCTACTCGAGTTACACTTACTGAAGTGAGCTTTTGAGTGTTTCCTCAAACTATGGTGAAGGAAAAAATAAAGCAAAATGTTGAACTCACTTTACTCTACAGGTGTCACAGGGACAAGAGTAAAGAACGTTCAGAAACAACAGAACAAACCAGTTTTATTTAAAAGACGCAAAAGCGGCACCTCTTACCTGCGGTCAGGAGGAGACCAGGTCACTCAGCTCAGGTAGCTTCATGGTTCTTCATGGATGCTGTTCAGACTCGAGGAGCAGATTAAATCCAGTGAAACTCTCCCACTTGAGCCAAGTGTGTTTGGAAACGCTGATGTGAGTGCGAAAAAAACTGAACGAACAGAAACCGTGACTCAAGGTGCGACATTCCTATCTGCTTCTTAAATCCCCTCACGCGCACCGTCACGTTCCACATAGTGCACGTCCCAAAATCCAAACACACACACGCTTACAAACTACTACTAAACTCTATATCAACCCACCGCATCTACAATATCTGACATCACAGACACGTGTGAATCTATTACAGCATACTGGCGAGACACTGAAGCGACGCACAAGCTGTGGTGCACCTGTAGCCACGGCCACGTGACGTCACGCGTTTGACGTTTAGCGGTCAACAAACAATGACATTGAAGTTCACTGGACGATTTCCAAATGACTTTTTCCCCCCTATCTACTGGACACATAGTGCACTACGGTGGATGTAGAAGTCAGTACTCAGTACTCAATGGAGTGTAGCGATATATATTAATGATTTTGGACTGAACCCTTGTTGTGGGTTGTTGAAGCTCTGTTGAATTTCCTGCTCAAATATAACATGGGGAAATATAACATGGAAATTATAGTGATATAGTGACATCGTGTGGTTGCTTTTGGTACAGCAACGTACTGTAATATGCTTGAATGAGCATTGTAATAATTTTTTAAGCATCTTTTATCACACAGAATATATATATATATATATATATATATATATATATATATATATATATATATATATATATATATATATATATATCTGTCCCTACAGTGGAACATATCTGTATTTAGTAGTAGTAGTAGTAGTAGTAGTAGTAATATTTTCTATTTATTATTATTAGTATTATTATTATTATTATTATTATTATTATTATTAGTAGTAGTAGTAGTAGTAGTAGTAGTAGTAGTAGTAGAAGTGATATTTTCTATTATTTATTATTATTATTAGTAGTAGTAGTAGTAGTAGTAGTATGATCATTTATCTTCAGTACCCACTTGAGGATCCAGAGGAACCGGAGCGTATCCTAGGGACATTGTGTGTGATGTGTGAATGATACATCCTGGATAAAACATACATGTTTTCATGGGAAACTAGAGAACCAAATCTCAGATGGTAAGCTGTGAGGTGACAACATTAACCTCTGTGCCAGTTTAGCTTACCTTATATCATTTAATAGCATTAGTTAATAAAATAATAAAACACCTGAACAACGGAAAGTCGCTGACAGTCACATTCACCAGTTAAATCGAATTCTCCTGTCAGAAGTCTCCTAAAACAAACACAGCCTAGAAATAATGGTGGAAAGATAACAGTGCAATTTGCAGTCTTTATCTAGTGTAAATAAATAACCCACGAACCTCTGCATAATAAATCCAATACTGCCTTGCTTTAAATGACCTTTGTCTGTATACCACTAGAATATTTAAAGGATAAAATACAGATACCTTTTATACTGTTACCTTTTATTTATAGACAGCTATCAAGGCTGAGGCCCAAGGATTAAAAAAAAAAAGGCTCAGATCAGATTACTGGGACTGATTTCTTTCTAGCCCAGAGTGTAGAGCATTTACATGTCCCCTAGATTTTGTATACATTTGGTTGCATATTTTCCAGCCCATTTTGCTGACATCTACAGTATAACATCATCAGCAGTGATTGAGAAAGTAATAAACATGAACAAGGGTGGATTACTTACACATCCATTTTTATAGAGAAACTAAAATTAGATTAGACTAAGCACACATAGTCCAAAAAAGTGCAAATTAGAAAAACTGATAGAAAACAGAACTGTAAGTTTCGTGTTTCTAGGTTTGAACTATTTTTATATTCATCTGTTTGTCATGTTGGGTTTTAGGAGGAAATATAAACAGTTCATTATGGACTTAAAAAATTAGAAATCACAAATGCCCCTTCTCTCTCTCTCTCTCTCTCTCTCTCTCTCTCTCTAATAACTGACAGATATTCAACAGATTTAACCCTCCCAGCTAATATCTAATTCAGTCATGACTGCTCTTATTTATCTGTTTCCATGCAGTACATTATTGTGTTTTGTGGAATAAAACAAATTCCTTGTTTACAATATTAGATTTTTTTTTTTCCTCCTTAGTGGAAACAGACCTTTCTTCATTGGCTCCTGTTGGGTTGAGAAAGTTGCCCCTGGCTCCTGTGGTGAATAAAAGGAATTGTGTTTATACCATAAAGTGGATCTAAAACAAATGGCTTCACATAACCATGGCACGTCTTTAGCAAACAGCACTGGCATTTTAACAGTTAATTGCTTTCGAGAAGTTAATCGCTTTTTTAGCCTGTGTAGCTTAACCCATAACATTACATTTTCGTTAAAATACAGATTTTTTCTCCTTGGCCACTTGGTTTTGGTCAGTGAGAAAATTACGAAATATAAAATCATTCCCTGATTCACATTTTGACTGCTTGCATGCAATAGATTTCAACATAAGTTTTCCATGTGTGCTTGATTCATGTCTCCCGTTTTGTCTGTGGTTTCAGGGTTATTGATGTTGGAGAAGTCAATTGCATCCCCTTGGATGGATTTTGGCACTGAGAGAGGAGCCGTGGGTCCGGTTCACATCTCCCTTACCCTCTTTGACAGACACTATAGAGATGAATTAGAGTCAAACCTGCAAAATGATTGAGGGCACAGAGAAAACAATCCACTTATTTTGCAAAATGCTAAAACCACAACTGCACTCGTCTCTATACGTGGCCTGATAATTGTGTTATTGTCGTTACATATTTCCATTTTGTTAAAAATAAAGAAAAAGAAAATAATAATTCCACAGACCAAGGTATATAAATGTATAAGTGGTTCCAGTCCAAGTGGTAGACCTGCTGGAGACATTTAAAATAAAAGTGTGGGTGAAATGTTCTTGACAGGTTTTTGTATGATTGTCTGATATTTATTTTTGCTTATATTCTTAATGACAATGTACTGTATTATTTGGTTTGTAGATCGTAAAGAAGCTTAGGGTTAGGGTTAAACATTTGTTCTGAATGTCTCATGTAAGGGGTAGAGCAAGAGATTGGAGTCAGGAAATGGGTTAAAAAATAAACAAAAAAAGTGCTGTGTGTGTGTGTGTATGTATGTATGTGTGTGTGTGTGTGTGCTAAACTGTACCCTTTCATTTTACTATATTAACTGAACTATAAATACGCTTTAGAAAGGTATAAAAGTAGTACACTTGATAATGTGATAGATTTTACTCCAACTCATCTCTCTCTCTCTCTCTGTTCCCATAGAATATCCATCTAAGAAAGAGGAAGTTAAAAACAATAGAGTCGCCATCTCACACTGAACTCACACCATAAACACGTCATGAAGGATCCCATAATACCATTAATCACCATGGCAATTTATGTCCAGTTGTAAAACAGTCTTAGGAAAACATTGAAATTCTGAGTAATTGTTATGATAGCTGCTATAATGTTTAATGCAGTGACATCTTAGTCACATGCAATTTTTGCTGTGTACTATATATATACTTTCATGACAGATCTATTGAACAGAGTTCAATGTACCACAGCCACAGAAAATTCTTGCTGCTGATCTCTCATATCTCCTAGAGCTCTTAAATCACTAGCGGGTTCTTTAGTTCGCACCTAAACTCTGTGATGAGCTCTTTATGAATCTGCCATGTCACGACATATACTCATTGGCAGCACAGTGAATGAAATCATGGAGAATTGGGTCAGAATTTGATTTGAGATTTGTGATTCGTAGAAATTGCTGATCTTCACACACAACATTCTTTAGCGTTTACACAGAATGCTGTAAAAGAATAACATCAAGTGAGCAGCAGTTCAGCTCCCTGAAATGTCTTTCTGATGAAAGATGTAAAGGCCAGACTGGATTGAGCTGACAGGAAGTTTAAAAGAATGCAAATAACTCAAATAACTCAAATAAATTCATCCATGTATCTTCAGCATCCCCATAGGGTTACAGTAGATCCAGAGCCTGAATCTCAGAGCACCACACACACACACACACAAAACTGGGCAGCTAGTTTTGTGGCGGAAATCAGATGGTGGTCATTTTCTAATCTTTAAATTCAGTAAAAAAATAAAATCTGTTTACTATTTGTCCACTAGATGGCAGGACAGGTAAGTGTAATTAACTAGAGCTCCCAGGCCATACAGAATTGATTAATTTAATCAGTACTCAGGTTAAACGTAAATAGCCTTAACTGAATTTCATACATTGCAACAGACCCAATCTGGAACAGAAATACTGAGTCCTTATTATTCCTGTTTTCTTTGTGAACATAAGCCAAAATCCATGTGTCAAACAAAACTCAGCTGTATTTGAAGTTCGGCATAAAAAACGAAGACCTCCAGGGTTTGTTCCAGCTCTCTCTCTCTCTCTCTCTCTCTCTCTTTCTCACACACACACACACACACACATTTGGCTTCAAGCAGTCCCTCCAACACAAACACTCTAACCAGAGTGAGAAACATGTGTTGGACTGGTTGTCATTGCTAATAATATGAACATTTCCTTTTCCCATTTGGCTACGTGCACATTTTGTCGTCATGTGTGCCCATGCGCATAAATACCAGCTCTTTGGAACTCTAGCGTTGGGTGACTAGAAAAGCAATGCAAGCAAACAATGACTTCATCCATCCTCAGGGTGGCCCTTCTGCTTGAGCAGAATCGGAGCTCTTTCAGTTCTCTAGGTCATGGCACCTTGGCCTTCCAGCTTCCTCCGTACGCCTGCAGGTATGGTTGAACGGGAAAACACAGAGGCTGAGAGATAAAGAAAAACTGGCCTGTGTGATGTGATCTGTTTGAGTGCATCTATTCAATAGTAGGCTGTATGTGAATGAAAGAGAGTAGGAAATCAGGGACGTAAAGTGTTCCACTCCAAACAATAAAACACGCATCAGATCTGGATTTCGGATCGGCCTCAATCAGCTGATAAACCCAGAAAGAGCCAGGACATGTTTGTATAAACATTTCTTAGACCACAGTGCTATTGCTCAACCCTGCTTGGTGTGTAAGTGGTTGTTTATAACGGTATCAGATTCAGCATGATTAAACTGAAAAGTCGTGCTTTATGCAAGACTTCTTTCACTTTAATTAGAAAAACGTTAATCATGTAAAAAGTACCAACTTACACTGGTGAATGGTGGATACAAACAGATAAACAGTAACATGTAAGGGATAATACGCTGGTTTTATTTATTTATTTCACATTTTTGGAAGGAGTCTCCAGCGTCAACGCTAAGAATCAGAGGCAAAGCTGTAGCTATGTTTTCCAGTTTAATGGTAACAAGTTGCATTAATATCTATTATTGACTGAAACTGCAAAAAATGACATCTTAGCAAGGGAGTTTAGCTCTCTCTGCTACAGCCCGGGTTCGATTCCCAGGCAGGGTACCGTTGCGTCAGGAAGGGCATCTGGTATAAAACCTGTGCCAAATCAAAATATGTAGATCGGATGATTTGCTGTAGCTTAAAAATTCTTAGATTTTTCTTTATGTTTATATGTTTTATTGTTGTGCACCAATACACCAAAGCAAATACCTTGTGCATGTAAAACCCACAGTGCTTGGCAATAAAGCTGATTCTGATTCTGAACCCTGAACAGAGAGCAGACCCCGCTACCCCGTAAAGATGCTAGGAAAGAGACATTTAACATGTTTAATATACAAGATCAGTAACCCTAATTCTATACTGATTTAAAAGAGATATAGTTTAGAAGGTAATTTTCTAGAAAAAGAAATTATTTCCAGCTTGTTTGACTAGAAAGATTTAAAAATCTAATATTTTTGGTTTGTTGTCATCCTGTAATAGGAAATACTAGACACATTTGACGACATTCAGGATATTTTCTCTTGCTAAGATGTGATTTTTCTGCAGAGTAACGAGAGATAAAAAAGATAGCTGCTCAAAGGTAAGTGATAACAGGAACTAACTTGTCTTGTGTAGCTTCCACAACATTATGTGTAACTATAAGTAGACAAAATGTTCTTGAATTCATTAAAGAAATGATTTATAGGCACACTGCTGTGCTACATGAGGAATAAATCACGACAAGCCACGCTGTTATTGGGAAATAATTCATTTCAGAGAGGTAACAAGAGTCACACCTTCATGTCGCTGATTATTTTCCTGCGAAAGCGTCATGTTTTATTTCTCGCGTATTCGAAATGATGTCTGCTTCTTCTGAAACAATCTCAGCTGAGTAATGGAAGCTGCTGGTCTTGTGTGACGAGAAACAGAAAGGGGATTAAATCACTTACCACCAGGCTTTGCTTATATACAGTAAGAAACACATTTATAGCCTTGTCTAACTGTATGATGGATGTTCAGAGCTGTAATCAGTGTCTCTGCCCACATTTAGCTTGAAAGGACCCGGGTGTATTTTTGCGCATTTCACCATTACGTCTTGACAGCATTAATGATCATGGTGCCACTAATAAACCCCGGAATTTTCGGGAATAGAAAATGACTCAAATAAAAGCTTATTTAACGGATATTTGATGATAAATTCGTGACCAGTCTGCACGGCGGCATGAACAAACCGTGTCTGCTTTTATTTCTGCCGCATAAACAGTGGAACTGAAAATAAATTGAAGTTGTCCTCATCGTGTTTGAAGGCAGAACGGTCAGTTGCTACGCAATAGATTCACAGGATGGAGGAAATGACCATGTTGTAGTGTTGAGGAAAATGAGAGGGGCCAAGCTGTCTTACTCAGCAGGGCTCGCCTCAGGCCTGCGCCAATGAGGCCGTCCGTTTATGAAAGAATTTAGTCATTTCTGCTGTGGTTTGAGTGCTGCTAGTATTTTATAGGGTTTTTAGGGCACGAATAATCAAAAACGGCTGCTTGCGCACTTTCTCAGGTCCCGCCAACCCAGAGTTGGGAGCGTTTCATTTAGTCTCAGCAAGAGTGTTTAACCTTAGCAGCTTGTTGAGCGTGAGCCTGTACAGCGCTGATCATTTTTTTCGCCGTCCTTTACCGCTTCTATAACGCACCTGGAGCCGAGCCCTGCTAAACACCAGGTACTCACAGGCCTTGTCCAGAGAGACCCGGGGGGGCTTGTTAAGAAAAGCAGAGATGTTTAGCATTGGCTAGGGAAATAAACCTATATCAAAATGTAATGGGTCGGGTTGTAAAAGTATTAAATTGTACATGGTTTAGCCAGAGGGTGCTTTGGCCGACCCTGCGATGAGTGCGTGCGACCGTGCAGAGTTAACCGTTTCAATGAGGAGTCATGTACTCTGTAATCACAACCGTGTGCGTTCCACAAACACCACGCCGTGTGTAGCCCTCAGGTTCATTTCTGAACAATCTCACACTAAGTAACCATGCATGAAGTACTGCAGCATAACAGGGTTGATATGTCTCATTAATGTATTCCTTGGAGCATTACTATGTTGAATCTTTGTTCAACATGATATAGTATTGCATGAATGACCACACACAAGCCTGTTTTTAAGTGGAACATGACTCCCCTTGTCCAACCTCATCGGAAGCTCCTGCAGAGAGATGTGTGGTCAGTACTGTGATAACTTACTCACTCGACAACAGCAAACCCCTTCTGTCTGATGAGCTGCATGATCCTGACATGCTCCTACAGCTCCTCTCATTTTTCTTATCATGAGTCTTTACTTCTGCTCGGAGATTTCTGCACTTCTGACTCATGTTCAGCTGCTTTGGATGGTCTCATATGGAAACCATAAAGATTTGCACTCACCTTTGCTTCAGAGGATAATTTCACTTGCATACTGTAACTTGATTACTGTGCTGCGACTGTAATCATAAAGACTTGAATCTAGACTATTTCTTATTATAAGAATACAATAAACCGTTTCTAAGCATATTTTAGGCATATTTAGGTTTAACAGATGCCAACAAAAAAAAATCGAATTTGTTTGCCTGTTTTGTTGTTTCCATATTCAGCATTGAATTTTTTGTCACGTCCACTGTAGTGTTTCTACCCAGCCTACTAGGGGCAATATATTCAAAGAAAACTCTAATTTTTCCCACACAAATATTTGCATCTCCAAAGTAAATGATGATATCAAACCCATTTCTGCTCTGTGATGCCCCAAGTGCTTGTTCATAAGCATCTAAAATGAAGGTGTTATCTTAACCGATAAAATTCTGTGTAGGTTTATCCAACAGAGGGAAAAACACACGTCTCCCACAGAAAGCCAACACGTCCTGACTCATTTTATATCAGACTTGTGACGATAAATTAATTCACTTGTTTACACTGATCGAAAATGTCTGATAAGACGATTTCCGTTCTGCCGGCAGAATAGAAATCCAGTCTACTGTTAACAAGGGTTAAGCTTTATGATTCCTAATTCTACTCTACTGGCAGATAATGTTTAATTTAATTTCAAAATAGCAAAAAAAATAGTAAAGTATTTCTAGGATTAATTATATTTTTGAATATTAATTATTAAATGATGGCGGCATGGTGGCACAGTGGTTAGCTCGTTCACCTCACCCCTCCAGCATCCTGGGTTGCAACCCAGGGAGGAAACCGGAGCACCCGGAGAAAACCCACCAAGCACAGTGAGAACATGCAAACTCCACACACAGTGAGCGGGAGTGATATAGCGAGTCTATATCACATGCAGACTATATCACATGCAGTCTATATCACATGCAAACTCCACACTCACTGTGTGTGTGTGGAGTTTGCATGTTCTCACTGTGCTTGGTGGGATTTCTCCGGGTGCTCCGGTTTCCTCCCACAGTCCAAAGACACGCTTCTAGGCTGACTGGAGTCTCTAAATTGCCCATAGTGTGAGTGAATGAGGGTGTGTGTGCCCTGCGATGGGTTGGCACTCCATCCCAGGTGTATCCTGCCTTGATGCCTGATGACCCCTGTGACCTGAGTATAGATCGGTACAGACAATGAAACGAAATGAAAAAAATATTAAATAATATAGAATTTAATATTAAATTATTTCTGGACTTGTCTTTTTTTTATTTAAAAAGAAATACTAGATACATTTGGCCTGATAGTTAAAGATATCTAACTTGCCAAAAAATGTCATTTTTTTTTTGCAGCAGTGTAGTTTTGAGATGCATCGAATACCATTTTGTTTTCAGACCCAATGAAAGTCTGACACTGACCCTGACACTGAAACCTAATTTGTTTGAAAAACTCAAGAGCATCAGGGGTGTCCTGGAAAAGAGCAGATTTTGCTTGATTTATTAACATCAGCAGTATCATAGTTACTCCCATGATGCTCTACTCCTATTATTAAACTTTCAACACTGCTTAGTGTTGTTTATCTTAACTCTTCTCCAGCTGTATACTGTAATTATTTGCATACAGAGTCACTCAGAAGAGGGTGCGTTCTCTTTAGTCATTTCAGGGTGTTGCAGCGTCCCTTCGCAGCTGTCACCTCTGGGGTTGTTTTGTGACAATGTTTATTGTTTTAACATGCTATCCAAATAAAACTGAAATTATTTTTTTTTTTTTAAATGGCCAAGCTGCACTCACAATTCCTATCAAATGCTGTCTGGAACGTCAGATGCTGGGAATTTTTCCACTTGGCTTTGAGGTCACCCAGCTTTCGAGCGTTGAGGTCACTCGGATTGGCGAGTATGTTTTTAAAAGCACTTACATTCACACCGACATCAGAGAGAATGACTTCATCCTGTACTGTTTTTTTTCTTTCTTCTGTCTTGCCTTTCCGTTACAGTCTGAAAGAGCCTGATCGCCTGATCTGCTGAGTCTGCCAGGACATCCTGGAACAGTGCAGCTTCTCACACTCGTAAAGATTATGTTTACCAAAAACACTCCACTTAGGCGAGACTACAGTTCATTAATTATAAGCGCACAGTGGCCAGCCACATCAGTGTTCCCATCTTAAGCGCATGTGTATAAATGGAAAAGGAAAAAATAAATAGACATAAATGCATTTGCTTTTTTATCCCTTGGGTCGAGTTGCACGGCTTTGCCAGCGTTTTTTTTTTTTTTTTTTTTGCGCAGCGGTCGGAGAAAAAGCAAGAGAGGCCTCGCTGAAGATTTATAGCCGTGCCCTTGTCTAGTCACACCCATCTCGTTGGTAGAACAGATAAATACATAGTGCTTTTTTATGATTTATATAAAAAAAATAAAGCAAAACAGACTTGAGAAGAAAAGCCTGGCTGTTCAGCATTATCAGAATTAGAAATGCTATTTCTCAACATTTTAAGTTTTCTGAGAAGCCTTGGCATGAAAACATCAAGCATTCAAAAATAGGGAAAATCTCTCGTATTACTTTTCCCAGTGTAAAAACTTCACATGCACTGTTCTGTTCATTTACCTGTAAATCATCTGCCATAACGTGTAAGCGTAAATGTTAACGTGAATTATTTCTAAGTTGCTAGCACCATCTCGATTTAGATGCATTCCACGGCCATGGAGTATCGGTGACTTACAGACCGTTCGTGTTTTGTTTTTTTTTTCTTTTACAATGTACATGCTCAGCTGCTGATTTAAAGCATAGTTATTTTAAAGATACTTTTGTGCTCCCTCATGTGAGATTAGTTCCCTACGTTAAGATCTGTACATTTTATGGGGCAATTTAGGCGAAACGCATTGCCCTGCAGCATGTTCTACTCCAACTTTGCCTGGAAATAAAAGCTAATAAAGCTCTACAGGCTGCAAAAGTCAAGCCAGGCCTCGCAGTCAATTCAGTGTGCAAGTAAGTAAACTTATCACAGGCCAGACTACAGGGAGTGTGTTTATCATATCTATAACACCACGCTTGCTCCTGACAACACAGATATGACAAGAGCGGCTGCTAGACGCCCTCGGCTCTGCTGACGCAGCTTGCGCGGGCGGATTAGAGTTTCCTCTATCGGGACGTGCGATCGTTCGAGGGGTTGGTGACTGTCAACACTATCATCAGCATCGCGGCCAGTGTTCCAGCACTTTCCTCTCTTCAGCAGGAAGGCAGCTCAGTTCCACTTGGCTGAACTTCACAAGGCGCATGCTTTTCAGCAGAGTGGGTCGATCCCATCACTGAGTAACACACCTACGCTCACACTCACACTCACGCTCGCTATCTCTCCCTAGTGTTGTGGTCAGATCCCGGGCACAGATAAATGGCTTGTTGAAAAGACTACTGCTTTCCATGACACCTCCAACAAAAAAAGTTGCTTCCTTGATTTTTGATTGTTGCTAAGTGATGGGCGGGGTAAACATCCTCTGCGGCACAGCTGACAGGAGGCATGCGGTTCCTGTGAAGAAGACTCACAACACCGAGGAATGATTGAAGATAAGAGAGACCCCCTGCCCACAGATTATCAGACTTACTCTCTCTTTGCTTGCTCCTGATGCCATCGCCTGACATCCCGGGACATGGATTTATGTCGTCTGCGCTAGAGTCATTTATCTGCTCCCTCCCAGACACCTCTGTTTACCCTGTTGCTATTGCTATCAGTGTTATTCTCATTGCCGGTGTGGTCCTGCATTTTAAAAAGCTTCGTAATGAGAAGCGGAATACGGTTTTCGACTTTATAAGCTCGCAAAAGCTGCCGTCAGCAACCAGACCCAGCATCCTACTGTTTGTGGTGTGATGGAGTTTATTTAATATAATGAGTAAAGAAGCAGCGTGAATTTTACAATGTGTGTTCTGTAAAAAAATAAATCAAAAAGTTTCATACCTGTAGGAGTAACAGGTTTTATTATATTTTTGGAAAGGCCTCCTACTTGAAATCTTTCCTCCAGAGAGGTAGCTCTTACACAAACGTCCTGTGTGAATAATCACATAGGAACGTACTGAGAGTTGAGTTAAGCATGCAGTGAGGAAATTGCGCACATCGGTATTCAGACCTCAAATGCAATTATGGTCTTAAGCATTATTAAGAAAATCGGCCAACCTCAGAAGCAGCCACTTTGATTTCTGTAATTTGAATGGAGAACTCAGAAGCTCGACGTAAGCATGTGTACCGCATAGCTGAAATCGAAATATGTACGAGTTTCCACCTCGCAGTTAACAGTTGAATCTTACACGCTGTTTTTCTTCACACTTCACTTTTTTTTTTGCACACATTTTTCACCAAAGGACCTTTGCCAAACAGTGCATATGGTTTCTTTTCCTTTTCCATTATTTAATTCTTTTCATGTAGTGTATATGTGTTTTTTTTATACACTAAAAAAAGTACAAAAGTTTGGACACACCTTTTAATTCAATGTTTTTTGTTTAGGGATTTATTTTCTACATTCTAGAACAATACTGGAGATTTCAAAACTATGAAATAACACACATGGACTTAAGTAATCCATATGTAATGACAACAAAAAACAGTCAGTTGTTATTTTAAGACACGAAGGTCAGGTGTTCTGGAATAGTTCTTGCAAGAACAGTATTGTCAAGTGCATTTGCAAAACCCATCAAGCACCATGATGAAACTGGCTCACATGAAGACCATCCCAGTAAAGCAAGACCAAAACTTACCTCTGCTGCAGAGGAGAAGTTCATTTAGAGTTACCAGCCTCAGAAATCACCAATTAACAGCACCTCAGATTAGAGCGGTTATGAAGGCTTTACAGAGCATCAGTAGCAGACATATCTCAATATCAACCGTTCAAACAAGATTATTGTGTATTTCGGCCGCCTTCAGCATTGTTTTACAATGTAGAAAGAAATAAACATCAGGAAAGACCAAGGAATTAGAAGATCTGTCCAAACTTTTGACTGGTAGTATACATACACTGTTTGAAATAAACATCAGGAAAGACCATTAGAAGGAATTAGCAGGTGTGTCCAAACTTTTGACTAGTAGTGTATGTGATCAAATATAAAGCACATTTAGTGGAATTCTCATGTGTAGTTTCATGGTAAAGCAATCTTTCACATGCTTGTGTAATGGTTATTCCAAAATCTGCACTTGATCATGTTGCCAATAATCTCTCACATCACATGATCATGCCACTCATGACACATGCCCCGGTCACCCTAGTGTCTCATTTCACCCTGAAGAGCACCCCTATTTAACTTCCTGTGTTTCAGCTTTTCATTGTCAAGCTTCTTCTGTTTTGTTGGTCCGTTCCCCTGTTCACGATCTGTATATTTTGCTGTTTCGGTTTGTGTTTACTTTGTGTTTCTTCCTTTTACATTCTGTACATAAAATTCTGCACTCATATCCACTTCCACTACATTAACTTGACTTTCAAATCACGTAATCCAGTGCAGGAAAACAATAATGAATAAATGGTGGATGTGCTACAGTTTTTAAAATTTCCACTGTCCAGTTTGGGTGATGCTCAGATTCATGTTCTTGGCTGAAAGGTGAGAAACCTGGTGTTATGCTTTCTGAGATGCTTTTCTTCTCACCATGGGTATACAGAGTGATTATTTGAGTTACTGTAGCCTTCCAGACTTCTCAATTTCTACTGGCAGAACTGGAGGCTTTTCTAGACTATTCTGTTATACTTTATCAACTGCTGAGAGTAAAAATCCCAGGAGATTAACAGTTTCTGTAATGTTCATGTCTGTCCAGCCTGGGACTGACAGACATGCTACACTTAAAAGATTCTTAATTTTGTTTCCTCCATTCTGACATTTGATGAAAAGTTTAACTGAAGCTTTTGACCTGTGTTGGCATGATGTTATACATTGTGCTGCTGCCACTTGATTAACTGATTGGAAAACTATATGAATCTGCAGGTGTTCCTATTAAAGTAGCCAGGAGATGTATGTGAAGTACAACCTTCATCGCTGGCCAGCATTGGAAATTAATATCTATATTCTATAGTTATAGATAAAATATCTATTTTATTAGTATTTGATGTTTGGAAAAAAAGGTGTTGCTTAATTTAAATCTAAAATATTAAAATACAGTATTTGTGTGGTTACATCATGTAAATCAACATTCTAGTGCAATTTACAACTGGCACTTACACCAGAACTGCTGTCTGGTCTGTGATAAACTGGTTCATAGCCAGGGCAACTGTCCTTTCAATTGCCTAATTTCATCTTGTGGGAAACTTAAACGTTTCCAGTCTGTTGAGAAACTGGTACAAGTATGTTGCTGAAACCCTGACTGCTGTTTAAACACCTAATAAATATTCCACATGCTAATGCTCTTTATTCTAGTTCATTCTATGCTGGGTATTGGGCACAAGCACATTTTTTTTGAAACACAACAAGGAAAAAGTCATTCTAAAGTGAGAGAGAGAGAGAGAGAGAGAGAGAGAGAGTGAGTGACGGTTAAATCACAGTGAAATTAGCTTGTGTATTTATTCTGGTTATTCCCTCCATTTTGTGTACTGCTATTTCTATACAGGGTTGCAGGGAAACTGGCGTCTATCCCACGAGACCCTGAGCACAAGGCGGGGGACACCCTGGACAAGGGATCAGTCCATTCCAGGGCAAAATCGCACACACACTCACATACCTTGGACAATTTAGAGATGCCAGTCAGCCTACCATGCATGTATTTGGACTGGGAAGCAGAAGCACCAGGGAGAAACCTCTGAAACATTTAGAGTTTATGCACAGTGTAGAGTCAGGAATCGAACCCCCAACCCCTGAGATGCAAGGCAAATGTACTAACATCTAACCCTGTGTGTCTGAGTATTCATATTATTCAATTTCTTTCAAATAAATTCATCCATGTATCTTCAGCATCCCCACAGGGTTACAGTAGATCCAGAGCCTGAATCTCAGAGCACCACACACACACACACACACACACACACAAGCAAGCAACTGAGAGTCACTAATCTATGCTTGCATATCTTTGGAAGGTGGAAGGAAACCAGAGAACCCAGAGGAAACCCAGATGATCATGATGACAATGTGCAGAAGGTAACCTGAGCTCAGGACCAGAGACCCTGGAGGAGATATCTCTCAAAAGCTAGATAATATTACTAGGAACTGCTGACTTCACCATTCTGATTGTTCACAAGGTGTTGATTAATATCCTTTACCAGCAGCTCTGAGTCACAACGCTGCATGACAAATCACAGGATCCTGTTAATGATCTTGTTCTGTTTTGTTGAACATTATTGTTTCATCTACATGAATATGTACAAAGCTCTCTCTCTCGGTCTCTCTCTCTCTCTCTCTCTCTCTCACCCACCCACCATAACAACATAACTACACTAAATATTATCTCATAATGACTAATTGCCCAGCTTACCTAGATATCTCCTGCAGATTAGAATTTCTAATAAGCATTCCACTTATTTTCAACATTTAGCAGGATTTTTTTTTCAGCTACAGAGAGGAGGAGTCTTATCTTTGGCTTTAAATGCTGAAAGAAAATCGAGAAAAGCAGATACAGTCTGAAGCGGCTTTTCCTATCAGCACAATGCAGAAAACGCTCCATCCAGCATCGTTTCTATTTTTTAAAAAAAGAAGAAGAAGTAAATACCATATAATTTAATGTAAGCTACCACTTTAGTTATAATTCCTGACGCAATCATTTCATCCTGGCATTTGTTTTTGTGCGTATGCACGCTTATTTTTCTTCCGAATGAATTCATCATGCGTTTCGACTTAATTCTCTATCATTCTGAACCCTGTTATCTGGTCTTTTTGAAAGAAAAAAAAAATTCAAAATACATCTCTCCTTCATATGTTAGATACTTTCCAGACAGCTTCATCATTCTTATGGCTAAATCCCTCCGCCCAATCCTCATCTAAACCTGCCAGCAACAATCTTCCAGAATCAGGTAATTCACTATTACACCCACTGGTAATAAAAAATAATGTGATACTAAACCCAAAAGCCCAAAAGCAGCGCAGAGCTCAAAATTTCCCCCACAATTTGTGGTCTTCTCAGCATTTACATGAATATCACTCTGTCTCAGGGATCTATCTTCTGCAGCGGAAAACAGAAACCGAGCAACAGATTACAGTGTTTATTGATTATTTCTACTACGGTCACAATGTCAGTGTTAGATTAAATCCTTTGTTCTCTGGGTTAAGGAAAGAAGTAATTGAAATAACTCTAGTTAAGTGTAATATGTGCTATAACAAAGCAGCTGACTTATATGCACAAAGTGACGATACCTGCTTTCGGAATCAAAACTACAGTAAAATACGATCCTGTTCTCACATTTTATCTTTTACTGCTCAGGATACACTAAATATTCCCCCTGCATAATGTAAACAGTTTATTTAAGCTGCATATTTGATACCATGCCAGACTTTTACTGGGTTTTTTCCCCCCTGTTTTCGAACTCATCCTGTAAAATACAGCAATTATTTTTCCCCTAGTGGAATCAGGGCCGTTAATCAGTCCGACCCTGATGCAGTCATCTTTCAGAAACACACCACACGAGAGGAGACTGAGATGGTTTAAACTTTTGAAATATTAAACAGCCATCCTCAGGAAAAGGCTAAAGGTTTCCGTGGCCAACATTCCACAAAAAACATGGAGTATAGCAAAAACACACTTTTTGAGTTTTAGCAAATGAAGCTGAACATTTAACACATCGGTCTATGCATGTGTTCGTTTATCAAGGTATTCTCTCTGACTATGACTGGGTTTGCATTTCTGTTTAGTCATTTAGCAGATGCTTTTATCCAGCAAAGGAGGACACTGTTACCATGTGAATGCTAGAGAAGCAACATGCACAAAGTAGAGACGTAAAAGTTAGAGCAAGTGGAGATTTACTTATTTAGTTATTTGTTTAGTTATTAGTTTATTTAGGAGTCTGAGCAAGTTAGGGGTTCGTTTAAGGTCCGCTGAACAGATGGAGCTTTACCTACTTTTTGAAGACGGATTCTGTTGTCCGGATTGAGTTTGGAACTTCGTCAGTCGGAAGATTCTGGAAAGACAACCAAGCTGCCACTGTTAGGGCCCTTGAGCAAGGCCCCTAACCCACCCTGCTCCAGGGGTGCTGTATCATGGCTGACCCTGCGCTCTGACCCCAAAACCTCCAAGGATGGGATATGTGAAGAAAGAATTTCACTGTTCAGTAATGTATATGTGACAAATAAAAGCTACTTATTATTGTGTTATTCTGTATCGAGATTGTGTTACCTGTATATAGAGAGATTAGTGTGTTGTAGTCTTAAATGTTAGGACTTAATTAGTAAGAATATCTAGCTTTGGGTCTATTGGAGGAATCTGGTGCACATACTATTTGGTGATAAAGCTAAAATCCAATCTCTGTCAATAGCTTGACAACTATTTGTTTTAAGTAATGCATTATATCATCATCCATGATAAGAATCATAAAAAGAATGATTTGAGGCCAAATGTAACACACATGTAGTACTTAACAGAAGATGTCTGTTATTTAAGCCTTTTAAAAGAGTGTTGTAAGTTACCACACAGAAAAGTCGCAACCCAAGTCATTTAAACCAAGTATAAAAACTTACAGTCGGCTTTTTATATCAGAGGTATCTTTTTCAGCAGCATGCGCATTTAGTATCGACAATATGCACATTTAGTTTCCCATCCAAATGCATTTTCAGGGAAAAAAGGGATGATAGAGTCCTTCTTCACGTTCATTACACACAAGAGTGTTGTTAAGAGTGTTCCTCTTTCCCGCTATATCATCTGTTCCCAATTTACCCTAATGTTTTGTTCTATATATACCAGCTGTTTTTGTAGCTATCTTTGTCAGTCATTGTTTGTTGTTTATGTTGTAAATGTTCCCATATTATAGTTACGTTTTTGTTTCTCAAGCTGTATTCGTCCAGTGTTCTATGTAAGTCTTGTTTTAGTTTTGTTAATAAAGCAGCGCTTTTATTTTATCCTGCATGTGGGCCTGATTCTCTGCACATGGGTGATCACGACTACCCCGGAGATCAGGGTTCGAGCCCCGCCTAAAGCGTTACAAGTGTATTTTTTATGCTCTTTCACATTCTGATATTAAGGATGTTTTGATGAATATTTTTGGATTTCTGATCATGTTAAGTATGTATAGATCAAATCTAGGGTGTGTTTCTCTCTGTGTAATCACCTGACATGACTGTCTTTGATAAGCTGCATGAATCTACAGTCTGGGTTAGAAAGAAATCAGCCACAACTTCACTTCTTCCTACAGTTCTGTGTAAATTTCTCAAGAGCATTTGTGCTGATGTGTTCACCTCTGCAAAATAATCCCTATAATTAATTTGTCGGTGTCAAAAAAACCCCCAAAAGTTTATATTTCTTTTATATCACTGAAAGATAAGGAATGCTTAGTGCTCCTGTGTCAGGTGGAACGTTAAATCTCCAGCACTTTTATTAAAATAAGTGTAAAGCACAACCTAACACATAACCCAAATTCTTCCGAGAGAAATTCACCGAAACTATTGAATACTTCCCCTGAGATAATCTGATGAGTGTGCATTGCATGGATGCATCCTGACTGATTTATAATGTATAAGTGAAAGTTAATAACGTCTGTACGTAAGCCGAGGCCACATTTTACATAGGAATGCTGGCATTACGTGCAACCAAAATATCTTTGTCAACTTGAGCTTCTCAATAAACCAAAAGCTTCATTCCAGCCTGGTGAGAGAGATTGATGACTTCGCTGGAGATGGGATGGGGGGAGAACGAGGGGCTCTGACATACTCCGAATTACTGGGCTGTTGGGATGAGGCCTGAGGAAACATGCCGTGCACAAGTGCCAGACTCCGTGGCCTGTAAAACTGCTGACCAGGTCGACATTTTCCACGCTATTATGAGTTCGGAGAGGTGAGGGGATTTCAAGAGGTGACATCCTGGACTTGATGTGTCGCTTCTGATTCCTCAAGCTTTTTATCTCGTCCCTGCTTCTGCCCATTCTGGTATAGAGGAAGCGGTTTTGGTAATCTCAACCAGAGCTGAACTGGAGGAAAAAAAAACAGCATGGCAGATTGCACAAGACAATCCATGTGAATATCCAGAGCACCAACGAAGCACAAATGTTCTGGACAGGAAAGTGTTTTTAGGTCTATGGAGTCCAAACCAAACACCAATTACAAAACTGGTGTCAAATCAGCAGTCAAGAGCTGAGCTCAGCATCGGTGCTTTCTTCTTCTTCTTTCTTCATTAGCACCACAAGAGGGCAGTACAAGCAGCTCAAGAAGAGTGATATGCTACAGGCACAGCAACAGAACCTCATCAGTGTTTAATTATCTACAATACGGTCTAGAAAGCTCCCTAAGGTAATCAGCATACTGCTCTCTTCTCACTGCGCTATGGGCTACGTCATAAACAAACACACACACATATGGATCCCCTCACAATCTCATGGTCACAGACAGCGAAGCAAACAGAGCGAAGCCTTCGCCTGCATCCCAGCCGTTCAGACGGCTACAACTCATGATTTTGGATCCGAACCAAATCTCAGTTGATAGAGAGTCATGCGGTCTCCGTTTCACTGGGAGAAAACTCAACCAGTTTACAAAAAAAAAAAAAAAAAAACCAATCTTTTGGTCTTTCTTCAGAAAGAGGTATTTCTTCAGCTCCTCTTCAGCTCCTCTTTGCTCCCAGATGTACTCCTGCTTATTATCTTCATCTTGACTAATGCACACTGGATGACTAATGTGCATCCAAGATACATTAGTCAACTTCAAGTAATACAATGAGGATTTTAAGTACAAAAAAGTACAAAAAAAAGTGACAGTTTATGTTGGGAGGCACTTCTGAAATCAGAGAAGCTGGATGTGACTGAGGTCGAATTAGTCATGGTCAGAAGATCACATTCTAGGGCAAATAAACACTGTTTACAAAATAAGTATCGCGATTCAAAGAAGTCCAAAAATGAGTGATCCAAAAACGACAAAATCATGTCAGCTACTCTTTAAGTGAATTTATAGCTATGGCTTGCATTGCAAGGCTTTGCTGTATCATTATGTGGTTCGTGGCTTGGTTTATGCCCTCGGGGCAGCTGCGCCAGCCCCATTCTGTTTAAACAAAGCCTGATTTTCTCAGAGGCTGCGCTCCTTGACCTGCGCATTAATGCAGGCCGGCACTACGAGAGGCCGCCGGCCAGGGACACAGATTAAACAATGGCATTGTGTCTGGATGAGAGACCGCAGCATGAGCCAGCACTTTTCTATGTCTACTTATCAAAAATATGACCAACTCAAGGGTTTAAGATCAATCACAAATTTTTTAATGGTTTCCTGAAAGTCTAGAAGAAAAAAAACACTAGCAAAAAACCACTACAAAATAGTATTAAATATATACTTCTACTTGCGGCATTTTGAACTAAGATAGCGACTGGTAGAACTTAAGCGTATGTGACATATTGTGATATAAACCAAGTAGAATGGTACTGTCAACGCTGCAACTCTCTCATCTCCTTTTTCATTTCTCTCTCTCTTTTCCCCTTTCTTTGTGAACACTCCACCGTGATAAGCTCCAGATGTTGTCTGCTGCTGTGAAGGTGCTGGAGTGAGATTCACTCTCCCTCCTCCTCCTCCTCCCAATAAATGCCTCCTCTCAGCAGACCGGGTCAAAGGGTCTTGGCTGATCATTCATTTGGAGAGGCTCCAAGCCGACAGGGAACGCAGACGAATCACCTGTATGACACGACACTTGGAAGAGGATGTAATAAACCAGACGGAGTCTGTAGTAAAACTCACAAAGATTCGGCAGCGCCTCGGCTGAGCTCGTGCTCCATTTCTTTAACACTCACTTTACCATTTACTGTTTCGTGATAAGAAATAAGCCTAAGCGTGACAGCAAAGCGATGTCCCTTTACATGCTGCTGATGTTGTGGAATGACGCAGTAACTAAGATATGACAGATGTTCCCACGTGCCTCCTGAAGCACCTCTGCCTACTCACACTGCTCAGCCTTTTTTTCTCCTCTCCGTGGCCCAGAGGTCAATGTGTTTACAGCTATGAGATCCATCACCTTGTCCAGTTATTTCGCCCGTGGTTATGGCCGCCAGCAGCTGGCTCAACCCGTCATCTTAATGGGCTCATGTTTGAAGCTCTCAAACTAATGGTGAGGAGGCTAAACTAATCACTAGCTCAACGTGAAGGCCTCTGTAATGTCACTCTCTCTCTCTCTCTCTCTCTCTCTCTTTAATATTCAATTTACTATGTAGTCTGTATTCACAAATGACTGTATTTATGCACTGTAAATCCTCAAACCCCAGCAGCACACATTTACAGGCAAATAGCACATTTATATCTGAAGGCATACTGCTGGGAGTTTGCTCTGGCCACGGTTCCTCTGACACGTTTTTTTTATTTTTTATTTTTCCAGTTAAATTAAAAAGATCGGGGCTGACATCACCAGAACAAAACCATATAGTGGAAAAACACGCTTATATAAAAAGCCCGAATTGCTAGTGTTCGCTTTTAGTTCCAGAACGAGCAAGAACTGTGATGAGGAATCAGTAAAGAAAAGCTTTTTTTGTTTTAATCCTCCTCAGTTCTGTACTTACAGCACTTTTTTTTTTTTCCAGTGGCTGAATATTAAATGATGTGCGCTTGATGTAGGGAAAAACAGATCTTGATAAACGCTCTCTAGATGTGCATCACTCGACATAATCTAAAATTTATGTTCTGTAATATAAAGTTTAACAAGTACTTCATTTTAAATATTTGTTAAACTGGTAAACTTTTTTCTTTCCATTTCCACTACATCTGGGTGTTTCAAAAATTCCCTCGCTTCATTCACTTCCTTTTTTCAATTCAATTCAATTCAATTCAATTCAATTCAATTCAATTTGTATAGCGCTTTTAACAATGGACGTTGTCTCAAAGCAGCTTTATGAAAGTATAGAAACATAGAAAAAAAATGATGACGTTTAAAGTTAAGTTACTATATGTCTCTAACATTTATCCTTAATATTTAAACTCCCTGAGATGATATGAGGAAGAAATGCTGAGAGGAATCAGACTCAGAAGGGAACCTCATCCTCATTTGGGTGACACTGGACAGTAAATAATGTAACTGTTGATAATGTCCTTTCTACAACAGCAACCAAGGACTCTTAAGGAACTAATAGGTCAGTGTAGTTTTAGACTCAGCACTAATTCCTTGCTGCCAAAGCTGACTGGTGCAACAGCAGTTCAAAGACGGTGGGATAGTCTCCAAGTGGTTTTATCCACAGAAATATATTAGGTATGCTGGTGATCATGTGATGTTTAAAGACAATGTAGGTTAGGTGCAAAGTGCAGTGCAGGGACTCCGGCAAGACTACCTTATGTCAGCATAACTAATATTCTTCATCACCTGAAGACGTCACATGTATATGGTCATCGGTCATGAGAAGGAAATAGCAGCAGTAGGTTTTATGAGATGATTACGCAAGTGTAAAAGCTGCAGAATCAGCGCTGTTCTTTAGTCACATTGCGTTATGTGATTATTCCTTGATGTTTTGTCCTCTTGTGTACTTTTCTCGTTGTTCATTCACAATGAATTAAATATAAACTCTAGGATTTTGCCCACAGAAACACACTGCAAAACACTGAAAAATTCCCAGCATGTGGTCTGTAAATTTTGTCTCAGTTCCTAAACCTCAGCTCCCTCACTCCTGCTCTCTATTAGGCATGTGTGCGGCATTTTTTTTTTTTTTACATCCTGCACTTGCAGTTGTTATTTTTGTATGTAATCACTTGTGTTTAATTTTCTAACAAATTGACCTGGTTTCTTTCCCCCAAATATAAACAAACTAGTAGTGTAATTTATAGCTATTGAATGTAGGCTTTCTTTCTTTATCTCAAGAGCTTTCTTTGTATCTAACCTTTCACTCACACCCACACGCTCCATATCTGACCGCTCGGCCACACGAAAGCAAAAACTTCCTGCATGTGTAACTCTTTTTTTTTTTTTTTGGTGTCCTACAGGATCCCAGTCCGATGCTCAACTCCGTCCCTAACCAAGGTTTCTAAGCTTTCTGTTTTCATATCTATTAAAAACACATGATCTGTTCATTAGGAGTAATTTATTTGTTTTCAGTGGCACATCTAATGTTTAAGCATTCAAGGATGAGGGATTTAGTTTGGCTAATTTCTTGTTTTTATATGGCAATTATGTTGGTATGTCTGTTTTTTTTTTTGTTTTATATTTAATTTAATGAGTTTTGGGTTTGTAGTGTTCTCTTGCATAATGAGACAATAAGATATTTCCAGGAATACATCCAGGGTATATTCATGCCTGTGTTCCTGTGATAGGCTTCAGATCCACTGCAGCATTGACAAGAATGAAGCAGTAATTGAAGATGAATGAATGAATGAATGAATGAATGAATAATAGTTAGTAGTAAGGTTCGCTATTTAGAGTAATTAATAAACAGTGTGCAGCCCTAAAATGGGGTTGTAATAAATGGTAAAGCTGGCAATTTTTAAGGCAAGCACAACTGTGACACAACTTGTGACACAACAAATTTAATTTAGTTTAATTTAATTTAATTTAATTTAATTTCTGTTGTTGTTGTTGTTGTTCTACTGGGTGCTCCCTTTTTGGGGTCACCACAGTGGATCATCTGGTCCAGATATTTGGTTTGGCACAGATTTCAGGTTGGATGCCCTTCCTGACGCAACCCTCCTATTTTATCCGGTCAAATTGAATTTAATGTATAAAATTGCATTTTATTTTACATTTATTATATTTTATTTTAGTATTTTTAGTATTTTTGTATTTATTGAATTTTATTTTATTATTTTTAGTATTTTTTTTTATTTATTGAATTTTATTTTATTATTTAATTTCTTTTAATTTCTTTTATTTTCTTTTCTTTTCTTTTCTTTTCTTTTCTTTTCTTTTCTTTTCTTTTCTTTTCTTTTCTTAGTAGAGAATGACACTTTTCCAGCATTCAGCAGCATTTAAAATGGATTGATTTGACAGTGAGTGACACTGGCTGTTTAAATAGCGCTGTACCTTCGTCATCTCAGGTGTGTTCCCTTCTGAGCATGAAAATAAGAGCTGACTGTGTAAAGGGGAAAATTGGCTTCTGTCTAAGCAGATTATCAAAATGTCAGCATTACCAACAAATTACAATCGCTCATAAATAGAGCCCAAGGTGATACATATTTTTAACACACACACACACACACACACACACACAAGATGGTGATACTCCATAATGAAACTAGACACATAGAAATGTGATATATGATTTGACTTAAAATGGCTTTAGCTTTCTGGGCCAGAAACATGCCTGACATTATTACAGAATTCAGTGCTGTAATAAATTTAATACCCAACATCAGCTGAGACTGAAGCTACTTACAGGAAATATGGTTGGATTTTGACACTGGAGTGGTAATAATGGGGGAAAAAACTGTTAATCCCATTATAGATGTTGAAGGTTTAGTGTTTTGCAAAGATCTTGTGCATGTTCCAGTACAGCCTAGGAATTGCAATCACTGTCACATAGTGGTACACTGATTCTAATGCTGGGTTATAGAGTGAGGGGCAACATCTATGAGACTTTCTCTGCCATTCTATGTTCTTATAGGAGATAAAATGGATACAGCTTTTGCAAACCTGGAAAATGGATTTGCAAAATGGATCTGAATGAACCTGAATATGAATTCTGGTCTGTCAGTCAACACGTCCCTGTAAAACTGTGGGTCCAGAAAATAAAAAGATTTAAGAAATTTTTTACATACAGTTTGTATAAAAAATATTATAATCTTCAGCAAAATTGCATATATTACATTTATTGTATTGTGAGTGTGATCTATCAATGCAATATTTAGGTGAACCAGTTCCCTCCGCCATATGAGTGTGGAGTTTGCATGTTCTCCCAGTGTCTCAAGGGTTCCCTCTGGTTTCCTCCCCCAGTCCAGAGACATGTGTTGTAGCTGATCGGCATCTCTAAATTGTCTGTAGTGTGTGAATGGGTGTGTGAGTGTGTGTGATTGTAATAGACTGGGATCCTGTCCAGGGTGCCCTGAGTCTCCAGGTTCACTGTGACCAACGAGTGATGTGGGTTTGAGCTCAGGTGTGAACTCAGTGTTTGATTTTATTCAAGGCTTTGAAAATACACACTCAAATCATGTTGTCTCTACAAAAACAAATCGTGTTAATGTAACTCAATTCAATCATGTAGATTAGAGTGTCACACTTGCCAGGCTCTCTAAATGAACAATTACCAAAGTTCAACAACCTACTCTGAAATATTATTGCTAAAATAAATTTTTACACAGTTCTCTTTTAAACACTAGATGTGTATTAGTGACTGTGAGAGGAACTCATGTCTGTTTCGGATTCTAGATTTACACCACAGGATCAGAAATCATTTTAGCACAAAATGAATCTTGAATTTCCACTTTTTTTCCCCCCAGAGCTGAATGAACTGTGGCATCCAATGCCCTTTAACAGCAAATGGAAGCTGCATATGCTTGCTTTTCATGCTACTTCCCTCCTAACTCAAACCAGGCCATGCTCTTGCCAAAAAGCATTTTAAGGCTGGTTATGGCCCTCTGAACAGAATAAAAGTGCTGGACCTCATGGAGACTACAGGAAGAGAGTTCTAAAATAGTCCTCAGGAGCATCTTAAAAGATTTTATTGTCATTTTAAGCTATGTATGTTTTTCACCATCAAATGTGTTTTGGCATCTGATGCCCATGTAACACCAGCGGGCAGTTAAATGGGTAGGAAAATGTTGTAGGAGCAGCAAAGTGCTAGAGGAAAGTCGGATCAGCACATAATTGCATTACCACAAACACACACACACACACACACAGTCGCAAGTAATAATACAGTCCATTTTTAATGCACGCCACTACACAGGCAGGCGACATGGATAAGCCTAAGTCTTTTCGTGAGTAGTCAGGCGTCATGTATTTATCAGGTGCAGGAGTGTCACAGTGTCTTTCTCATGAGGCGACCATTAGAGCTCTTTAAAGTCGACCCCATACTGAGAGGCTTCTGGGAAAGCTCAGCAGGTGTGGCACTGATTATGATCTGACACCCGTTGCACTAACAAGAATCATACCATGCATGCCATGGCTAACGTATTCTCCTGTCCTGTCTCCTGTCCATTTTACATTTCACCATGGAGGCTATACAGATCATAAAATAATTTGTATTTCTATTTCTGTAGAGAGATTTATACACCAGCAACGCTTTATCACGCTCCTGAACTACTGGAAATGTCATATTTATCCCCTTTTCCGAATACAACTAGGAGAACATTAAGCAGTGTTTGATGTTGATCAAAAAGAGATCAAAGCTGCATTTCTTTCTCATACTGCATTTAACCTCCTTTTTCCAAGCGGTCAGTCTCTCAATCTCTCAATGTCTAACATCAGATAAGGCAGTTACACCATACTGAATATGGCAGGCTTTCATCTTAAGACTTAGCTTTCCAGACTTTCCAGAAATCTGGAAATAAGTGTAGCCCCAGAGGAAATTTTCTTTGCTTAAAGGGTTCTCTTTGATAGCTCGGGAGATTTAGTGGGGATTCTCACTTGGGTTATTTTAGATATCAACTTTGTCACAAATGTTTCCTAAGAAGAAATAGAATGAGATGTGAGGAGATTAAAGGAGAAAAGGAGGCTAGACTTAACATGGATTTGAATAAACAAGTCTCCTAATTACGAGGTAAATGTGTTAGATCTTCCTGGAAAACTGATATTTGCTGGTTAGTTTATCGAGAAAAGTCATGGTTTAAAATCGTGTAAAACAATAGAGGAGTAAATAGTTAACAATGCATTATTTCCATATTAGTAACATTATATTTGGCTATGAATATATAGTAAACTCAAACACTTTTTCTACCTGTATTTTTCCACATCCAGTGCTAAAAACTAGTTATATAATCTAATACATTTGGTGTACTTCTCTTCAGGTCTACTTACAAATACCAGCATATACCACGTACTTCTCTCCGTGTACTTAAACCAGCATATCAAAAATATTCTAGTGTACTTTTCGCTAAATATATTTATTTTGATATAGTGATATAAATCTAAAACTGTACATCATTCCAGATACTTAGGATGCACACTATCAAGCCAAAATAAACCTCTGCCAAAAATGTTCAAACATGCGACCAGTCGCACCAATTTATGCTTGTTGAACATCCCATTTTAGTTTGTTGTAATAACCTCCAGTCTTCCTGGAAAGCTTTCCACCAGATTGTGGTGCATGGCTCTGGGGATTTGTGTACACTCAACCACATGAGCATTAGCGGGGTCAAGCCCTGGAGGTCAGGGGTGCGGTCGGCTTTCCAGTTCATTCCAAAGGTGTTCAGTGGGGTTGAGGTCAGGGCTCTGTGCAGGACACCTGAGTTCTTCTACTGTAATCTTGGACCTCTGTCATGCTGGAACATGTTCAGGGCTATTAGTAATGAATGAAACAGCATACAAAGATATTTTAGACCATTCTGCTTTAAACTTTGTGTCTGGAGAAGGCCCATATATTGGCATGATGATCACATAGTTTTGCTAATAATAGTGTATGTCATCAGATCTGATCTCTGATAAATAGGCAAGAAAATGGGAGTCTACTTATTTCTGATAAAGAGAGCAACAGAGAAAATAGACACAGATTGGTCTGGGCTAAGATTTGATTAAAGACACTGATCCTCTTGAGTACTGAGCTTAATAGTTACCAAAGTAAACTAAGAAAACATGCTGAAAAAGTACAAAAGGAACGTTTTTGGATGGATGTTATTATTGGGGGAGATATCTAGGGTACATTTCAGCCCTTAAGCGGACATTTTATTTCCACTTGATCTCATTGCTGTCTTATAGAAATAATAAATGTATTTTTTTTCTTACTGATATAATTGTCAAACCATATGAGGCAAGAGATGAGGCGAACTGATAAATAGTTTCACATTAAGATTTTTCACAATTTCTGTGCAACTACTGCAAGACTAGCTTATAAATATCAATGTGCAAGATGTTAATCTTTCCCTCCATTTCACTCAAACTACACTGGTAATAAATATACAGGAAAATGATAAAAGGGATTTTTTAAAATTGTTTCCCAAACTCAAACCAGATGAAGGACAGAATTGGTTCAGTCTGATGGATTTGAAAGCTCTTTGCCCATCATTATACCCATCACTGAGCAATCTGACATCAAATTTACTAATCTTACCTGTTACCAGCCCTCCTCCAGGACGATTATGGTGCTCTTTGTGCCTTCTGGCATACTTCCATAACTCACCCACTCTTACAAACTCCTGCCTGGTCCTTGCTAGGTAAGCTAGCATCCCCAGCTCCAAAGCCTGACTTGCACATCTGAAAGCAATTCCCGGTCTGTGTGTGGGGGCTGCCAGATTCCAGCAAGACCCCCTCACCGGGAAAGTGGAGGGAGGTAAGCTTTGGGAAGAAGTGGGAATGGCAATTAAACAATCTTTGGCCTTTTGATGGAATTCCCGGAGGAGTTCGTCAAAGCAGGATTAATCATGCGTCTGTTCCTGGAGATCCTGCATCTCTTTCTCTTTTTGCTGTTTTTACTAGAATGTCTCACTTCCTCATTGATAAATCCAAGGAAAAGGAATCTGTGAATGCCTGGAAGATGTTTTTAAAGCTCAGATGACCTTGATCCCCATGTGATAAAGCTATAAGCTGGTTAATGATTTCGATCAACAAGTCATCCAGGAATTATTGTTCACATAATCGTAATCAAAAACCAGAAGAGACTGTACGGGAAATATCAGAAAGAACCACAAGAAGCTCCAGTGTTGTTCATGCCTCTGTTACTGGTGCATGTTATTGTGTTACAACTAGCAATTTAATTTACATTAAGTCCAGGCAAATGGATAATTATGAAGACTTATGTGCAAAATGACTACTTTCCTCTTTACAAAGTTAAGATAAATACATTTTTTCTTCCATTAAGCCAGACATATTCTGCTAACTGGAGTTATGGAAATATAATTTTACCTCAAAAATCCCCTATTTTTTTTGCACTTTGAGTGAAATCTAATAAGCCCAAACATAGTATTATTTTCCTGTTACCCTTCTGTGTGTGTGTGTGTGTGTGTGTGTGTGTGTGACAGACAAGCATATAGCTGCAAACACATGTGCGTGTTTTATTGATGAATTATTGGAGCTATGATTCACTGCTGATGGTTTATGATGGCCCTGGCACTAGAGAAGAAAAGAACCATGCTCAGGATGAATGCTTTACATCATGAGCTTTACAGGCTCATTTGCAGACAACAAAATACACCATGACCTTGAAACAAAGGCTCAAAACTGAAGGGAAAAGAGGGAAACTGGCACACGTAGAATATAGTCACACACAAATGACCGAGTTCCTCCACATTGGCTTTCTTTCTCCTGTGGGGTGTTGCTGTGAGACACTCGGCTCTCAGTGGCATGACTGTGCCTGGAACCTGAAGCAGGTGGTGAGAGGCAGTAGATTTGCCCTGGGACTGTGTGTGTGTGAGTGTGTGTGTGTGTGGCATGGTTTAATTGGATAAAAGGAGATTAAAACAGACCTGAATGAAGATCCTCCAAAGGCAAGTCTTGAGTTATAAAGGCAACACACTGAGGTGGCAGCATGACAAATGGCATGCAGAGAAATCGGAACGTCTCTCCCCTCTCTTCAAAATGAACCACTTTCAGCGAAGTTCGATATGGCTCCTTTCACACTTATTAAAGTCCAAATCAGAGCAATAATGATACTTTTTGGTTTAATTTCACACTGAACATAATTAAACAGACAATAAAATGCTGCCTGAGGGCCAGATTAAATCACAGTCCTAGTCTAATCACATTGGAGCAAGATTAGAAAAACACAGCGTCTACGTCCATGGCAGGGGAAAGAGGTGTTGAAAAAGTATGCTTGAGAGAACGCCTTTAGGATTAGTATACTAAGCTGACATTGAATAACGAACTCATAAACGCCTCGTGTTCCCACACTGCTGCTGTGACTTGAGTCACACAAGTTAATAGTGATAATTACAAAGTGTCAGGACTGAGACGCTCAGGCAGACGCAGATGCAGTGAAGGCAACTTTAATGAACACGAAACAACAAAATAGCAACAAATAGAAGGGAAGGTGAAGGTCAAGAGGCAGGCGATTCTCAAATTATAGTGAGTCATAGACAAGAACTCGTGAAACAGACAGAGGATAGGTCAGACCAAGTTATCAGACAACAGATTAGCAAGAATCAAGGCTTAGTAACATCGAGAACAACTAGCAAACTGAGCGTATACTTGAATATGAGGCAAAGATATGATTATTCATTCAAAATTTTTTAGGCTATGAAGATCCTGTGACAATTTTATCACTCAACATGAAAGCAAAGAACCAAGAAAAGTGGAAAAATATTAGCCAAGGTGAACTAACAACATCCTTATTCCTCATCTCTCACATGTTAGATAGAATTTGTTTTTTTAACTCTAGCAATAAAACCTATGCTAAATGCTAACAACAAGCTGTTACAATACAAACCACCATGGTAAATATAACAAGTACGTAGCAGCAGACAGACCCAGATGATGGGTATCAGGTCTCGTTCTTATTGGCGCATCTGTTAAAGTTTAAAGTAGTTTGGAGTTTAGATTAACTTATTGAAGCTGACTGATGTGAAAAGGATAACTTTATTATGAAGAAATATAATGTGAAATGTTGAAAATGTTACGCTTTAACCTAAGCGTTGTAATATACAATTTTTTAAAGCCAGTTCTCTTAAAACATAAGAAGACAAAACCCAAACACCCCCCCCGATCCCATGCCCTTTCCTTCGTTATGGCACCCAGTTACAGGATTTTTAGGCTAATAATATTGAAGCTAGGTTTCTAAAGAATGCTTGGTGTTTAATGCTTGCTAGTGTAGGTTGGTTTGTCAACACTGTTAAATGTCAGTGTGATGAAAATGGTGCATTCATTTTAAGTGTGTGGGTGTATCACTGTAATCGTGTGGGGATATACGTGAGGAGACATGTCTGATTAAAAGCTTTATCTAATATTTAATCACATCCACACCAAACATCTACAAATCTACACCAGCAGCCAAACTAGCACAGGTGCACTCACATATGTTTAGGATCAGTCAGGTCAGCCCTGTGTTTTAGTTGAAGTTCTAGTACATTCCGCCCCTGACAAAATGCATTACACTCAGCCGAAGCAGTCACATTTTTTAAATCATGTGCTCCAGGAATCCAGCGGAAGTTTTTCTTGAGCTGGGTCCGACATGCGAGTGTGCATGCTGCATACAAACTAGAATGCAATAAGCATATCAGTCTCTGGTTGTGTTTATGTACTTTTCTGTGGTTGTGTATGTGTTTGTCAAGTGAGCCTTGTTTTAACACTCTAATAGGAGTGGCAGTGGACTGGTGTAAGGCGTCTGGCAGGCCTTGTCGGCTACATTCTTTCCCATCTGATAGAGGCTCTTATCGGCCTGAGACGGAGGTGCTGAGCATGAGATGCGTGTTAGGCTTTACAGTAACATCAACACATTCCTGTGCACATTCTTCACAGCCAGTGAAAACACTGCCGGCCCGATAACAGAAGGGCAATCAAAACAGCGATAAATTGCACCGGATATAAAGTGCGGCTAAGCAAGACGCCAGTGCTTCAAACAAATACTTTCCCTGCCAGCTCTAAATGCCTATAATACCCTTGGATTGGCTATTTCAGCTTCACTGGAGGCATGGCTTTTTGCCCCTCTGGTCCAGAATACTATGTCCTGCATCAACATCTCTAATTTGTCCTATACAGAAATGGTTCCACACATAGACACTTCTTAGCACTTTATTTACAAAACATCTACATGATTGCTATTTCTTGAGTTGTCCCTCCCACTCATGATGCACTTTGAATGCGTTCATTTTGTATGATCTTTGATCTGGAAGTTTTCCAGGTACACCATGACCTTTACATGCCCCCACAGGTAAAAAATCAACTTATCTGAGGCTCTTGGAGTATAATATTAACTAAATATGAACAATCCTGGAAAACATTTTGCTTCCGCTGTATATTTCCTGTATATGTAGAGACAATATTTCTCAATATTCCCTAGAATAACTATATTCACCCTTATTTTACCCTGGATCAGCTGTTACAAACCCAACATATACAAACTCATCTTGTGTTTCTCCTTGTAGTGAGAATCATCCAAATTAATCAATAGACATTTTTTATTTTTCTTGGAAAACTGGTATGGAGGTATGAGGTATGGATTTAGAGTTTTGCAGCATTTAATCAATCAGCACAGACACTGAAATATGTGTTTTCTTTGTGGTGGTGTGTCACCATGTGCACATTGCGGTCAGCACTGAACCTAAGGCAACAATCAAGGGTTGCAGAACAACAAATTAGCCCTGGCTCTGAACAAAGCATCGTAGAGTATTTTCCTGAAGTCACGGATGTAGGAATTTAGTCATGCAGCTGTGTAAATTGATGCAAATTCTTCTCTTCTGTAGTCTGAACTCTCAGTGCAACAATCAATAACTAGTGACATAAAGAAAACTACTACAATCAAAAGACTACATTGGATTTTTCTAGCATTTTCCTTGTGTTCTTTCTAACCTCCATTTTCAGTGAAAGCTGTGGGGAATGTACTCAGTTAAAATACAACTTATCTATCTTAATAAATACCTAACAGATTTAAATACTAATCTTAAAGTAGAAATTTATCATTTCTTAAAATTACTTTTAAATTAAAGCGTGACAGTAAAGAACTCAGAAAAGTGGGGAAGCTGAGGCGAACTAGCAACATCCTCATTCCTCATCTCTCACATGTTAGCTAGCATTTGTTTGTAACTGACAATAAAACCTACCTCAATGCTAACAACAAGCTGTTGGTAAATATAACAAGTACGTAGCAGCAGACTCAAACGATGGGTATCAGGTCTCATTCTTGCTGACGCATCTGTTAAAGTTTAAACCAGATATTAGATCAACTTATTGAAGCTGACTGATACCATCTTACGACTTTATTCTAGATAAATATAATGATGCTGTGTTTGAACATGGAAAAGATGTTTTTATTTGAAAGTGTAGTAAAATCAGGAATATTAGGTAATATTAGAAATCTCAGGTAAAGTACAGGTACTGAAAAACCACTGTACTTATAATCACAGTGTTTTAATACACAATTTTTAAATGTAGCTCTCTTAAAACTTATTGAGACTCTAAACCCATACCATTAATTTCCATATGTCACCCACATACAGGCCAATTTGCTGCAAGGTTACGAAAGAATGCTGGAATAATGTTTGAGTTCATCCAGAACCTTAGACATCCTTGTTTAAAAGCTCGAATTCTCTTTTAATGACGTGAAGAAGGCTCACATGGATATTGTGTTTCCTGCACCCTCTGCTCCATGTTGGTAATACGGATCATGGGGAAAAGACTCCACGGTAGGAGAAAGCCGGCTTATCGCTGATCCGCCATCTCCCATCTCTACCTCTCCCACTTCAAAGTTCAGTAATGAAAAGCACCTGCCCTTGCTGAGCCCGAGGAAGTCTTTAGTGGTAGCGGGAGATGGAGATAAACGAAGGGAAACACAGGGAAGCCGGCTCTTTAGGTGATGTAGGGGCTAGAAAGCGTGTGGGCTCAGTGCAGGCTCAGTACAGAGTCGGCGTGTATTACCTCAGCACGGCTCTGAATCCTAGTCAAGTCTCTGATCCCGTGGTCAGTGAGGGGCATACGCTATGTGCGGCTAATCTCTGAGGGCCGACTCACTCTCTCTGACTTCCTCCTCTTGTTTTCTGATTTAAGCATTGAGATCATGTTAGTTTGCGGAAATTTAGAATGATTCTGTCAAAATATTCAGAACTGCTGCTTCTAGGATTGTATGTGCATGTGTGTAAGAGAGAGAGAGAGAGAGAGAGAGAGAGAGAGAGAAAGCTAGGGAAATAGAGAAACAATTAGAAAGGCATTACTGTAAGCAGTCGTACTCATTCACTTTGATCTGGCTAAACACTGTGATTATCAGCTCCCATGACCAGCCAGTGTAATCTAAGCATTAACCCATACTTCCATGTTCCTACAGCACGTTACTGATATGATATCACATTTACTGCATAATTTCACCGAACGGAACAAAGTAATAGACAGAGAAACGATTTTGCCTTTCGAAACTAACTACGGAAGTGCCAACAAGATTAAAAGTACGGTCAGTGATTTTGAAACTTGCTGTTTTGAAACTTACATGTATACAGTACATGCGATAGCAGGATTAAAACCACTGTCTTTTTAAAAATAACACACAGAATGATACACAGGCTGATTTAATGGTAGATTGTAGAGTCTTGCACCTAATCAGAGATAGTTGACCTTGTGATATAATGCATATCATTTCATTAGGGATTTTCACACTGTGCTCAACCCTGAGTTATCGTCATTCTAAACCCCGCTTTTAACCTTGAGTAGAGGACATTTCTCATCTGTAAAAGAAATGCGGGGTTATCACTGCAGGATTATTAGCATAACTTTTGCAGTGTTAAACCTGCATTGCATTGCGAAACGTTTACAGTGTGACTAGATGTTTAGTAAACCCGATCAGAAAATTACCAGCATGCACCTCATATCACATGTAGCAACACCTAACAGAAACAGCTCGGTAATGTCAAATGGCAAAACACTGAACCCCACCCCACTGCTGCATTCCCTCCACTGGCTTTCAGTAGCTGAACGCATCAGATTCAAGACACTGATGCTTGCCTACAGCCAGGAATGAACCAGCACCCTCATACCTCAAAGCTCTTATTACTCCTCACACTGCACCACGCTCCCTCCGATCTACTAGCACTGCTCGACTGGTCCCACAATGTCTCAGGGTACAAGATAGGTATACTTCTAAATTCTTCTCTGTTCTGGCACCGAGGTGGTGGAATGAACTTCCTCTACATGTCCGTATAGCCGATTCTTCAAATGACGAATGAAGACCTACCTCTTCCTGAAACACTTAAACTAGCTCTTATTTTCTCTGTTTTATGTATTGTTGTATGTTGTATGATTGTGTAATAAATAATAATAATAATTATAGTAATAAACCACAGTTTTTAGGCTGATGGTATCCAAAGTCTGTGACCTATACAACCAGTGTTAAAGTATCCACTGATGGAGATTTTAAAGCACTTTTGTGGATAAGTGTCTTCCAAATGCCAGAAATGTAAATGTAAATGCACGGAAGTGCATGCCAAAGAAATATGTGAAATACGTCACACTAAAAAGTTCGATGTGTTGGGTGTTGATGGACGTTTTGTCAATTACATGGCAAACTTAAAAAGGACAAAAAGATTAGAAAGCCGTGATTTCCTGCTCGGGTTCAGAGCGGCAAAACTGACACGAAAGCCATTATTTAAAGAGGTCACACACTGTATTTATCCAATCATGGTTGTTGACTCTGCAAATATACAAATAAGAAATTAACCCAGGGTTTAGGAATGCACAGTGTAAAACATCAGATTATGAATATCCAGGATTAATTGTAAATCCCAGGTAAATTATGAGCAGTGTGAAATGTAATGTGAAACAAGATAACCTGGGATTTTATTTACCCAGAGTTTGCGATGACCCAGGGTTAACCATGTCAAGTGTGAAAAGCCCTGCTGTCAAGTTAATGCTTGATATTGGATTTTGGCTCTCCTAATATCGCAAGCAGCTGTCACTACACATAATTCACATACAGTCCATCACTTCAGTGTTCTCTCTAAAGCCACGTTGCCCAGAGCACATGTGCCGTCCAGGCTAGAACGCCTGAATGTTATTGCAAGAGGGGGAGCTTTCTGAATTGACAGGCAACATAGCTGTCAGGTACATAAAGACACCTTCTTTACCTGAATGGCTGGATGTTGGTGGTCCTCATCATTTGTTTTTGTTCCATTTTACAGGGGCTGGGGGCACCACAGAGCAGATTATTGACAGCTGTCTGAACGTGAGGAGAACTGACAATAAGTCAACGAAAAAAAGTTGAGCATTTTTTTCTGGATCTGGAAAGATCCAGAAAAGGAACTAACAAAACTGAATGGGGTCAATAGTTACATTTTAATGTGAATTTAGTGATCTTGGCTATAAGCAAGACACAGAAATGTACTGACATTACAATTTTTGATTATCACCATGGACTCGTCTGTGTTGAACAAAACATGCATATGTCTCTGTCTTATTGTCTTTAAAAGACTCTGGTTTTTGTCAACTTTTTTGGAGCAAATCATGTCATCACTTCACAAATCAGACCACAGAGGGTAAATCTTTGAAAGTCTGTGAAAACTCTTTCCATTTTCAGTGGGCTGCCTTTTAGTGATTAATTTATATAAAATGCATGTGACTGGCTGCAACAAGCCCCAAAGGAAGATCTGGTATTTAAGTCTAAACATAAATACCAGATGGTTTATGTTTAAAAATGCTGGAATCGCTGAACTATGGCCAGTTTTAAGTGCTTGGTTCAATCCTTGGCTCTGAAATTTCTGAACCGCAATTGGACCACAGTCTACCAGCTGATGACCCATCCAATAACTGACCCAGATTAAGAAATACACATGATAGACTGCATTTTGTGTATTAGATACTTTCCCGTTTCTCACATGCTCCACATGCCCCCTGCCCTTCCTGATGAATATCATACTGCCATCTGGACAAAAGGCTAGATCAGTGGCACTGTCCCACTGCGTCAATAATATTATATCCCCTAAAGGGATCAGTAGCAATGGTTCATTAAAACTGTCACTTCTTCCTGTGTCTTGAGGGTAGTGACCTGCTCTTGGTCCATATATATGGAAGAAGGCCAAGTTGTAAATATGACAGTGACCAGACTTCACTGTAAATCTAAAGCTTCCTGGTGTAGATATAGATCCCTAATGAGCAAGACAGTCATCAGTCGTCAGGAAAAAAAGAAGGTTTAAGGTCTCTTCTGGGTGTTGCTTCTGGGTACTAAGATAGTTCGCTCCTGCAGTCATTTAAGAAGAATCTGTTTTGTGTGTAGCGCATGACAAACCCGGCAGAATATGAATGACCTCCATATATATATATATATATATATATATATATATATATATATATATATATATATATATATATATATATATATATATATATATATATATATATATATATATATATATATATCTAAGTGCAGAATTCCTTTCAAAATGTTAGACCTCCCAGTGAATGTTTTTACACATCGAATATTTACAATATTTATCTGGAGGCTTTTACTTTCAAACAGATCAGCACTTGGCTTTTTAAACATAAATACCACCAGTGATATAAAACGTTTTTTTATAGTCTGCTCCCATCAGGAGAGATATCTTATCTTAGTAGCCAGTGAAAAGATGGTTGATTTGAAACAGAACAAGAGCCTGCCTCCTTATTCACAGCTGCATCAGCCTCAGTCTTGTAACTCTGTCCCTTGGCTGGTGCTACCGTTGTGGCCTGTGTTTCCGAGGCCTCTCTGATAAGCATGAAAGGCTAATTGCTGTAGCCGGTCACTGCACTGGAGGTGGAAGTGTGCACTGTGTAAATACACAAAGTACTGGTCACACACTCAATCACTGCCTACTACATATATAAACTTTCTGCCTAGTTAAACATTTAAAATGGAGAGCTGGTCAACAGACTCATGCATCAGAGTCTCCTAAAGACATTTCAGAGACTGTCTGGCTCCCATAACGATGTTACCGATATGGCTGCTGCATTAAACTTAATGCTCTTGACTGGTCTCAAGTCTAGCAATCGGTAGCCATGAAAGTGGGTGATATCATGATGATTTGTTTAGTCTACAGTGAGGGCTCTTATTCCCAGGGGACAGTTTTATGCTTTGATAACTTAAAAATCTACAAACCTATAAACTGTGCAGTGCAACAGTTTACTTCTCAGTAATATCAGAATTTCGGGTGGAGAAAAAAGGAGCTGGTTCAACATGCTTCTAGTCTTGGCTAATATTTCATTTACACTCTCTATTACTGGCATCCAAATGAGTTCACATTCTCTGAATAGTCTCCATCATTGCTAAGTCTGTGGGAAAATTGTGGAAAAAATGGTCTTTAAACCATCAAGACTTCTAAGTAGTGTTGCACATGCTCCTATTATTTGAAGTCCTTGAGACTGACAGCATGAGGCTAGAGCAGGTCCTTGGCTCTCTGGAGGGCTCTCAGTCCCTCAGTCGCCCAAACATCAGACTGGCTAGGGCCTGAGCGGAACTGGCAGGTCTAATATGGAAAGAGCACTTTACACTGACCCCACCTTCAGTTTCGGCAAAGTGACATGTGACATGTGGAAACAGCATTAGACCCTCTGTCTCCTGCACACTTGATCTCACTGTTACTTGTCCACTTGGCTATTGGAAGGAAGTGTGAAAAAAGGGATATAGACAAAGTGACAAGTGACAATGCAATATTAGCTTCTGTGATTCCTTCACACATTGTAGTACTGCCATTGCTTAGGTCAGGGAAGGAAGGAAGGAAGGAAATCAGTCACCTTTTACTTGGTATCTTACATAAACCCTTTAGATCTTATAATCACATAATCTGCAACCCAAAATAGAAAAAAGTCTGGGAAGTGAGTGAGTCTTATAATACACTCACTGACCACTTTAATGGGAACACCTTGTTGAGACACTTGTTGAGAAAGGTCAGTGGAGAATGACCATACTGGTTTCAGCTGAAAAAAAGGCTTTATAAAAAAAATTGAAAATCATTGTCTTTTTCCAATCTTTATCTGTCCAGTTTTGGTGAGCCTATGGTCACTGTCCTACTCTTGACTAACACGAATGCAATCCAATATAGCCTATCTGCCTCAATTTGTTATGTATTATGTGCTCTGAGATGCAATTAGAGTGGTTACTTTCTCTGACCTTCCCCATCAACAAGACATTACTCACTGAATGTTTTTTTTTGCTTGTAATGTTTTTCTTTTTCTAGACACTGAGATATGTAAAATATCAAAAGATATCAAAAATAGTTTGACATATTTTTTTCTCATTCTGATGTCTGATGAACTGAAACTCTTGTCTCATACAGTATGTTTATGATTTTTGTGCATTGCATTGCTGTGATTATTGGTGAATGAGCAAGTGTACTGGTGTTCCCATTACAGTGGCCTGTGAGTGTACAGTATATCATTAAAGTTGACTGAATTTGATTGATCTTGATATACTCTGGAGCCTTGAAGAATGGGAAGGCACTGGAAGTACAGCTACTCTACTCTGAGTGTGTGTCATTGGGCTTTAAATCCAATTGTAATGCTTTCCAAAGAGGCAAACGTCTGCCACAGAACTAAAATTTACTCCTCTCATACAGAGAGCAAGCCATTGGACTGTTACACAATCAAATACTCAGAGATGATGGACAGAGGAAGAGACCAAGGATAATATAGATAGGGAGAGCCAAAGGCACCATGGCTAACCTAACTTTTGCAGTAGCAGAACGTCCTGTAGCTTATAACAGCTATATTTGTGCAGGTGGAATAAATTAATGAAATCAGACCTGTGGATCTCAGTAACAGTAATCAAAAGCATATAGCCCAATCTAAGCCTGCAGGGCTCCTTTTATGGGCCACATTTTGAGCGCCCACAGAGCATTGGCACATTTAACATCTCATGGAATCCTGTCAAATTCCTATTTCCACATTTCATCCTGTAACACTAGCACCATTGTTAAAGCGCAACGTTCTGTGGTAATCACCATTAGAGTTTCCAAAAGAAAGTTGCAAAAGTGCTGAGATCTCTATGCAGTGCCTCGATGTAGGCCAGCCAATCCAATCCAATCAGCCTCAAGACTATTGCTCTAGCGTAGCACAATTGTGGTTTTATGGACTGGAGTGCTTCCCTATTCATTTGATTCACCACACAGCGTAGCGTTTGCTCAGCTCAGCCCTTTCCTGTCCTCCATTTCCCTCCTCTTTGTACAGTGAAGCCGCTGTAAACATAATAAGGCCTGATTTAGCAAGGGCCTCGGTGCCCATGTCAGACCACGACTGGCTTGCTTGCAGAAGGATAGAGTTCCCACTGCCAGTCAGCACAGAACATTGTTTTCCTTGGGCTGGGGCCACTCAGGGCATTTCCAGCTTATTCAAAGTAAACAGCACCACAGCTGCTAAACTCTCTCATCAATATGTGAGCTTTTGGCATTCGACCTTCACCTTCTAGGGTCCTCTTCATAATGCCCAGCATTTCTAATTTTCTCATGTTGACAAAAGTCCACGTGAGAAAAGGAGGTCATTGTTAGGCCTTGTTGAGTCTCCATGTGATTTCACCCTCTCTGAGCTGGGAGGCTTTCTCCACCAGCCTCTCTCAACTTCCAAAGAGACCCCCTACTCTTTTTGCCCGGCTGCCATTCTCTCACAGACAAAAATCACTCTGTCAGGTCTGGTTAATTAAAATGCCTTGCTGGAGATTTTGAACTTTGCTGTTTTCAATCTCTAGCTGAGCATCCCCCTCCCCAGAAGTTTCTTTGATTTAAATCTGTGAAACCCTCCGAGGGTCCACTTGTGTTGCAGTTGGCTTTCTTTTGCATTGCTGACAAAAGAGCCAGCGGAGGGAGGAATGGTGAGGCCAGCCAAGCGCAGAAGTGACAGACTTAGCACAGATTTGAAAATTAATTAAAAAAAAAAATTCTGGTCAGCCAGACTTTCAGAGGTGAAAAAGGAAACAGAGAGGCAATCACAGCTCTGTGCGGAGATGGATGGTGGCCAGAACAGGGTCAGTCCTGTCAACTGCAGCCTGCAATGTCTATGGGCCTGGCTGATAGCTACGAATGGCTCTCAAATGGCCAATTGTTAATAGCTGCTTCTGGCCAGTCTGCTTTAGCAAAGCAAACTGGACTGCAAATTTCTGACAGTCATCCCAGCAGAGGACCATGATGAATGCCAGTAGGACATCCGAATGTAAATAGCTCAGAGCCATGAGCTGGAGGTGGAGGCCAGTGCAGATGGCCTGCATGTGCTGGCCCCAATCAACCGGCTGATCTTTGAGGTTAGTGTTAATTACAGATTATTACTGAACCATAAATGCATCCAGGGTTGGCCAGTATTAGACATAGAGATCTTCAGCTTTGTCGTTTTTTTTGTTTTTTTTTTGTTCATATGAAGGCACACTGGTAGAAAATACGCAGAAGACATCTCAACCCTACGCATCAGAATCTTGTATGAACACTGAAGAAGAGTTTATCACATTGTGTTGAGAGTTGTCTGACCACAATAAAACACTGTTGATACTAGAAATACAGATGAATTTCTAGGTCTTGGAAAATAATAGTAGAGTAGAAAGCAACCCACCCCTCTGTGCAGCCGTTTGTATTTAGGTGCATGATAACTCTCCAGTAAATTGGATCATCAATCATCCGGCCGTACTGAGAAAAAAAGTCCTACATAGTAATGTCAGGGTTAGCTCCACATATGTAACTGTTTATAGGCTAATCCCGATAGAAACATGGGGAATGGAAGGGCACCAGATAACCCCCCTCCCTACCCCAACAGAAATACACAAGCAATTATATCCACCACTCCATCATCATATAAATCATCCCACCATTTAAATGTGCCCAGCTAATTGTCTTCCACATAGACCCACAGAGTTATTTTTGTGGAAATTATGGCTGTACTTACTCATTAGTTTCTACAGTTATTGGTCTACACAATGCATACCCTTGCCAAGGCGAAAGGGTCTTGCATGCCAAGTGTAAAGGAGAGAAGCTACACAGCTCAGGTCATGATAAACACAGCTCTCAACATCATTATGCCTGCCAGTGAGCGAGAAAGTAAGAGATTTAGCAGAAGGCCGGACATCAAACAGAGCCAGCCTCAACATCAGAGCTAGATCAGAGGTCAAGCCTGGTAAAGAAGCTGCCTCAGGTTGACTATAGTCCAGTAAGGCTCTTACCAAAGGAATGTGAGCTTGTAAACTGAGAAACAAATCATACTGAGGGCTGTGGCACATCTGGTGTTGTTTTCTAATTGTTTGTGTGCCATTACCAGTGTGAGCACATACGTCAAAAATAGTCTGCTTTGTACACCCACAAAGATCTGTCACTTATTTTTAGGCTGCTCTTGGACTGAGGACTGGATGTGCTGAGCTGAGCGGTTGTAGCTAGCTAAAACTCTCCCAAGAGTATTTGAGGGTGCGTGTCCAGGAGGCTAGGGGCTGTTTTTGCCAGAATTTTCCCTTAACCACAACTCTTCACCTCCCCACATCTTCTCTCCTCCACCCCCTGCCTGTTCCTCCCTTTATGAGCTAGACAATGTGCTGGTAATTAACAGTCTTCTGTGACAGCAGTGGTTGTGGTCGCAGTGCTTCATGCATGCATCTTCGCTGGTAGCTCCGGAAGCCTGGACTCCTGCCTCCAACCTGCAGCTCAGGCTAAAGGATGCGACACAGAAAAATCCATCAGTTCTGTTATCTCTATGTGACTTACAGAGGTGGCAAAAAATGTGGGCTGACTCTGAGAAAACAAGCGATTTTGCCATTCATGTTCCATTTGGTTAACACTTGTAGGAACCCCATGGCAACAAGCTTGAGTCTGCAGCGTGCAGTGCCAACTGTTCGCTTTGGTTAGAAGGAGGAAATCAGTTTGAAATCTGCCGGCCATAAAACAAATGTCGCAGTTGCATTTTATGCTTGAGGGCTTATTTTCCCACTTGTGCCTGAGCACAAAGGGAGAAAATCATTTTCCACCCAGGGAAATGAGAAATCTGTTTCTGTTCTCAGTTACCAAGCTGCAGAACGACAATCCTCGACACACAGAAAATGACAAAGAGAGCGAATATATGGGCTGAGAGAAAATCCATATGAGACAGCTCTCCCACTCACTGTTGCGGCAAAGAGATAGGCCGAGAGACTGACGTAATTGCTGGAAAGTTTGAACTTCTCTTTATGTTTAAGTGCTCCATTAAAAGGGCCTCTCATGTCTAAATGGTATGCTAATGGCCTGTTTTCTCAGACAGGTCTTTGGCCATGGTGCTCCTTCCACTGCCCCGGGCCCCGATCCACCCTGACCATGCCAAGTTTCCCTGTACACTACCCACTCACCTCCTGTAGTGCGAAGCATACCTGATATAATACACTCGATTTAACACTGACCCCTAATACGAACAAACACAGTCAAGCTATTCATATTAATTTCCAGAAATGGGTTAAAAAATAACTAGGCAATGCAATATCTGGTTTTGCGATTTCTGTTTATTAAGCTTATGATTATGATTTGTTGAAGACAGCTCTGCTTGCTGTGATGAAGGTTTCCTACTCTGTTCACCAAGGAACATGTTCCCAGGTTTGAAAGAAAGATTTGTTGAAATCGGGTGTTTAAGTTTTGAGCACTGGACAGCTCTGTTTGACCTTGACAAGCAAAATCCTCCAACAAAATGAAGATGCATCTTTGCTGAGGGCAAGAACACATTGGTGCAGTTTTCCCATGATCATGCTGGGACTGTGGCATTGTGGTTATGAGGTCAGACCTGGGTTATGGCGCTCTGGATCCAACACATGTAGAGCAGTGCTCTTTTCCTTGCATGCACATTCTCCACACTTCTCCAGCACAGGTGGAACATTCCTCGCTCCTGATGTGAACAAGTGAAAAGAATAAAGCGCTCAGTAAAGCAAGCGCATCAGACCTTATTGACACCCACACCGGATTTATAGGGCTGTGGCCATGTGTGTGTGGGTTAGGGGAAGTGTGAAGCACATGGTTCACGGCTTAGCCTCACCTTCCTACTGGCAGCGTTTAAGAAACCAAGTTAGTGTGGGGAATTGAGCTTTGGATTCTTCAAAGAAACAGCAGATGGAGAGAGAGAGAGAGAAAGAGTGAGAGAAGAGAAAGAGGGAGATGAAAAGTCCATAAGGTCAAAACGTGTGTTTCTATTTGCTCTTAAAAGAAATACTGTAAGTGAATTAGTCTGGCAGATGGCTGCTGATTCAATCTGCTCGGTCTGTTAAACAAGTCTCCTCTGGATGGCTATATTGAAGCACAGCACTCGGACAACTAGGATTTAACGAAGCTATCCACTTCTACTCAATCCACTCTGTTCTCCATTTTCCAAACATAGTTTTTAATCCGATTTGCCCGTATCATGTTGAGGCAAACTCTCTTCTGGGGAATACTGAGGCCTGGCTGAGGGAAACAAAACATATGGCATCGAATGTATGTAATATAAAATACATAGTGTATATAAGTATGTAGCCTATGTGCTCACTCTGTTGAGGGACATTAACCATAAGCTCCTAATGTACTTTATTGTGTATATTTTACATGGGTACATGAAGGGATTATAGCTTTAAAAAAAAATTAACAACACCCCGAACAACATTCATATTAATCTTCATAATATATGATATATTTAGTGAGTCCAAGATTTATTTTTATAATGAAATTTTAAGCTGAGGTATGATTTTACCACTGATACTAATAGAACCAGAAGGAATTGCTTCATCTCTGCCTTATACACCACTGCAGCATCATTTATCGGTACGCTTTTAGTGAAACAGAGGTTCAAAATCTTCAACCTTCAAGCTAATCCTTCAGTCAATGGCAATGAGCTCGTCATCTCACAGATCGCTAACTAGCCAAGCAGAGACTCTGCTATAAATCTGCAATGTACACCGATCAGGCATATGATTATGACTATTGACAGGTGAAGTGAATAACACTGATTATCTCCTGATCATGGCGCCTGTTAGTAGGATATATTAGGGAGCAAGTGAGCATTTTATCCTCAAAGTTGATGTGTTAGAAGCAGGAATAATGGGCAAGTGTAAAGATTTGACAAGGGCCAAATTTTGGTGGCTAGATGACTGGATCTGCAGAGCATCTGCAAAACTGCAGCTCTTGTGGGGTGTTCCCGGTCTGCAGTGGTCAGTATCTATCAAAAGTGGTCCATGGAACGAACAGTGGTGAACCGGCGACAGGGTCATGGGCTGCCAAGTCACATTGATTCATGTGGGGGTAGCGAAGGCTAGCCTGTGTGATCCGATCTAACAGACGAACTACTGAGAAGAGAAGTTAATGCTGCTTCTGATAGCAAAGTGTCAGAATACACAGCTTGCAGGACAGAGATAGGAATCGAACATGCAACCCCGGAAGTGTGAGAAAATCAGAAGCATTCGAGTTCTCTCACATACACTGATCAGGCATAAGATTATGACTACCGACAGGTGAAGTGAATAACACTGATTATTTCCTCATCATGGCACCTGTTAGTAGGTGGGATATATTAGGCAGCAAGTGAACATTTTGTCCTCAGAGTTGATGTGTTAGAAGCAGGAAAAATGGGCAAGTGTAAGGATTTGAGTGACAAGGGCCAAATTGTAATGGCTAGATGACTGGATCAGAGCATTTCCAAAACCGCAGCTCTTGTGGGGTGTTCCCGATCTGCAGTGGTCAGTATCTATCAAATGTGGTCCAAGGAAGGAACAGTGGTGAACAGGGTCATGGGCGGCCAAGGCTTAATGCTGCACTTGTGGGGAGCGAAAAGCTAGCCTGCGTGATCCGATCCAACAGACGAGCTACTGTTGCTCAAATTGCTGAAGAAGTTAATGCTGGTTCTGACAGAAAGGTGTCAGAATACACAGTGAATGATGGGTCAGGGTTGTTTTGGCAGCAAAAGGGGGACCAACAAAATATAAGGCAGGTGGTCATAATATTATGCCTGGCCGGTGTATTTGGAGACACAAAAGTCTCACAGAACCAACAAAAATACACCACCAGCCAGCACCTTAGAAGCCACACTGCTAATCATATTACTAATGTTTAAATATGTATTTAATGTGTTTCAGGACAGAGTTTTTCTTTTAACGACCACTCTTTACCTTTCGCAGAAAAAGATACACACTGAAAGTACAAAAGTTTTCCCCTTGAGCGTACCACCCCAGTGAGAAGGGATGGTACAGTTTAGTAGTACCCTTTTTTCCCTGAGAGGGTATGGAAGCAATTTATAACACAGTTGTCACGGACTTGTCTCAAACATGTTTACTTTCTGACCAGACGAGGGCACTGCGACTGCAAAATGGTGAGATTTGAGGGAAAAAATCAGTTGTGACGGCAGAATAGACTGAAGTTAATCACCACAAAAAGAGGAACTTCACTCTGAATGGGTTTTGGGATGGCACAGAAATAGTTTGACTCAGCAAGTATGGTCTAGTTATTCTAAGAAATCCCGCAGGCCACTTTTTTTTCCAGCAAGTTTTCATTAGTACACATTAGGAGCAAATGTGCAGATGTGCTACTAACCGCTGCATAAACACAGAAGTACAAAAAAAATCATTAGGCTGTATTATTTAAAGTATAACATTCACTATTTCGAATTTTAACCAGGATGACTTGCTTTGTATTTACGTGTGTGGTCTGTCTTTTTCTTTTTTACTTGTGGATGCTATTCTATACTTCATACACTTTACAGGAAGTTGGTATTGGAGTGAAACTCTATGAGACCCCAAACAACATCGATTGACATCACACCGGAGAGCCAGTAGGAGTGTGGAGCGCAGCTTTTGGGGGCTGGGTGTGTGTGTGTGTGTGTGTGTGTGTGAGAGTGAGTGAGTGAGTGTGTGCTGGCGCGCGCGCGCGCACTTCTCTGAGTGAACGCGCAAACTTTACCCGCGCACCTCAGAAGTTTCTCCTCGTGTGCCTGCCTGTCTTCTGAACTTCCACAACGGAGGATTTGCCACCTCTCGGATCATCTGAACGGGGAGATTTTTTTATGTCTATACAGAGGAGACGGTTCTATCTGAATTCATCCACACACACCGGAGGAATATTATGCAAATGAGTATCGAATGATGTTCCTGTCGGATTTCGGATGCGCACCTTTCTTGTTTGAGCGGTAGAGATGCGGATGGAGGGACAGATGGATGGATGGATGGATGGATGGAAGTTTAACTTTTGTAGAGTGAATCCTCGCGTCTGAAAATCCACGCGCCTGGAGGAGTTTTGCTAATTGGAGAATTCATTAGAATTGATTTAGATTCATTGTTTATTTGTTTTGTTTTCTTTGTTTTCTTTTTTTTTTTTTTTGGAGGCGATCGTGATCGACTTTGGAACAAGAACCGGATATTTTGAAAACATTCCCCCCCTACCCCTTCTTCCTAGCGTCTCGAGTTTGCCTATAGCCTCCGCTGCGGGTACGATGGCACCGGCTGCGCGCGAGAAGCGCCCGGCTCTCCAGCGCGGCTCCTTATTGGCTCTGCTGTGCGGCTTGCTGTGCCTGGTCGCGGCGCGTGCGTGTCCGCACAAGTGCAGCTGCTCGGGCTCGCACGTGGACTGCCAAGCGCAGGGCTTCAAGAGTGTACCGAGGGGCATCCCGAGAAACACCGAGCGTCTGTGAGTAGCGCAATGGATGCACATCACTGCTTTGGGAATTCGCTTACCGCACGCGCGTACCTGGGATCTGCATTCTAGCAGTCTGTGTATGCCTTGCATTTGATACTAAGCAAAAGCAATCCTTAATGTGTGCATACACACGTGCATGTTAATGCACATCAAAATTGCATTGCTGTAAATCAAAAGCATGCACGTAATATCCTAAGAATATCAGGTCCAACTGTCAAACTATTCCACTGCTTTTTTGTTGCACTCACGTCAAGCAGGGTGAGTTCATTTTGTTTGACCAACCTGGGATTATAGTTAATGAACTAAAACACATCGAAATAAACTACCGGTTCTGACTCAATGAACTGACCAAGCTGATGTGATTAAATGCATCAGGCTGTGCAATCACTCAATGAATTGAACGCAGAGATCAGTTCGCTGTCTAATAGGAACAGTTAGTAACTAGTGAGTTATTAACTAGTATTGCTGCACCATGGTTATAGTTGAATGCCTGTACACTTGTATGGTGTGTTAATCATTATCAGGCTCCATTTTAATTAGGTATAAAACACTAAATAGGAGGAGATATGAAAGCATGTAGACCTGTTGCTCGACTGATTACAGAGGGAAGAGCAATAACCCAGCATTTCAGTCCTCACTTTCATTTATTTCACATATATCACCATGGAGTCAGAGCTTATATACAGAGCTCTATAAACACAGAGATGGAGATGGATGCTTTTATGAGATTTCGATAGCCGTGTTTGTGTGATTTGCCATTTATATTTCACAGCCTTCTCAATGTTAGTACAACAGTGCAATGAGTACAAACCTGACGTATTGCGCAGTCCAGCTGGATACACAGGAACACTGTATGAACACTGATTTAATTCAGACTTAGGCTAACAATGTGGTTTTGGCTGGGTAGTAAAAGAAAAAAATCTTTCATTAAATCGCTCATGAATATAATCTCGAAAAATATTTACAATTGCGGTTCTTTCCTCCTCACATCCAGCCTGTGAACTCGCCGCTTCATGATGATGTGCTGGAATGTGTGTAATATATTAGGCTAGCTCAGGCATTTCATACACGGCATGACGTTTTAGGACGTTTTTGGAGTGGTCAGATGTTGAGTGTAAAACGGTTTGCTTTGGCAGTTTGCTGAAGCCGTTGTGAAAGAATTCTGCACAAGTTCACTGAGGAGGAGGAGGAGGCAGTGGTGAACACTGTGATGTGTAAAGCTTCAGTGTTTTCAGCGCGTGAATCTGTGCTCTTTTGCACGTTTAAAACTCATAACAAATCATAAGCACTAGAATAAAGCTGATAGAAATGTTTACTGCTAGACACGAGAGGCATAAAATTAGGAGACATTTCTACAAGACTCTCTACAATACCACTAGTCATTTCTACACGTTACAATAATTATTTCAACAAAAAAAAATTATTTTGCACTAAAATTCTGTAACTAAAACTTACTTACTAAACAAATTATGCTTTCTAATTTAAAGATTGTACAGTCTGTCTGTCTGTAAATCAATCAATCTATCTATCTATCTATCTATCTATCTATCTATCTATCTATCTATCTATCTATCTATCTATCTATCTATCTATCTATCTATCTGCCTGTCTGTCTGTCTGTCTGTAAATCAATCAATCAATCTATCTATCTATCTATCTATCTATCTATCTATCTATCTATCTATCTATCTATCTATCTATCTATCTATCTATCTATCTATCTATCTATCTGCCTGTCTGTCTGTCTGTAAATCTATCTATCTATCTGCCTGTCTGTCTGTCTGTCTGTAAATCAATCAATCAATCAATCAATCTATCTATCTATCTATCTATCTATCTATCTATCTATCTATCTATCTATCTATCTATCTATCTATCTGCCTGTCTGTCTGTCTGTAAATCTATCTATCTATCTATCTATCTATCTATCTATCTATCTATCTGTCTGTCTGTCTGTCTGTCTGTCTGTCTGTCTGTCTGTCTGTCTATCTATCTATCTATCTATCTATCTATCTATCTATCTATCTATCTATGTATCTGCCTGTCTGTCTGTCTGTAAATCTATCTATCTGCCTGTCTGTCTGTCTGTCTGTAAATCTATCTATCTATCTATCTATCTATCTATCTATCTATCTATCTATCTATCTATCTATCTATCTATCTATCTATCTATCTGTCTGTCTGTCTGTCTGTCTGTCTGTCTGTCTGTAAATCTATCTATCTATCTATCTATCTATCTATCTATCTATCTATCTATCTATCTATCTGTCTGTCTGTCTGTCTGTAAATCTATCTATCTATCTATCTATCTATCTATCTATCTATCTATCTATCTATCTATCTATCTTACGTTAAAAGTATTGGCACCCTATCTGTCTATCTATCTGTGATATCTCAGAAAAGTCCATTGTGATATAGATTATCAGAATAGCAATATAATATCATGAAGAGCCGTACAGTGTTTATATAAATATATATATTTTTTATAAAATTAAAACTGCTGTTTTCTCTGAATGTAGCATGACAAGAAAAACATACAAACTTTGACCGGAGGGTCTACTGACCTTTGTAACCCTCTGAAGCCTCAGGGCTTTTGTAAGGAATGTCCATGTGAGAAACATAAATTTAGCTGAGCTGCTTTATTCACATGTTTATTTGTTTACTTGCTCAGGTTTAGGTCTCGGTAAAGCATGTTTGTACCTCGCTGAGGATTTTAAAAATCTGTCTGGAAGGCAGGGTTAATGCCGGTTTGTAGGATGCAGGATTAAGAAACTTAAGACTTGAACAGTTCAGAACTCACAGAGGACTTGACTTTCCATAAAGTCATTCCATAAAATCTGCTTTCACGACCACTTAAAGTCCAGGTGCTGGCTGTATCTCTCTCAGGGTGGTTACACACTGCCACTGCTCCTGTAACACCCTGCAGTGTTGATGGAAGTGTAATGACTGCACATCTGTCTCATGAACATGTCTACTGGATAGTTCAGGGATATTTACACTAAATAGCTTTTGCTGATAGTATATATAATTCTTCACTCAGTGATTGGTGTGAGTATGTGTGTGCACATGTTCAAGAATAACAGTGTGTGTGTGTATATGCAAAAATGTGTGTTTGTGTGTTTGAGAATAACACAGCATGTGTATGTGTGTGTCTAGGCACTGTGTGTTTGAGAATAACAGAATGTGTGTGTGGTGTGCATGTGTGTTTGAGAATAACACAGTGTGTGTGTGTGTGTGTGTGCGCGCACGTGTGTGTATGTGTGTTTGAGTACAACACAGTGTGTGTGTGTTATTGTGTGTACATGTGTGTGTGTATGTATTTGTGTGTTTGAGAATAACATCGTGTGTGTATGTGTGTTTGAGTACAACACAGTGTGTGTGTGTGTTATTGTGTGTACATGTGTGTGTGTATGTATTTGTGTGTTTGAGAATAACATCGTGTGTGTTTGTGTGTCTGAGTCGATTGTGGTGCGTGTTTATGTGTAAGTGTACCAACAAATGTCTGTATGTGTGCTTTGTGTGTGTTTCATGAAGCACACATTTGCACACACAAGCACGTAGACACACAGCGTTATCCTCTCACATACACACACATGTATGCATGCTCACCCTCACTCACATGTGTGCAGTCGCATGCACAGGCGGCTGACTGACAGAGTTTTCACAGCGGCCGCTCGCCCTGGCTGTTTGCTCTTCGGGAGCACAATATGGCACATTGTGGCTGGCGCAGCATGCTGCTGGCTCTCATCAGAAGTCCACAGTGAAATGAGAGAGATAGAAAGAATGAGCCAAATGCCATTCTCTGTCCCCGTACACCCCCGGCATGCCTCAGTGTATTTCAGCAGAGAAGAAGGAGTGGGAATGGCATCCTCTCTTACTGGAACAATCTGCAGGTTTCTCCAAAGACTTCGCATGTTTACACAGCCTTACATGTGTATGCTCACAACTTCCGGTGTCTATCTATCTGTCTGTCTGTCCGTCCGTCCGTCCGTCTATCTATCTATCTATCTATCTATCTATCTATCTATCTATCTATCTATCTATCTATCTATCTATCTATCTATCTATCTATCTATAAAAAAATCTTTCTCTATTTAAACACTGAGCAGTAGACCACAGGGCTGGACAAAACAGAAGTTCATTAGTTAGTCAAGCAGAAGCTCTAATGTGGTGCCTAGTGGCATATGTTGGTTGCCCTGAAACTGATTAACAGCATATGGCAAGCTAGCTAGTTAAGTGTATTAATGAATTCATTTTTTTTAATGAATTAACAAATGAGTATGTGATTATAATCCACTTCCATGTTTCTAATGTAGACTAATGTGTTTGCGTACTCGATCAACAGCCAGCAAAGTCATTAGCCAAGGTTTCAGCTAGTGTTCTCTACTTATATTACATACACTCACCATGCACTTTATTAGGAAAAGCTGTACACCTGGACATTCATGCAGTTATCTGATCACCCTGTGGCTGCAGTGCAAAGCAAAAAAAAAAAATCATGCAGGTCAAGAGCTTAGTGTAATGTTCACAAAAATCTGTGACTTTAACCATGGCATGGTTGTTAGTGCCAGATGGGCTGGTTTGAGGATTTCAGAAACTGCTGATTTCCTGGAATTGTCACACACACAGCATTCTCTAGAGTTTATCCAGAATGGTGTGGAAAACAAAAAAACCATCCAGTGAGTGGGCAGTCCTGTGCAGGATGAAGACAGATCAGAGGAGAATGACCAGACTGTACCTGCAAGACTTTTATACACTCTCTTGTGCCACATGTTTGGCTGATTGGTGTACAGCTGTTTTTAATGAAGTGTGTGTATTTTCTCCCAGGGGTGGTTATATGATAAATTTTGCAGCAATGCACGTCTTCATAATTCAGATAGAAAGGTCTTAATTCCTTCTGCTTAGTGAAAATAGGTCTATCATAGAGCAGATCGTGACTTATGGATAATGTGTGTAGTGCAGCAGGTGGTGAGATTTGAATCATGAAGCTCGCCCTGTTGTTGGTCAAAGCATTGAGGTGCATCCTACCACACTGAAGCATGTTAAGTCTAAATAGAGCTAAATACCAAATGAAAATGTTTAGCAAAAAATTCATAGACTGATAATTCAAATAATATCATAGACTGATAATTCAAATAATTCATAGACTGCAGAATATGCATATCCTATGGTGTCAATTGGAAATGATTCTTATAAATGAACCAAGCCAAGAATCTCTTGGTTAGTGTATAAACACTAAATATATTAAGCATAGTATTAAAAAGTAAATAAAAATAAAACAGGGTGATATTAACAATAATAGCAAAAAGATAACGATAATTTAATAACAAGATACCAAAAGAATCACTTAAATGAACTGTTTTCTGGAACGCTGAATCATATCAAAACAAAGAGGAGAAGTCAGGAGTAGAGGTCATGCAGCTAAGAGGCATGAAAAGAATGTGTGTATATTTGTTGTGCTGAGGTTTAAGCTTGGTCAGAAGATGGGTTTGTGGTCTCGAGTGTCCTCCTGAACCCAGCACAACATGTGTGAGATCTGCGCACGGGTGGAACGTCTGTAGTGCAGCCTGCCAGGCAGCTTCTGGCTCTGCTTGCGGGCATGGACTTCTGGGAAACATCAGGAACCGAGCATCTTAGCCAGGACTGGCAGTAAGGATTGTATGCTTAAACGAAACACTTGGCTGGAGACCCACAAGTCAGAGTCATTAATGTCCTCGATAGGGTCTCAGTGAAAAGAAGGGATGTTGAGGTCTTTACAGTTCTCCAAGTGTGTGTCATGCTATAATCCAAGCCTGGGTTTGATCGTGTGCATACTCCGTGGTCGGCTCAGGTTAACGAGGGCCTGCTTTTGTTATGGGTGCTTTGTCACCAAAGCAACCCTGACTCCAAATCATCCCATGTCATTTTTCAGCCTAACTGGAGGCAATAGGTTTATTCAGACGACACACATGTGGATACATCATGACATGTTTTGCCTTTCTCACAGTAATAGAAGCTAAATCAACACATGGCCCCGAACACAGCGGTTTGCATCTAGCAACCTGTTAAACAAAAGGATCAAGATGGAATTTCTTAGTAATCCTTCGTCAGGATGCGGCCACGCCCGAGTGGTTTGAATCCGGACCAGCGTTGTCGCTGTCAGATCCAGAAGCTGACCCTTTCGGCTTTGATGAGATTTACGTGAGCCGTCCATTGAACCAGGAGCTGGCCTGGTTTTAAACAAGCCTCCTGCTGAATAAACAGAAGCCGTGGAGATCTGGCAGGCCCGGCGTTCTTAAATATGGTCAGGACGGCTCAGGGTTTATTTTTGCTTCTGCTGTTCCCCTCTTGCAATGACGTCCATAAACGTATGCCCCACTCACTTTATTTGCTCATATTGGTCATTTTTTCTTTGTTCTCAGTTTGTTTTTGGCTGCTCCTGGGGTGCTGGGTTACGGATGAGTCCTGCGAGGCCTAGCTGTCATTTATGCCTTTAGCTGAGAATCATCGGAAATGCCCTGTCACCCCTCATCATCTTGTTTCTGGCGGATTTAAGAATTTGTAGACTGCGCCGGAGCGAAGGTTTGGCCGTCTGAGCTATCGTCTACGAGTGTTTTTGGAAATAAACGATCTTGAGAGTAAACAGACACAAAGGAAATATGAAACAATTCATTTTTGTCTGGTCTGCTTAATGTGACGAGAGTTTCCTTTAGACAGGAATGCAGCTACATGATATGGGAATGATAATATTTACCAAACAAAAGCCTCCCTGAGACAGACCCCAGCCAGATACAATGAGAAGTGTAAAGTTTTACTGGAACATTCCCCTCTTTTCCAGTATCTGCCAAAGGTTCAGATGATGTCGATGCTTTTCTCGTTGGACTGTGATATGATCTCTCATAGTGATGATTTAAAAAGCTTTATGTTGTTTTAGACCACTGTGAAGGTACAAAGCGAAATCTTTTTAGCATTGCTGGATTTGCAAAACTCGAACCAAATGTTGGCACGGATGGTGTAGACAGCAGTGATGCTGTGCAGAACAGCCGTAGTTATTGTAGTGTCCTTCTTAAGAACTTATGCCCAGTGGAGACGTGTGGTGACCATATGACGCTCCGCTGCTGGCGGATGAAAGACAAGGGGGCCGATCTTTTATTCCTTCTACGGTGGGGTAATAAACCACTCTGTTTGATCTTATACAAGTGCGAACAAACAAGCCTTCTAGCAAGATGCCTTCTACTGCAACAAAACCTAAGACAAATAGTGTGTTGCGAAGGTAGGAGAGCTTTGCGGTAGGTTTTCTACTGTGCGGTATACAAAGAGTTGATAAGAATCATATTAAAACACAGCTGCACATGCTCACAAAGGTACCTCTGTGTGTCTTCTTTAACAATCCAATGAGAAGTGACTGATTAATTGAAGGTAAACAGTAGAGCTGTCACGCAATGCCACTCCCCGGTATCTGTGTTTGTGTTCTTAATATTCATGTCTATTTTCATAATCAAACCTGAGAATCATTTATGAAGGTTATATGCTAAAAAACTCACTATCTAGAAGCAGTGCCGCACGTCAACATGGTTCCTATAAGGTGGCATTTCATTATCATGCCTTCATGATCTTCCAGGAAAATTCATTTTCAATCAATTGTTTATTTAAGAACGACACAAATCATTCACAGTGAAAAAGATCAATTTAAAATGAATTAAAGGATTATTTTTGGGAGACTCCAGCAGACATGTGCAGATCCGTGGACAGCATGTGGTGTGAGCTGGATATATGGAGCGGCGGCTTTGTAAATAAACCCGAAATGTGTGCGCACCACTGTTAACTTGTTTCCTATGGAAAGACTAAGAAAAAGAAGAAACATGAGTCTCCCTTGTCCAGTGCCAGAACTTTTTGGACTAGTTTCATGTCTTTTTTTTTTTTTATGTATGTGAAGTTTTTGAGATGTACTCAGTCAGAATGATCTGGTGTTTGCTATTAAAATATTACAAAACCAAATCTAAAAGGTAATTAAACCTATTTTTAGCCATACTTTAATATTATTTAGTTTATTTTAATTAATGAATTTCTGGTAAGAAAAAAAGCAAAAAAAAAAAAAAACCCTCAATTTAAGACTTAATTATTGTATATATTTGTTTTATTGTATTTTTATAATAACAAATAGCACATAAATCTGACTAGATACAAGATACCTAGATGCTAAGATGTCATTTTTGCAGTGTAGGTAAAGTTGGGATTTTTTTTTTCTTTTGCTGAAACCTGGCAACCCCTCTATCAGCTTCATTCCTCAGCCTTCCAAATTCTGTATAAACGTGACTAGCTTTTTTTTTTGTCCAATCCACACCTCAAATCTTTTGGAAAAAAAAAAAAAACCCACATGATTAATGCTCCTTTTATTCATATCTGTATTTATATTTATTTAGAACACATTATCAGTTCATTACGAATACTCTGTTTATATTTGGTTTCATCCCTGGTAGACATCATCCCACTGTGAGCAATCAGAGCGGCAAACGTGTTGATCTGAATCCTTATCAGTTACTCCTCCATGCGAGGTCGGTGATCCTTTTGCATTTCTGAAAATAACCTGCTGTAGGTCCGTGTTTAATTTAGGGCTGAATGAAATCATCAGAGAAAATGTCATATATCCGCTATTAAACTAACCGTTTTCAGGAATACGATGAAAAAATAAACTGAAATGATTGTACTTTTGACCTTCCTTTTTTTTCTGCTTTTAAATAAAATAAGTACACGAAGCTGAAACGACTCAAGGTAATGAAATTACTAAAATCGTTTGAGTAAACTCAACTGTACGTGGTTTAGAGTGCGGTTGCCTCGCGTCTTGCCAGAGCCGGAATATTCCGCAGATGAAAACCACCCGGCGGGGCAGTCCAAACTCAAGACGAGCAACTCAATTAGGATTCCAAACAGTGTTCCGAAGCTTTGCAGAGGAAATGGAGCATACCTATCTGCTTCTTGCGGACCAGACACGTCGGCTTTAGAGGAAATAACGGGAGATTGCGGCGGGAAACGCATCGTGAAGTGTGGATGGTATAGAGGCACACGAAGCCGCGTCGTTGTTTTCATAAACATTCTTCTGCCATGACTTTACGGGTTTAAGGGATCTTGTGGATGAATCACATGCTTACCGCAGCTCAATTCACATTTGCACTGCTTCCTTTTTCATATACTGTAACTGGCGTGTGAGATCTAAAGCAAATTTAGGTCATGCTGCATGCAGTCTCACGATGGCGTACATTAAGCCTGCTGCTGCTTTCATAACTTCGTGTGGGTGTCGAGCCTCAGGGGGATCGCACTGTTAAGTGCAGAGCAACCTGCCATTCAGCTTGTCACTTTATCCCTTCTAGAACAATATGAATGAGAACAAAAGCCAATGGGGGGCAGCTTTATCTCTGACCTCCAGCTTGTCAGAGTGACTACAGGGTTCAGTTGTGGCAGTTCTTCGCTTAACTCCCCGGGTTGTTGAACATATAGTGTAGCGTAGTGACAGAGAGAAGGATGGCTGGATT